>NC_058131.1:702308420-702402632 GCF_016433145.1 Gracilinanus agilis
TATTATTATATTATATTATATTTAAAGGATCAGAGTTTACCAGCTGCTACATTAAAGGATCAGAAAGCTTTGAATATGATATTCCGGAAGGCAAAGGAATTAGTTTAAGAACCAATATTGCCTAGCTATCAAAACTGGATATATTCTTTTAAAAGGAAAATGGACATTTAATAAATGGAAGATTTTCAGGCATTCCTGATGAAAAGATCAGACGCAAACATAAATTATGATGTCCAAATACAAAATTGAAAGCATAAAAAATAAATAAGACAGAAAATTTAAGAGATTCAAGAAAGAAAAATTTTTATTTTCTAAATATATTTGTGACTCATTTTTTATCATTACGAGAGCAGTTAAAAGGAGTATACATAGGGGGCAGCTGGGTAGCTCAGTGGATTGTGAGTCAGGCCTAGAGACGGGAGGTACTACGTTCAAATCCAACCTCAGACACTTCCCAGCTGTGTGACCCTGGGCAAATCACTTGACCCCCATTGCCCACCATTACCACTCTTCCACCTATGAGCCAATACACAGAAGTTAAGGGTTTAAAAAAAAAAGGAGTATACATAGATAGATGATATGGGAACAAGCTGTTGAGGATGGTATGATATAAAAAGGGGGGTGAAAGAGGATTGCACTGAGAGAAAAGAGCAGAGAGAGGTAAAATGGGGTAAAATATATCACATAAAAAGGTGGGAAAAACTCTACTGCAGTGGAGGGTAAGATGAGGGTGGTGACTGGCAAAGCTTAAACCTTACTCTCATTGGAATTCATTCAAGGAGAGAATAAGCATACTCATTGGGGTATAGAATCCTATCTTATATTGTAGAGAAGAAAGAGGGGAATAAGAAGCTAGGAGGTGGGAAGGGAAGTATTATAAGGAAGGGGAAATTTTGGGGATGATTAAAAGTAAGACACTGGCATGGAGGGACAGAGTGAAAGGATAAAGTGTAGGATCAAAAGGGAAAAATAAGATGGAGGGGAATATACAGATGGCAATCATAACTGTGAATGTGCTGTGGATCAAAAAACAGAACTTTATGATATGTTGTTCACAAGAATCACATTTGAGGCAGGTAGACACACACAGAGTAAATGAAAAGGAGGGGGAAAAATCTAATGGGCTTCAACTTAGATTAAAAACATTAAAAAGTATGAGTAGAAACCATTATCTCAGATAAATCTAAAGCAAAAATAGGTCTAGTTAAAAGAGATAAGGAAAATTACATTTTTTTTAACCCCTTAACTTTCGGTGTATTGTCTCATAGGTGGAAGAGTGGTAAGGGTGGGCAATGGGGGTCAAGTGACTTGCCCAGGGTCACACAGCTGGGAAGTGGCTGAGGCTGGATTTGAACCTAGGACCTCCTGTCTCTAGGCCTGACTCTCAATCCACTGAGCTACCCAGCTGCCCCTAAAATCACATTTTGATAAAAGTTACTATAGGCAATGAAGTAATATTAATACTTAACATAAATGCATCAAATGGTATAACCTCCACATTTTAAAAGGAGAAACTAAATGGGCTTAAGAAGGAAATAGTGAAACTATACTAATGAGGTACCTCAATCTTCCCCTCAGAGAACTAGATAAATCTAACCAAAAAATAAATAAGAAAGAAGTAAAGGAAGTGAATGGAACTTTAGAAAAGTTAGATTTAATAGATCTCTGGAGAAAACTGAATGGGAATAAAAAGGAATATAACTTCTTTAAAGCAGCACATATTAGGTACACAAAAATTGACCATGTACAGGACCATAAAAACTTCAAACCAAATACCAAAAAGCAGAAATAACATCTTTTTCAGATGATAATTCAATAAAATTAGAATTAAAAAGAGTTCATAGAAAAATAACTGGAAATATATATGATCAATTTCTAAACAAAGAGTGAGTCAAAGAAAAAAATTATAGGAACACTCAATGATTTCATTAAAGAGAATGACAATGAGGAGACAATGTATCAAAATTAATGGGATACAGCCAAAACAGTACTTAGGGGGAAATTTATATTTGTGAATGCTTATGTGAGTAAAATAGAGAAAAAGCAGACTCATCCATTTGGCATGCAAATAAAAAAAATAGAAAAAAAACAAATTAAAAATCCCTAAATACTAATTGGAAATCCTAAGAATAAAAGGAGAAATTTATAAATTTGAAAGTAAGAGAACTATTGAACTAATAAATAATATTATAAATTAGTTTTATTAAAAGAAAACAAGTAAAACAGACAGAGAATTGTTTAGGATGTTAATTTGATTAAAAAAAAACAAAAGAAGAAAATCAAAATTCCAGTATCAAAAATGGAAATGATGAATTCACCATCAATGAAAAGTAAATTAAAGCAAACATTAGGTGGTATTTTGCCCAATTATCTAGATGAAATTTATGAATATTTGAAAAATGTAAAGTGTACAGTTTAATAATAGAGGAAATAGAATATTTAAATAATCCCATCTCAGATAAAGAAATTGAATCATCCATCAATGAATGCAAAAAAAAAATCCCCAGAGCCAGATGGATTCACAAGTTAATCTATCAAACATTTAAAGAAAAGTTCCAATACTATATAAACTATATGGCAAAGTAGGCAAGAAAAGAGTCCTGCCAAATTCTTTTCATGACATAAATATGGTGCTGATATCTTAACCAGGAATACCCAAAACAGAGAAAGAAAATTAGGGACCAATTTCCTGAATGAATATTGATTCATAAACCTTAAATAAAATACTAGCAGAGACTACAACAATATACCACAAGCATTATTCACTATGACCAGATAGAATTTATACCAGGAATACAAGACTGGTTTAATATTCAAGAAAACAACCAGCATAATTGACCATATCAATAGCCAAACTAACAGAAATCATATGATTATCTCAATAGATGAAGAAAAAGCCATCAACAAAATACAACACCCATTCCTGTTAAAGCACTAGGTAGCAAAGAAATAAAAGGATATTTCCTTAAAATAATAAGTAGTATTCATCTAACACCATCAGCAAATAACACCTACAATTGGAAAAAGTTAGAAGCCTTCCCAAAAAGATTGAGTGAAGCAAGGATGCCAATTATCACCACTATCATTTAATATTGTACTAGAAATGATAGCTCTAGAATAAGAGAAGATAAAGAAATTGAAGGAGCTAAAGTAGGCAGTGAGGAAACTAAACCATCAGTCTTTGCAGAGGATATGATATACTTAGAGAATCAATTTAAAAACTAGTTGAAATAATTAAAAACTTTAGCAAAATTGTAAGATACATTATAAGCACACTCAAATCATCAGCATTTCTATATATTACCCACAAAGTTCAACATAAAGAGGAAGAAAGTGAAATTCCATTTAGAATCACTCTAGACCTATGGTGGTGAACATATGGTATGCCTGCCAGAGAGGGTACTCAGAGCCCTCTTTGTGGGCATACGTACTGTCATCCCAGCACAGAATTCTCCAGAGTTCATCACTAGAAATCAAGAGGGATGTGGGGTTGATCTGTTCGCCTCTTCCTCTCCAAGAGCACCTGAGAATATTTCTCACATCACCCATGCCTCCAAAAGGTTCTCCATCATTGCTCTACACAATATAAAATACTTGGGAATCTATTCACCAAGACAAACAATAAATTATATGAAAACAGAAAACATTTTTCATACAGATATAGTTAAATCAAAACAATTGGAATAACATGTTCATGAATAGGCCAAGCTAACATAATAAAAATGACAATTACTCATTCAATACCATGCCATTCAAACTCTCAAAAAGTATTTTATAGAACTAGAAAAAATTATAACAAAATTCAAAGAGAATATCAAAGGAATTAATAAAAATGTGAAGGATGGTATCCTAATACTACAAGGTCTCAAAGTATATTATAAAACAGTAATCATCAAAACAATTTGGTACTAACTAAGAAATAGAAGGGTGGATCAATGGAATAGATTAGGAGTAAGTTACTTTGGCAATCTAGTGTTTGATAATCCCCCAAATCCTAGCTTTGGGGATGAGAATTCACTCTTTGACAAAAATTGCTGGGAAAATTGGAAGACAATATGGCAGAAATTAGGTATAGATCAATATCTCATGGACACATGATTTATACATAAAGGGTGATACTATAAGTAAATTAGGAGAACACAGAATAGTTTATCTGTCATAACTATAGATAAGGGAAGAATTTGTTACCAAACAAGAGACTGAGAACACTGCAAAATACAAAGTTAATAATTGTGATTACGTTAAATTTAAAAGGTTTTATACAAATAAAACCAATGTAATCAAGATTAGAAAGGAAAAAAATATTTGGGGGAGAGAACTTAAAACAGATTTCTTTGATAAAGGTCTCATTTTTCAAATATATATAGAGAACTAATTCAAATTTATAGAAATACAAGCCATTCTCCAATTAATAAATGGTCAAAGGATGTGAATAAACAGTTTTCAGAGGAAGACAGTAAAGCTATCGATAATTATATTAAAATGTTCTAAGTCACTCTTGATTAAAGAAATGTGAATTAAAACAATTCTGAGGTGCCACCTCCTACCTATCAGATTGGTCAATATGACAGTAAAAGAAAATGATAAATGTTGGAAAGAATATGGTAAAATTGTGACAATAATGCATTGTTGGTGGATTTGTTAACTGATCCAACCATTCCAGAGGACAATTTGCAGCTATGGTCAAAGGGCTATAAAATATATACACTTTGATCCAGAAATATCACTATTAGGTCTTTGTTCAAAGAGATATAATAAGGGGAAAGGACATACTTGTACAAAATTATTTGTAGCTGCTTTTTTGTGGCGAAAATGAATTGGAAATTGAAGGGATGTCCATCAATTGGGGAATGACCGAACAAATTGTAGTAACTGATGATGATGGAATACTATTATTCTGTAAGAAATGATGAATAGGATGACTTCAGAAGGAGCTGGCATTACCTGCATGAACTGATGCAGAGTGAAATAATCAGAACTAGGAGAACATTGTACACAGTAACAGCAATACTGTGGAATTATCATCTTTGATAGATGGAACCATTCTCAGCAAATCAAAGCTACAATACAATTGTGAGGGACTTATGACAAAGAATGCTCTCAACCATGAGAAAAAGAACTGCTGGAGTCAGAATGCAGATTAAAGACTACAGTTTTTATTTTTGTTCATTTTGGTTTTTATTTGGGTGTTATGGTTTTATATGATTATTTGCTTATAAAAGGTAACAACATGGGGGCAGCTGGGTAGCTCAGTGGAGTGAGAGTCAGGCCTAGAGACAGGAGGTCCTAGGTTCAAACCCGGCCTCAGCCACTTCCCAGCTGTGTGACCCTGGGCAAGTCACTTGACCCCCATTGCCCACCCTTACCAATCTTCCACCTATGAGACAATATACTGAAGTACAAGGGTTTAAAAAAAAAAAAAAAAAATAAAAGGTAACAACATGACTATATGTTTTGCATGACAACAGATGTATGACCCAGATTGAATCGCTTGCCATCTCTAGGAGAGGGGAGTGAAAGGAGGGAGGAAGGGAGGCAATTTGGATCATATAACTTTGGAAAATTTATGTGGAAATTTATTGTTACCTGTAATTGGTAAAATAAAATACCTTTATAATAAAAAGATAGAATTTGGTAACTTGAATCTTGCCTCTGTCTCATTTATTTAGTCTTCCAATAATAACACCAAGGTTGAATAATAAACCAAGGTTTCAAACATGGAAGAATGCATGTGAATCACTCACTGAAAAAAGTGATATAAGAAGATATTTGGTAAATAACAGAATTAGTCAATTTGTCATATCTATAAAGACCTATTATGTCAGTTGCTGCATTTTTATGACAGATACAAAGAGAATGAAAAATAGAATTTTTCCCCTTAAGGAGTTTGTATTCAATTAGGAGATAATATGATTTTAAGTATTTTCATAAAATACATAAATAATAAAAGAGTAACTTTAGGATTAAATGGGATCATATGTATAAAGTGCTTTGTACACCTTAATATGCTATATAAATGCTAATGATTTTAGTAGCCTGGGAAGTAATAACAGTAAGGTGGGTACAGGAAAAGCCTTCTACGAAAGGTAACATTTGTTCTTAGAAATGAAAGAGATTATTAGAGATAGTGGGCAAAAGGAAGTTCATAGTTTAGACTGAACCACTTATTGAGATGATAAGTTCATGTTATATCATCTATATTGAATATGATATGCTGTCAAGGTGCCAAGGTGAAGGTTCCTTGAACTCTTTAGTCCTTGGGAAAGTGGCCAAAGTTGGATATGTCAGTTAAAGTTTTAAAGTTAAATCCATGTCATTGAATGGCACCCAAGTGATATGGTGTGTGAAGGAAATTATTTGGGGGACATTGATCCTGAGTACAAAGTTTAAGCCCTGCTGTCACCTGGTGTCAGTGTGAGAGTCTGCATTAAAGAGGGTGACAACATGACAGAGCCATTGTCACCATGACATCCCTAGTGAATGGTGAAGAGCCAGTGGAATGTCACTACACTGGCTTAAAGTTTGAAACCTAGTGGGGTAGAAGGATTCTTAAACCCAGGCGGGAAGTACTCTCAGTCTCTTGACTTCTGCTCTCCTGGAGCTGGCTCTTGGCAAGTGGAGTGCAGCATGGAAGGGATTGTGTTGGGCTGAAATCTGGGACCTGATCTTATCTTAATTTAGTAAGACTGAGACTTCTCGATTTCTCTCTGTTAATAAATGTTTGTAACTCTATTGTTGATCCTCCAGACCAGGGATCGGCAACCTTTCTGACCGTGATAGTCATATAGTGCTCACAGTGCGCGCTCCTGTAACAGCGCCTGAAAAAAAATGGATGTTATGGCTCCTGCAGAAAGAGCCACATCTGGCCCTCAAAAGTGCCAGATATGGCTCAAGAGCCATACATTGCTGACCCCTGCTCCAGACCATCTTTTAATTAATTTAATTAATTGTTACAAAGGACTTGAGAGAAAGAGCATGGAGGATGGAGACTTATGGAGCCATAAGGGGTTGGAAAGAGGATGAATAAGGAGCAAAGGAGAGAGATAAGTGAGGAAAGGGAGGACTATGCGATTTTTCTGTCAAAAGGAAGGAATGAGGAATTACTGCTAAAAAGGCCTTATCACTTCCTGTAGAGGGAGTGAGAGCCAAGAAAGAGCATTCTGAGTTTATTCAGTGACACTTCATAGGGCAGTTTCAACTGAATGGGGGGAAGATAACCCAGATTTCAGAATATTAAGAGAAGAAGTGATGAGGAAGCAGAGACATTTGGCCTTTAGAAAAAGTTTTCCAAGAAATTTTAGTGTTTTCACAAATATGTTTAACCTTCTACTATGTTATGTGGGACATACTGTTTGATAATAAGTATCAGAAGATTTTACCTGTAGGGGACACAGTGCATGGGACTGAAATAAGAATGTTGAAGAGAAGAATACTGCAGGGTGTTAAGTAGGAGGATTTTTAAAATATAAGCTCCTTGAGGGCAAGGGTTACCTAATTTTTGACCTGGTATCCCCTGATATAGTTACTTGGTATAGAAAGCTTGCTCCTTTGTTGATTGGGGTATTACTCCTTCTCCTCTCATACTCCTCCTCTTTTTTCTCCTGCTTCTCCTTCTCTCTTTAATATACTACTACTACTACTACTACTACTACTACTACTACTACTACTACTACTACTACTACTACTAAATTTCTAATTAATTTCCATAGTGTTTTAAGGTTTGTAAAATATTTGCCTCCCAATTGCTCTGTAGCATTCCAAGGATTTATCATTCATATTATACAGATTAAGAAAGCGACTTATTCAAGGTCACACAGATAGTATATATTGAAGTTCACTTGCAGGCCTTATTTCAAATGAAATGTTTCTACTGTCATATTATTTCTTTCTGAGACTATCTCGTCTCTTCTTCTCATCTTGTCTTGTCTTATCTTCTCCTCTCTTCTCTTTCCTTCCATTCCTTTCTCTTCCTTCTTCTTTTCTCCTTTCTTCTCTTCTCCTCTTCTCTTATTTCCCTCAAACAATTTAGTAGAGCTATGTCACTAAAGAGAGATAAAATGTGGTTATGACCTCATTAGGAAAGGAGGCATGTTGTGCTTTGCCTCTAAGGCAGGGGAAAGTGACCCATAAATTGAGAAATTTTTGACAAGAACTTTGGGATAGAATCCTAGAGATATTTGGAGCAAGAATGTAGAATTATCTGGAGGAAATAAAGGGCTACTTTCCTGTATTTTGACACCTTAGTACAAAGGTTCTCCCATATTAGTTATGTTTCTAATTAAGAGAATTAATGTAACATAGTAGATAGGATGCTAGACTTAGAATGAGGAAAGTCTGAGTTCAAGTCCTGAAACTGATACAAGATGTATGTCTATCAACAAGTTACATTCTTTTCGTGTCAGATTTTAACATAAAAAATATGATAAAATGTAAAATAATATAATGATAGTACATATTAGATGACAATAGACGTACAAACCTCAGAATGGTATTGTGATGGTCTGGGACAAGGTAGAATAAGTGCCTGGTAACCTTTAAATTGCAAAGTAAATGCCAATCATTGCTTTACAACATAGGTTCTCTTCCTTTCTAATCTTTATTTAAAAGTTTGGCTTTGCAACCTAAGTACTTTGCATACAATCTCTCCTTAACTGCCTGAGTAATCACATAGTACCTTTGAAATTCAAATACATTCCCCTAGTTTGTCTGCCATTTAATTTTACCATCTGCCAAAATTCTTAGTAGTTAAAACTAAGTGAACAATTTATATTATCACATTTCCCTGCTGATACAGTGAAAAAGGTTGGGGGGAGTTTAATATATATTATAAACATTGCCGTCAATATTTCTTCCAGATTTCAGAAAGTTTTCAGCTCCATTTTCATTGTAAGTTAGAATGATTTAAGAAGGACCATCTCTATTTTTGTAACACTGTGCCTCTGGGATTTTTATGTAGCTTGGAAGAAAAGATCCTAATGATAAATACCAGGGTAATTGCTTTGGGGTGGAAGTCTCAAGATTTTAAGTGACTGTCCTTTTGCCACCCACCAACTTAATCCATTATTGTCCCCACTTGTATCTTTATCCTCAGAGCTGGAGATCTCTACATTGGTTTGTAGAACACTTGCTTTTAGAAAATAATATTTCTCTCATTTCCACCAGTGGGTAAGAAACTTCTTTAGATAGGAACAATGTTTGTTTATTCATCGCTCTACATTGTGCCAACCTGCAAGTTTCCATGTATTGGTCCATTTTTTAGAAGCTATCTTAGAAAACCCCCTTTGAACTCTGTCCCACTCTACTAAAAATATTGTCCAAATTTTTTCCCCATAATTGCCTCCTTCCTGTGCCTCATCACTTTCTGTCATGTTCTCCTTATTTCAGTAAATCATCCAACTCTTATGATGTAACCATAACAAATGAAACTCCTTGAGAAGAGAGACCAAGTGATTTTTTTTTATGTCTGTCTCACCAATGTCCATCACAGTGCCATATATATAATGTTTAATGAAATTCTGACTTGTAGTATCTTGTACTGAAGTTTGGGTATTTTTTTTTTTTGGTTTGTTTGTTTGTTTTTAACTACCAGTGCCCCTGGTACAATTACTAAATATTATTTTATTTTTGTTTTTAGGTAAATTAGTAGTTTTTGATTCTTTTAGTCTTTAAAATATTTCATTGTTTTATTAACTAATTCAATTGTTTTTATTTTTATTTTTATTGATTTCTTCCTTATTTTGTGATTCAAGCTTTGTTTGCTTTTCTTATGGTAATGATTCTAATTTCCTAATTATAAACTCAATTTATTAATGTTCTATTTGTCTTGTCTATTAAATTGTGTTAGGTGATATGAAATTGTTCCCAAGATTTATCCAGCTTCATCCTACTATTTGAATGTATTGTATTTATATTCCTGGTATTTTAGGAATTGGTGTTATTTTTGTAATTTACATTTTATTATTGCCAAATAATTGACAATTGTCCCCATTTCTTGAAACATTTTATTTATGTGTGCCACAATAATCTCTATTTTAATATATTATGATTTGTTAGTGTAATGTTTAACATTTCTATATTCCTGTATTAAATTAATCTTCTTTGTCCTAAAATAGAATAATTTTAAACATATCCATACTTTAAAGTATGTTTCGATTTTAATCATGCTTTGCAGTTAGAATGTTGGACCTATATTGAGGAATATCTGAATTCAAATTCTGCCTCTAATACTGTTTGACCCTGGAAAAGTCACTTAGACATGCTTAACCTAATTTTCTTCATCTGTCAAATAGGACATCAAAATAGCACCTATTTTGTAGGGTTGTTGAAAGTGATGACATAAGTAAAGAAGCTTGCTAGCCCTAAAATTCTAAATAAACACTGATTCTATTCTATACATGTGAGTATATAACTATTATAACCACATAAAATAACAATTATATAAATGCTATTTAATCTATAGAACAGATTTCACCAACATGATTCAGTTGTCTCCTTACCCTGACACTTTCCTCAATACATGGGACTTCCTCCCTCTGGAATGTTACTCTGATATGCCAGGCCCTTTTCTCAGTGAGGAACTCCTTCCAGGGCATCCATTTCTTTTTATTCTTCCTTCCCTTCCTTGCTGTTCTTCTGACTTCTGGAATTTTCTACCATGTGCCTGATCTTTGCTATGATTTCTTGCTTTTATTATTGTCTTCTCCTCTTAACCTTCCTTTTGTGTGTTATCTTCTCCCATGTGGAAGATAGGTTCTTTGAGGTCAAAAATTGTTTTTGTTTGTATTTATATCCCTCATTTTTAGCACAGTCTGACATATAGAAATGCTTAATAAATGCTTCTTGCATGACACATATTCACTAAATCTAGGTTTTGTTAGAACTCTATTCAGATAGACGGTCTTTCTTTTTAATATTTCAATTGGTTTATGACATTTGGATAATGTATCTCTCACTATTGAATTTACCAACTATTATGCAATTTCTCTCTAAATAGTTTTTGAAATCCAGTTAACTTTTATTTCAATAACAGCTGATTTTCCATTTGTTTTATAATGTTAAATTTTCACAGTTTATCATTGCCAATGGCATATTTAAACATAATATGATCCCCTTACCTATTTTATTAATTATTTCTCAATTCAGTTCAGGTGTTCAAGTAATAACATTACAAGTCTGCAGTTTCTGGAGTTAGATGAGACATATTATATTTTATAAATATTATCTTTATAATCTATACATGTCTTTCACCAATAGCTAATATTTTCTGGATGTCAGTCATTAAACATTTTAAAATACCTACTATGTAGTAGGCATTTTGCAAAGCATTGTAGATAAAAAGAAAGACAAAAGGCATTTTAGGCTCTTAAGGAGGTAATTGGGGAGATAAGCAAATATGTAAAAGTAAGATATATACAGGAAAAATGGGAAACAATCAACAGTGAGGAGATTTGAGTAAGAATGTTGTGAAATGCTTCTTATAGAAAGTGAATTTGACATAGAACTTGAAAGATGTCCCATAGATATCTTAAACTCAACATGTCTAAAACTGAATTAATATCTCCATCACAGCCCTGGAAAATAATAATGCCACAACTTCCTCATTTCCTAATTTCCCTATAACTGTTGAAGGTACCATCATCCTTCTAGGAACCCAGGCAACAAACCCACTCATTCATCTTTCTCACTCTCTATATGTAATCTGTTGTAAAATCATGTTGATTCTACACCAGCTTTGCAACCCTTTTCTCTTGACAATGCTACCACCCTAGAACATACTGTATCACCTTACACCTCAGCTATTATGATAATCTCTAGTTGGTTTCCTGTCTTGTTTCTCCTCCCTATCCTTTCTTGCCTCTACTCAGCTCTCAAAGTGATCTTCTTTTTAAACCTTTCCTTTTAGCCTAGTTTCAATGCTAAGTATTGGTTCCAAGGAGAGGAGTGATACGGATCAGGAAATTAGGGTTAAATGACTTGTCCAGGCTCACACAGATAGGAAATTTCTGAGACAGGAGTTGAACCCAGGACCTGCCCTCTCCAGGCCTGGTTCTTTATCCACTGAGCCACCTAGCAGCCCCTTTCATAATGATCTTAGTTAAATGTAGGTCTGATCATGATAATACTATTCTTGTTTTCACTCTCCTTTTTCTCCCTTCTCTCTCTCTCTCTCTTTTTCCTATTTTCTTTCTTCTCTTTTTCGATCTGGATGTCCCTATATCTTCAGGATGGAAATAAAGAGGCTACTCAAGGTTCTGATCCCATTATAAAGGAACATTGGAACTTTGAACTCTTTCATTTCTGGCCTAAGCCATTCTACTTTTCCTTAATCTGCATGGTTCCTCACCCCATTCCTAGGAGCTCATTACATTAATAGGAATACAGTGCAAATATGCAATAGAAATAAGCTACTACAGCTCAAAAATCTGGAGATTGAAATTCTCTAACCTCAGCCTTTCTAGGTGCTAGGATTACAGAAGTACAGAGCCACATCTTGTCATCCCCCAATTCAATAAGCTCCAATAGCTGTGTATTGCTTCCAGGATCAAATAGAAAAATCCTCTGTTTGGCTTCTAAGTTCTTTATATCTTAGAGCCACCATGCCTTTCTAGTTTTCTTATACTTTACTCTTCAAATAATCTATGATGCAATCACACTGGACTCCTTGCTGTTTCCCAAGCAAGATACTCCATCTACTTGCTCCAGGAATTGTGGGCTGGGCTCCATCCTTGATTTCTCCATTTTCTTATCTCTATCTCCTGACTACCCAGTTTTCTTCAAATCTTAACCAAAATTCCACCTTGCATAAGAAGCTATTCTGAGTTATCTTTAATTCATCCAATGCTCTTTAATGCTCCCTTTAAAGTATCTGGTATATATCTTATTTTTACATTTTTTTAAACCCTTGTACTTCGGTGTATTGTCTCATAGGTGGAAGATTGGTAAGGGTGGGCAATGGGGGTCAAGTGAGTTGCCCAGGGTCACACAGCTGGGAAGTGGCTGAGGCCTGGTTTGAACCTAGGACCTCCTGTCTCTAGGCCTGACTCTCACTCCACTGAGCTACCCAGCTGCCCATTTTTACATTTTTATGTGTTTTCTTTCCAATTAATTGGTGAAAGCCTTAAGGGAAGAGATGATTTTCTTGTCTTTATTTGTATCCCTAGCTCTTAGCACAGTACCTAGAACATAGTGATTACTTAATAAATTCTTGTCAATTGCTGTCAACTTTCCTGAAGTTATTTTCACTGAATTACACAAAATCTCATCATTTAGATAAGTTTTCAAAGGATATCTAGTACAAAACACCCCTAAAAAAGGAATTTTCTCCAAGGACAACTGGCAAGCAGTCATCCATTCTTTGTTTAAATACACAAACTGAATCAGAAGCAACTCTTTATGGAGTTTCATTTCCTATTAGCCTAATTTAAGATTTTTTTTCCTTTACAACAATCCTAACATTTACCTCATGCAAATTTAACCCAATGATCTAAAGTATTTCCTCTGAGATGAACTTCCAAATGAAATTATTTACACACTTCAATGTAGCAATCATGCCAACCCCTCTTGAGAGGTGTCTTCTACATATTAGATAACCATAATTACTTCAGCCAGTTCTCATATAGTTTGAGCTTAGAACCTCTCACCATATTTTAATTAAATTTGGACAATCTCATAATCATTAGAGTAAATCAGAAGAAGTATGACCTCCTAGTGAAGAAAGTACTACCTTCTTTGAGGAAGACCCATCTTTGTATTCTGCCTCTGACATATTAGCTATATGACAATGGATATAAACCTTGACTTAACAATAAGGCAAAGAGATAATAAAAACAACACAAGTCCTCAAATAGTAAACCAAATGCAGATACTATAAATATTTTCCAAACCACACACACACACACACACACACACACACACACACACGTATCATACTTTTCCATCAATGCACCCACTATATATGAAAGATATCTGGTGCAGAAACCTATGAAGAAGAAAAATTATTCTACTCATGGTAAATTACAGCTCTGAACTGCAATCTTTGTTGATTCTGATCTATTCAGGAACTTATATAATGTGCAAAATCTTTTCCCTGCTATTTCCTTGTCTCTTAATCCTCACTAAGGGGCAGCGCTGGGGCAGGAGTTCTGTTGGTGGCAAATACTATTCTCTTCTATATTCAGATCAGTATGACATGTTCAAATTTTTAAATTGAAAACTAATTCTTAAAGAAGAACTAAGAAATTCTTATTCTATTGAATTATATAATAGTTCTCTTTATTCCAGAAGATTGCAAAGCTCAAGACATTAAGTCTAATCATCCCTTTTCTCACTAGGACACTATATAATCCAATCATATTGAGGCAAATAGAGCTCACAGCAAAACATTTCAGAGTAACTCTGAATAAAGAAAAACAAGCCTAGTTAGATCTCTACTCACCATGTTTCTCCATTTATTCTCCAATTTCTTCTCAATATAGTTATATGTATTTATGTATATTCATATGCAACTCCAGGTCTGATACTGTGCCACCCGGCTGCCTTTGTGCCAACTAGCTAACCCCAGAATGTGTATGAGGGAAGCAAACATCAACAGACACTTTTGAGAGATTTCATTTCTCATAACCTCTGCTACAGGGCAACTTCTAGAACTTCAGTCTTTATTTATCCAATCAAGAATCAGCAGCCAAAACCTTCTTATCAGATTAGAGATTGTACCATTTTTCAAGCAGATCTGACAAAGCTGTTTTCTGCCTCGTGTTGAGGTCTTCATATTCTTACAGATTGTACAATCCCTTTATCACAATAGTCATAAAAACGGTTGTCCTCATACTCAGTGAGTCATATTTCACTTGTGAGATATCAACTCAGCAACTATCCTCTATAAAGTCAATAGCTGCCATTTTATCATTGTTCTCTCCAAATAATTCTATGATTTTTCTTTTCTCCTTTTTTAAACTTTACCATCTTAAATGTTAAAACTGTTACATGCAAATGAGATGAAAGATTAAAATGACCTGAATCTCACACAATCTAGCAATATAATCTCTCTCCTCAAACTATAATTCTTCCTAATATTTTCCAGGTTTTTTTTTCATTCTAAAAAAATACTCTACCTCTTTAAACAAACTATTCACTTACTCATGAATCCAAATTGTTCTCTTTAAATCAATCATCTCTTTCATTGGAATTGTTACTTTTTCTCTTCTAAGTCCTTTTCAGTTTAAAATCTGTTTCCTTTATCAGCTTGTCATTCTCCTTCTTTTTAAGATTTCAAAGGTCTTCCTCCTAAAATCTATTTCTGCCTTTCTCAAACCCTCCATGTCATTTTTGATATTTCTTTTCTTTGTATTCAAGTCAAGCATATATATATATATATATGCATATATATAGAGAATCTATATATAAACATATATATATATATATATATATATATATATACTTTTTAAAACCCTTATCTTCCATCTTAGAATAAGTACTAAGTATAGGTTCCAAGACAGAAAAGAAGAAAAGGGGGTTAAGTGACTTGTGCAGGATCACACAGCTATGGAAGTATCTGAACTCATAGTTGAACTAAGGACCTCTCATTTCTTGGCTTGGCTTTCAATCTACAGAGCCACCTGCCTACTCCCATGTCATAATATTTTTGGTAATTATTCTCCCCTTTCAATTCCTTTAACTGGTCTATTATCCATTTTTTATTGATCTAAGAAAATACAAATTTTGTTTTTGCTTCTAATATCACTTAAATATACTGTATGTCTTTGAATTTTTGCTTTAATCTCATTATATTTTATATTATTTCATATTTTATTCAATTTTCCAAGTTTGGGAATGTAAAATATCTTTCATCTAGCTAACTTTTTAAGTGTATATTTTGAGTATGGCTTTTAACTTTGCTTTCCCTTTTAGGTAGAAGATTTCTGTTTCTGTTTGTGAGGGGAAGCATTAAGGAGATTTACTCCTTTGAATCATTCAGTTTCACTATCTTCTGTTTAGTGGTCTTTCCACCTCCACTGAAATAATCAAATGGAACCTGAGTAAAATGAATTTTTCATGCATCATGAACCCTTTCAAGTTTAATAAAAAATTTTTAAACTTGGTTATACAGTGACACTTAGGAAGCTCTTATATCTATATAAATGCTCCTGAGAATGGCAAGACCTAGAGATTTTAGGGTTAGTATTATTATTGCTGTTATTTAAATAATACAATTTAGTCTAATATTTATGAATTCTTTTAGAGTATTCTTAAGCCTAACTTATGTCCCCAAACAACTCATCAATTGCTAAGTGTTCAGCCCAATTAATAATTGAGGAAATGGAATTAATTATAATGTATTGCATATTCAGAACTGAAGGGTCCTTAGAGGTCAATTTTCAGTGTTGATTTTTTATAGATTATTTTTAAGTATTAAACTTTCAATATTTATTTCTCTCTTATCCATCGGTATGTAATTAGGGAATATAGACTAGATATTATTCAAACTATAATTATAAGATGACTGGAATAGCAACAACAAAAAATTTACAAAGACAAAAACAATCACGAACTAAAATATACCTAATCTATTTATGTAACACTATCTACTTTACAAGGTACTTTGGTATGGTATGTAGTAAGGATAATTTTCTTTGAAAATGGAGGGAATGGGTTCAAAGATATATAAATATAGGGGGGGAGTTAGGTGGCTCACTGGATAGAATTCCTGACTTGAAGTCAGGAAGATTTAAGTTTGAATCTAGCCTTAGACACTTACTAGCTGTATGATTCTGGTTGCCTCAGTATCTTCATTTGCAAAATGAGT
This sequence comes from Gracilinanus agilis, assembly GCF_016433145.1. Lineage (NCBI taxonomy): Eukaryota > Metazoa > Chordata > Mammalia > Didelphimorphia > Didelphidae > Gracilinanus > Gracilinanus agilis. The sequence continues at coordinate 702,325,222 of NC_058131.1, forward strand.
TAGAGAAGAAAATGACAAACTAGCCCAGTATCTTTGTCAAGAAAACCTGAAATGGTTTTCGTCAAGAAAACCTGAAATGAGCTGGGTAGCTCAATGGATGGAGAGCCAGGCCTAGAGACAGGAGGTCCTAGGTTCAAATCTGACCTCAAACACTTCCTAGCTGTGTGACCCTGGGCAAGTCACTTGACCCCCATTGCCTACCCTTACCACTCTTCTGCCTTGGAGCCAATACACAGCATTGATTCCAAGATGGAAGGTAAGGGTTTTAAAAAAAAAAGAAAACCTGAATTGGAGTCATGAAGTGCCTGATGTGGTTGAAATGACTCAACAATAATAATAACCACATATCTATATTTATATCTCAGGATGGTATAACAAGGAGTGATCTCAGAAAGATGTATATACATCATGTGATACACATGTACATATATTCACATGTTTGTGTGTATGTATACATATGTGTACATATATGTGTGTAGATACAAGTATATGTATACATAGTGTGAATGTATGTATATCTATCTGGAACAGTTGTAACTCAAGATCGGCTCTAGTGATAATTGTATAATCAGGTTAATTTTTAGTATCAGACCATCTACAAGTAGACTTTCTACAGTTGACTGCTTGTGAAATTGGAATCTCAATTCTGTTAGCTAGTTAAATCTGAGTTTCATAAGCGAGAGTTACCCACAGTTGCTCCAACAATTTGAAATGGACCTTTCCATGTTTTAGTTTGGTCAACAAATTCTAGAGGGAACTCTGGGAGAGATTGCATGTAGCCTGAAAAAAAAAACAGAGTTCAAAAAGTATGTCTTCTCCACTGTGTTGTCAACATTACCCAGATATGGAATAGAGAATGTTTCAATTCAAGGCCAGGGAGCAGGGCATGGGATGGGACTGACTATTACTGTAATTCATTACCAATCACTACTAATTGATGGCTCTAAGACATCTGGGCAACAGGCAAGTAGGAGCTTAATTTAAAACTCAAAGGCAGGTCACAAAATGGCTTGTGACTCCTACCCAGATTAGAAAATGTAATCAATCAGTGGATCAATCAGCAAGCATTTATTAAGCTGTTGTGAGGACCAAACACCACTGAAGGCACTGGGATGCAATGTCAAAAGGGAGATAGTTCCAATTCTTAGAGGACAATTTCCTCTGCTAGAAATCCTAGACACTGGTCAGAGCACTGAAACACACTACATTATTATTATTTTCTTTTTCTTTTTAACCTTCGCCTTCCCTCTTAGAATTAATAGTAGGTATCCATTCCAAAGGCAGAAGAGCTATAATGGCGAGGAAATTTGGCCAAGAGACTTTTCCAAAGTCACACAGCCAGGAAGTGTGTTAGGTCACATTTGAATCGAGGTCCTCTATCTACTGAACAACTTAGCTGCCTCTATTTATCCTTAATTGAATACAGTAACCACCACTATTATCATCACCACTCTCATTATAAATGATCATGATAATGAAGATAACATCTTTCATTTTTATAGAACTTTACAATTTACAGTGTTTTCTCAAAACTTTTGGAAGTAATTTTTCAAAAATTATTAATTCAATTTTAGATAGATATTCTTAGCAATAAATGAAATCTTTTAGACCAAAACTAATATTAGGTGACACATATTTAGTACTTTTGAAATTGTTTCTTTCTCTTTATATCTCCAGCACCTGACACAAGGTAGGCACTTCAAAATCCTTAATGATTATTCATTGATATGAAGTTTACAAAACATTTTCAAGAATGATTAAAAACAAATAAACATTCCTTCTGTCTTAGAATCAATACCAAGCATTTGTTCCAAGGCAGAAGAGTGGAAAGGGCTGAGCAATTGTGGTTAAGTGACTTGCCCAGTATCATATAGCTAGGAAGTATCTGAGGCAGATTTAAATGCAGGACCTCCCAACTCTAGATCTGATTCTCAATCTACTGAGCCATCTACCTGCCCCCCAGATATAATCTATATATGCCTCCCTATGACTATGTAAAATAGATAGGGTAAAAAATTATGATCCTCATATTTCATAGGTATCCATGGTATTGTCAGAAATTATTCATGCTCCAAATAATAATAGGTGACATTTATATAATGCTTTAAGATTGACACAGAATTGGATGCAAATAATTCTTGCCATGCTTCCTCCATTCAGGGCCTTTCACCTCTGCCTTTGGCCTAACACTAAGCTCAACTCTGTTCCTAGGTCTTTCCACTCTGATAGGTAAAATATGTCTTATCTTGCCAGGCCTCAGGCCCCCATTACTCCTTGATAATTTGCTATTGGTATTTTTATGAGCCTCTTACCCCTTTTCCCACTTTCCAGTCCATTTTTGTGTATTGTGTTTCCTCATTATAATCTACTTTTTTTTTGAAGGCAAGGGATCATCTTTTTGCTTATATTTGTATTCCCAGTACACTTAGAGTAATTTCTGGTATATAGTAAGTACATAATAAATGTTCTCTCTGTCTATCTATGATCGTGTTCTTTATGCTAACCATATAAAGTAGGTTCAAGGATTATAATAATAGTTATTTTACAAGTGAGAAGATTAATACTACATAGTTAAATAAATTATCCATGGTCAAAGAGCTAATACATATGTCAGAGATGAGATTTAAACTCATCTTCCTGACTTCAAGTCCAAGATTTTTACTACTAAATTATAGAAGAGTTTGGCCCCAGAGTTATTTGGCTTCTGTTTTCTAGTCATTTTAGGGCCATTTACTTTCAGTATTACTCACCCTGCTATGTTTTGGCTGTTCTCTGCTTTGGTCAAGTACTCTAAAAATTGAGAATCTCTGCCTTAACAAATTTACATTCTAGTGTGAGAAAATATGCAAATAAACAAGAATATATACAAGGTATACACTGAGTAAAAGGAAGGTAACGCTAGAAAGGAAATCCCTAACTGCTAGGCTTTGGACAGACTCCTTCCAGAAAGTGGTGTTCAAACTGTGTTTTGAAGGAAATGAGGGATTATAAGTATACAGAAAAGGAGGAAGATGAAGAGTATTCCAAGATTGGAAGACAACTAGAGCAAAAGGATATAGATGGAAAGAGGGGTGTCATGTAAGGAAGAACATGAGGGTCAGTTTAACTGGAACACAGATTAGGTGGAGTGGAATAATGTGGGAATAGAATGATTGTTGAAAAAAAGTTTTTCTTTCTGATCCTAGAGGTATAGGAAGCCACTGAAATTTAGTGAATAGAAGGAATCTCATCTGGCCTTTAGGAAAATAATTTTGGCAGGTAGAAACAGAATGGATTGTTGCTATGAGACAATTGAGGCAGGAAGATCAACTGGATGGCTATTGCAATAGTCTAGCTGAGAGGTGATGAGGCCATGGGTTAGGATGTATAGTTATGTGAGCGCTGAGAAAAAGGATGTATTTGAGAGACTGGCATCTTCTAACTCTAAACTCCATGAGTATGAAGGAATTCCTAGGAATGGGCAGTCACTCCCTCTGATTGAATGACTCCTCCAGAATTATTTGCTCAATAAGGCCAGCCATATCTGTATTCTTCTGGCTAGACCATTAGTTCATACTACCTGTGTTCCCCTAGTAAATACCCTTCTCCTTTGTCAATTCCCCTTTATTTGTTTTCCCCTATTAGAATCTAAGCTCCATAAAGATAAATACTATCCTTTTTTTTGTATTTATATCCCAAGTGCTCAATATAGTGACTGACCCATAGTAAGTATAAATGTTTATTGACTGATTAGAGACAGGAAAATCTAGGTTGAAAATGGTTCTCTGACCATTTATGTGTATCTTTTGGCAATTTACTTAAAATATAATTGTCTCAAGAAACTGAAACTATTTACATATGCAACCATGCTATATATAACCTCTTTTTGAGAAGATATTCACATTCTAGGAATTCTTTATAGAGATAAGAAAATGGAAATTTCATGGTTTTCCATGAATCTCATATACTATTCTTTTAAGGGGAAATAGTTTGACTTTTACTTTACTAAGACATGGGGGAACCTAAAGTGGCTTGATCAGTAGGATTCTATGATTTTTAATGAAATTGGACTTTACAAATCATCTAGTCCAAATTAATTATTTTACAGAGGAAAGAACTGAAGTCTGAAAAATCAAGTCTCTTTTGTGACTTTCCCAAAACCCTATAGAGAGTAATTGGGAGTCTAAGATTTGACCATGGTTGTCTAATATTGAACCAACTAGCTTTTCCAGTAAACCATGCCTTTTACTTGAGATCCAAATGCTAACATAAGAGAATTTCAAGAATTCTTTTTTGAAATTTATTTGTTTATTTGTTGCATTAAAGTTCCCAGGTATCTTCCTCCCTCTATCTCGTCCTCACACTAGATAAAGCATCAAGAATTCTCAGTATCAGTTATTCATGTCAGGCTTAATATAGTCTAGTTTAAGTAGATTTTTCATGAAAATTTTATGTTGAGTTTTCCTTGCATCTGTTGTCAGCTTCCTAGAATTTCCCTTCACTTCATTAAACTAAGCAAAACTTGACCTGGCAGATTAAATTGGAATTTATATTCTAGCAAGTAAAGAGAAAAGATGCTTCTGTGAAGGACAGCAAATAGAGATGACTTCAACCTAAGATGTTTACCTGGCATCTACCACAGAGCCAAAAATTTTATCCAGTTATCCTTATTATGAAATGATTCCTAAAATGGGACAAATAACCCAAATAATCTCACAAAAGTATGAATCTGAGGTTCATTTGAATCAATTGAAACCCTACCCAACTTAAAGTCAGTATTTTAACCAGTTATGAATACGTCTTTTAAATCTCAATCCATCAGAGTATTACTCTACATTCAAAAAGTCCTTGAAGCTGTTGGATAAAAAGGGGTGATACTCGAGAAAATGTGTGGCTATTAGCTGAAGAAATGTCAGTCATGTCCTTCAGGTCTATTGAATAGCAGACCAGTTTGGAACAAACTATTCTAGCATCTACCAGGAAAAAGCTAAGCTTAATTCTATCAAGATGCTAGAGAGAAAATCATTCTAAATACTTAGCAAGGAAATAACGCCCACTTTCTACCCTCAATTTACTATTAAAACAAGCACAAAAAAATCTTCTAACCTTCATTTCATGTACTATTCCTTTTGCTGGGATTGTGATCTAAACTCTACCATCACTCTGTACCTTACACATTCTTTAAAACTCTGATCAGGGGACAGCTGGGTTGCTCAGTGGATTGAGAGTCAGGCCCAGAGATGGGAGATCCTGAGTTCAAATCTGACCTCAGACACTTTCTAGCTGGGTGACTTAGACAAGTCATTTAATCCCCATTGCCTAACCCTTACCACTCTTCTGCCTTAGAATCAATACTTGATTCTAAGATGGAAGGTAAGAGTTAAAAAAAAAAAAACAACATAACTCTGATCAAAACTCAAATCCTATAGGAACTCTTCCATGATTCATTGCTACCCTTATTCCCATTGTTTTACTCCCTCAAGGCTTAAATGCAAGCCAGGATGAGGGGAGTTACAAATGATAGAAGGCCAAATGTGTAACTTTTTTTTTTAACTGTCTGAATTTTGTCATGAATTGTCATTTGTAAAAAAATTAAGTTACAGGAAAGCATTGACATACAAAAAATTTGTCAGTTGTTGGCCAATGTATATTCTAATCAATTAAATAACTATTAGTTACACAGTAAGAGAAAATATAATTATATTTTATATAATTCTTAAATATAGATGAATATAAGCATATACCATTTCCAATAAGATACAATTCTGAATTGCTTCTTGAAAACTTGTGCTGTGAATAAAGTATATCTGACTATTTTTAACTCTACAAACAGTTGCTTCTGCATTTTTGACAGCATGACAATTCAGTCTCATTTAATTTATAGTCACAATTTTCATGAATCGATGGCTTTTAAAATGTAGCTTTTTATGAACAAAGTTTCAATTCTCAAATTTGTCATACAATTGCATTTTAGTATAATTTAAATTTATTATTGATGTTCATTGTTCCTTAACATATAATACTATCCCACTGCCACCATATAATAGCCTTTGAATGATGCTATTCAGTCCTCAATCAGTAGGTATACCACTTTCTTCCCAGTTTCTTGTTACTCAATGTTACCACATTGAGTTACAATTTTAGTCTGTACTTGTCTTTTCATTCTGTTTATCTTTCTCTTTACATTTTTTCATAAGGTTTTCTCCTCTCCCCCACCTTTTTTGTTTTCCACATATCTTGTCTGGTTTATTTGCATGATCTAATTCCTTCCAATTAATTGTACAAATGTATTTTTTATGTTAGGGGAATTTCCATCATCAGATAGATAGATAGATAGATAGATAGATAGATATTGAGATTGATCTTCATTCTTGCAATGATACCTGTATGTGGACTCATAGAAGTTCAGAGTCATCCTCCCACATTCTCCCACACAATTAGTTTTAGTAACTCCAGTCTTTTGGGAATGGACAATGGTCATTTTTAGGAGAGAGCACATAATAAATCACATGGAAACATCTTTTTTTGTAACTAAGAGTATTAATTAATCAAGTGCACAAAATCAAAATAAATTGTCATCATACTGAGAAAATTTTTACTCACAGGTATATGCTATTCAAATTGAATTCTCTACATGTGATATTTTAGCTCAGGTACGAAACTCCCTTCCATTATTTACATGCAACAAAAACATATGTGCAAACAGGTCATGGAAAGGTACTGAACCTTCTTAGAGATTTCAAAGGGCAATCGGGCACCTAGAAATGAAAAATACCAAGACATCCATGTAATTGAAGACCACAGGAATAAAGAAAGTGCATTTAACAAGGTACTAGGAAGCTTAAAAAGTAATAACTACAGGGAAAAAAAAGATGTTCATATTCTAGCTTTATATTATTCCAGTTTCCTCCATCTGATTGGCTTCTATTCTGGTGACAAAGGTCACACTGAGCCTGCCATCTCTTAGCCAAGCTTTTTTGTCTCACAGACATAACAGTTCCTTGGACTCAAAGACAATAACATCGCCCATCTTGAGATGCCATTGTAGTGTCCAGTTGTAATAATTAGCTCATTTTAAGCCTTAGGATTAAGATGACTCCACTTGGTACCTCATCTTCATTTTTAAGGTATTTATTTAATAAAAAGTTGAGTTCTGTTTGAGAAACATTCTGAAGCTCCAAAATAGAGAAATATGTAACTTTTAGACAAAGGTTTGTTTCTCTGCTTTATTTACACCTCAAGTTAATCCTTGACCACTCTGTTGTTGAGAGAGAAAAAAGTATTGGAAATGTGTAGGTTGATTATATTTATATGAGGATAGACAGCCAGCCAGAAAGGATATTGGGTTAAAAAGTTATCTTTTCTTGGGACTTACTTAACATTGATATGTTTCTCCAGGGTTTCTTGTAGAATTGATAAGCTTCTCTTATATCTCATTTATCTGCTATAAATCAGTACTAATGTTATTCCTCAAAGGTGTGCTGGGAAGCCACATGTCCCTAAATCTGGAATCCTTTATCTTTCTCACCTTATTTGATAGTTTCCAAAGAGGGTCTGGGGTTATGTGCAAAATTCCCTTTCTTTTATAATAGCTTTCCTATTCCTGTCCCTGGCTTGTTTCATTTCATCCAGTGATAACAAAAAAAAATATTCACTGTCAATAATTGATTGAGATATTTTAAACTCCATCTTTACATTGTAATAACAAAAGAAGAAGGAGAGCAGAGGAAAGAATGAAAGGTTAGGCATTATGTTATTATCCTTTTTTGGCTATTAGTAGAGGGAATATTTTATTTAAAGGTTATTAGATGCTAAAATCTCTTCTTTTGGTATTCTCGACTTCCTGATGATTTGAATTATTCAAAAGTTAATAGCAGAGTAAAAGCTATTTGAGAGAAGGCAATATTTCTTTTCTGTTTGTTTGTTTATATTCATATTGACCATGACTCCTATAAAGTCTGAGATTTGAAAATGCTCACGTTTTTAGATACTGTAGAAGATCTGGGCCTGAGATTCCAGTGTGGTAGGGAACATCTACTATAGAAATTTTACCAACTGACATCAGCAACTATGCTGAAACTTACAATATCATCTGAGAATATTTCCTGGAACATTGAAAAATTAAGTGACTTACACTTTTTTTTTTTTTTTTTTTTAGAAAAAAAAATTTTCCAAAGTTACATGATTCATGTTCTTACTCCCCCCGCCCCATAGCCGATACACATTCCCACTGGTTTCTTCATGTGTCATTGATCAAGACCTATTTCCCTATTATTGATAATTGTACTAGGGTGGTTGTTTAGAGTTTACATCCCAAATCATGTCAGCATCAACCCATGTTTTCAAGCAGTTGTTTTTCTTCTGTGTTTCCTCTCCTGTAGTTCTTCCTCTGAATGTGGGTAGTGTTCTTTTCCATAAGTCCCTCAGAATTGTCCTGGATCATTGCATTGCTGCTAGTATAGAAGTCCATTACATTCAATTGTACCACAGTGTCTTTGTGTACAATGTTCTTCTGGCTCTGCTCCTTTCACTCTGCATCAGTTCTGGGAAGTCATTCCAGTTCACTTGGAATTCCTCCAGTTTATTATTATTCCTTTGAGCAGAGTAGTATTCTGTCACCAGCATATACCACAATTTGTTCAGCCATTCCCCAATTGACGAGCATACCCTTGTTTTCCTAGTATGTGTTAATCACAGGACTTAAACACTTGTCTTCTTGGGTGTGGGTTCAGCTCCCCATGCAGTATTCCACACTGTGCCAAACAACAAATCCACACAAATTTATTAAGGATCTACTTTATTCCAGACTTTGTGCTATGTAGTAGAAACAGACAAAAATAAGTCACTGCTTTCAAGGAACTTGAATTCAATTGAACTGATGATATAAAATGAATTATAAAGTGCTAGAGGAAGTATTGGGTTCTGATGTGGTCTCCTTCACAGTCTATCTTCAGGATAAGGTCAGATAAGCATTTGATAGGAGTGTTATTATGATCCATGTATGTACTTAGATTGCTTTAAGTGTCTTTTAACATGTCTTCTAAATTCTGAAATTCTGAGATTGGCATTTATATATTTATTTAATTAAATATATGTTTATATTAATTAAATATAATATTTAATAACAATAATTAAATATATATTTAAACTCTTACCTTTCATCTTAGAATCAATACTGGGTATTGTTTCTAAGGCAGAAGAGTGGTAAGGGCTAGGCCAGGGATGGTAAACCTATGACATGTGTGTCAGTGTACGTAGCCATTTTTGATGACACACTTAGACATGCAGTCACATACAGAGAAGTATGGGGTTGCATGCCGAGGATGAAAATTTGCTGTATTGTAGTATGGACACTCTACACTACAGATGACAATTCTACCTAAAGTAATTTACCAATTTGGTTTATTAAAAATGGTTATACATTACAATTATACATTTTTGATATTTAAACTAGACATATTGTGAAATTACATTTTTTCTTGAAGTGACACACCATCTGAGTTATGCTCAGTTTTTTGATGAATTTTGACACACCAAGCTCAAAATGTTGCCCATCACTGAACTAGGCAATGGGGGTTAAGTGACTTGCCCAGGGTCACACAGTTAGGAAATGTCTGAGGCCAAATTTGAACCTAGGACGTCCTGTCTCTAGGCCCAATTCTCAATCCACTGAGCCACCCAGCTGCAACCAATTTGTAATTATTTAGTGATCATCCATAGTGATAATGAGATTAAATCTACCCTGCCCATTTTTAGATTTAATGTCATTATCACAAATTTCACCTGGGAGTAAATTTGGGAGTAAAACTACCTCTGAGTCAGAGTTCTTAAATTCAGATAGTTAGCATCTATGTCTATTTTCATAGATAGATGATGACAAATATATCTACCATAGGTCTCTGTTTCTATTTATCAATATATCTATCTCTATCCATCTACATATTTACCTATACATAAACATATCTATAGCTATAGTTGTTAAAGAATTCACACTCTTCCCTGTCTTCTAATACTCTTTGCAGTATCACACAAGAGCTTTAAATACATGGATGGGTTTTATTTTTCTCTCTGGACCCATAGTACCTAGCAAGTTGCCTAACATATAATAGGTGCCTAATAAAGGCTTGTTAAACTAATTTCAGCTACCCCTATTCTCAAAGAATGGTGGCAATAGGAAGGAGGTCACTCTCTTCTTCAGAACATCAGATCAGCAAAGATAATCCACAAATGTACATCCAGTCTTACAATTTCCTAAATCTTTTCTGCAGTTCTGATAACCTCAACATCCCTGCACAGAGATCATTAAAAGTCTTAGCACTGACACCTACTTACTACCTGTGTGACAGTTTAGACTATCTGCCTAGATGCAAAGATGTCCTTTCTCCCTTTCTTAGCAAACTTGTGCAAGTCCTTTAAATTTCCCTGTTCCTTAGTTTCCTCATTTGTTACAAGAAGGGTTTGGACTAAATGAGCTGATCTGCCCCTTCTAGCTCTAAATCTCTGGGATCCTCTGAATAGCTCGTGTTTATAGCAGCACTTTCATGTTTATAGAGTCCTTTTGAATATTCTTTCTCTCTTTTGATTCCTGACAACAGCCCTATGTGGTAGGTAAAGGAACACTACATCGAATATTTTAAGTCAGTTAGAATAGCAAATTAGCCTTGCAATGGAATTACAAATAGGGAGATAAAAGGAATGACCAAAGGAGGTTCAGAGAATAACAGAGCTGGAAGAGACCAAGTCATTTATTTAATCAACACCCTAGGCTGCTTCTTAGCTACTAGAGTTTGTGTATGCCCCCTTGTGGTCAAAAGTAGAAATGCAACAAATGGATACAAGAGAAGTTCAAAGTAGATAGGAAATGTCCTGTTAGAGCAGAAAAAAAAAAAAGATCTATTCTCAGGCAGAGGGAGCTAACCAACCAAAAGGAATTGCTCATATTTCCTATGCTCAATTAAAATTAAAATGTGCTGTGAAAACTGTGGGGAAAAAAAACCCATGATGTTTTCTAGTGGCAATCGATGTTTTCTTTCATTAAGAAGGCATTAGGATCACTTAGATCTCCCTCCTTTGATCTTGCTTTAAATCCACCCTATTCTTGCCATTTGGGGCTCAGAAGTCTAGCAAAGTACATTCTGGACCATACTCCAGAGGTACCACAGGAAGTGTCTCAATTATTCCATCCATCCTGGGCTGAAGGGAAAGACATCTTTGGACTGAGCGTGGGTTGGTGTTCTTCTGAGAAAGAAATATTTTACAGAAATAAAAAGAATCTGAGAGCAGTGCCTAATTGATATGCAAGATCCTCTATCAGAATACTTTATTATTATTTTTAATGTGAACGAAAAATCTCAAGTGGCAATCGATGGGGCTAGAAAATCAGTAGATGAAAAAAACTTCTAGGTTTTGGTGAGATCATTGTGGGAAATCTTTAGAGTTTCCAATATGTTTACCAATTTGAGCCAATAGCCTTTTCTTCTTAATCTTCCAGTTAGGTGATATTAAGGCTGCTACTCTTCCCCAGATCCATTAGGGACATTTTAAATGTATTTGCTCAGCGAAACTATAGTACAGTCTTTTCCTCTGCTCCCCTGTACTGCCCTTCCCTCCCCTTTTTTCTTTCCATTTTCTTTCCTTTTTTTCTATACTTTCTCAAAACAAACAAACAAAAAACTCTTGTTTAATTATACCTGGGTGATACAGTGGGTAAACACTGAACTTGGCACCAGGAAGATTTGAGTTCAAATCCAATCTCAAACACTCAACAGTTGTGGGGTCCTGCACAAATAACCTCAACTCTCTTGGCTTCCATTTTGTCATGTGCAAAAAGTGAGGATAATAATAGTGCCTACCTCCCAGGGTTTTTGCAAGGACAAAATGCAATTGTGATACTTAATGATACTATATAAATGTTTGCTATTAAAAAAATTATTGAAGTAGGAAGGGATACAGGAAGATAAAGGATGAAAAGGGAAATGGCAGCTTCAAGAATTGATTTGATAACTTACATTTTCAAAGTAATATAAAAAGACTACTCATTATATATTTGATATTGTTACCAAGTATGTATGCCTAAGGACATCATTGTCTGAATTTATGACTCATCTTCTGACCTTGACTAAGGACTCTCCTTGCTCATTTATCAGGGATAACATGGTCTAGGTTTCCTTAGCTCTGTGGTACCCATGGCTATGACCTCAAGACATTCCACTGGAAGTGATGAAGAAGATAAAGATAATGATGATAGTGATACAGCTCTTTAATTTCTATAAATCAGTTCTTGGTGCTCTCTTTCTGAAACTTGGCCTCAAAGACAGCCAGCATTACAAAGATTTAGGCCTTTTGTTTTTCCTTCCTGTGTAACAGGGAGTGGCAATAAAACCCTGTTTCCCAAATTAGAGCTTATACCTATTTTCAGGCCCTTCTCTAGATACCTTTTGGGATATGGAGTTGGGCCCTGGTTCTTGAAAGCTATACCAGTGAAATATCAACCTCTGGCCAGAAGCCTCAAGCTTCCATCTCAAAGTGCCTTAAGCATATTCCTGGCAATGAGACTGTCTCCCAAGGATCCACTGAGCTGAGTTTGGAGATATACAGACTCATAAGGTTAGCTGTTAGAAAATTAATCATTTTTTGCCACGCCAAATCCTGAAATTATCCATTGGGACATAGAGAGATTATAATCAAATCACTGAAAAGAGCAGAGACACTTATTAAAGAGCATATATTCTTAAGTAGAGGGAAACGAGCATTGGAAGGGTCTTGAAGAACCTCATGAACCAAGAGAATAGCAAAACAAAGAAGCAAAGAAACAAAAAAAACTTTCCAGATTTCAGTGATGTTTGGGCATTTTCAAAAGAAAAGCAGCCTAGGGAAACATGGTGGCCATAACATGGGAAACCACACAAGGTATCTAGATTCCTGGCCTCAGATCAAGAAAGAAATGGGTTCAAATGCTATCTCAGACACTTACTGTCTTAGAGAACATATGGGTGTCAATCTCTTTGAGCCTCTTATTTGGAATAATAATATTTCTAGTAACTACCTAGAGAGAGAACATATTATGTTATGTATTAATTTTACAGTTTGTTGAAGCTTATGGACCACTTTTCACAATAGTATTTTTTTAAACCCTTGTACTTCGGTGTATTGTCTCATAGGTGGAAGATTGGTAAGGGTGGGCAATGGGGGTCAAGTGACTTGCCCAGGGTCACACAGCTGGGAAGTGGCTGAGGCCGGGTTTGAACACAGGACCTCCTGTCTCTAGGTCTGACTCTCACTCCACTAAGCTACCCAGCTGCCCCCTCACAATAGTATTTTAAATGCATAAAGTATATATACAATTGCAAAATAAATAGATTATATTGAAAATTATCAGAATATAAAAAAAAAAAACCAACAATTCACAAACTCCATTTTAAAAACCCTTGATCTAGGGCAGTTAAGCCAAACCTTTTAGAGGGACAGATGATCTCCTCAGGCACAAGTAGAGAGGGTGAGGGGAGCAGTCTGGCCCAGCATTCTTCTGGCTTTCTACAAATGAACTCTGGCAAATTCTTTGCTGGGGAATGGTGGGCATGCCCACATAGAGGTCTCTGATTGCCCCCTCTGGCATGTGTTCCATACGTTTGCCACCACCCATCTAGAGGCATCTTATAAAAGAAATCTGGCCTGAAGATCTGGTTTTAAGAACATTAATACATAATTGCTACATGAATGGGAATAAACCACTTAATCTTCCAGTGCTTCAGGCAACTTCCCTAAGATACTGAATTGCTGATGATTTCTTGCTCCTTGCCTTAGCACCAAATATAAATGAAATCACTCATGTGCCATCCATTTAAAACCTACCTTAGAAACTAACTAGCTGGGTGGTCTTGCATGAGTCACTTTACCTCTGTATGTCTATTTCCTCATCTTTAAAATGAGAGAACCAGTTTTCTAAGGTCCCTTTCCTGTTCAAGCCCTTTTATCCTCAGATTTTCTCCCTTTTCTTTTTGCTCTTTTTATAGAGCATTTCACAACAGGAATTCAAAAAAGATGTTATGTATGAAATACTTCTTTGCAAACTTACATAAGTATTGGTTGGATCAACTAGGTGGCACAGTGGGTAGAATACCAGGTCTGGAGTCAGGCAGATTTACAATTCTGGAGTTCAAAACTAGCCTCAGATATTTACTATTTGTGTTGACCCTAGGCAAGCTACCTAACCCTGTTGGCCTCAATTTACTCATCTTTCAAATGACATAGAGAAGGAAATGGCAAGTCAATCCAGTGTTTTTTGGCAAGAAAAGTCCTAAATGATGTCATAAAGAGTCAGACAGGACTAAAAATGACTGAACAGTAACACAAAGGAACCTCTAACATCTTTAGAGCATGTTAACTGGGTACATTAAAATTTATATTATATAATCCCTTATAGGACCTCATTGCAGCAAGGCAATCCTTTTACATTTATATTTGACTCATTACATTATTTCCCATAGGTTTTTAAATCTACTTTTCATCCAACCTCGAAACCTTCCATAACTTCCCTTCTTCACACTCTTTGAGATGAATACCTTGCCTCATATTCAATTGACAAAAAATTTGAATCAACTTGATGACGTCCCTCTTCTCCTCTCTTCTTTCTCTCATTTAATTCAGATGACATTTGCCACCCTTTCCCCTTCCCCTATTTCAGTGATGGGCAACCTTTTGACCTTAGTGTGTCAAAATTCACAAAAAAAACCAAGCATAATTTGGGTGGTGTGTCACTTTGAGGAAAAAAACATAATTTTGAGATTTTTATAGTTTAAATAACAAAAAATATGTATAATTATAATATATAACTGTATTTAATAAACCAAAAACTAACTATTTAACTTACCTGCTTAGTGACTTCTTTGTTCATCTGTCAGTTCAGGCTCTTTTGTTGATCTTGATATTATTTAACTTGTGTAGAGTTCCGTGAACTAAGATAAGTGAGAGGTAGGGGGAATTCTTTAGCTAACCTGCCTATTAGTGACTTATTTTGTTGCTGAATTTCAATGGCTAATGAAAATTCAACTCCACTACAGCAAATGTTTCATCCTCAGCATGTGGCCACATACTTCTCTGTATGCAGCCGCATGCAGCAATGGCTACATGTGTCAGTGCTGACACACATGTCATAGGTTTGCCATCAGGGCCTTATTTCATGTGAAAAGGTAGGACTTCTCTTGCCAAGACAAATCATTATAAATCAGTGATCCCATTTCATCCTGCCAGTTCCAACCGATTACACACTTTGGCATCCTCACTATCTACTTAGTCTTCAATTTCTTCTTATCTACTAGCTGCTTTCTCATCACCTAAAAACTTGCCAGTCTCCCACATCCAAAAAATTTCTTGCTTCTTTTTCCATCCCCAATCCTCTATCTTATTTTTCCATGTTCTCCTCTTTACTCTCTGAAATTTGAATTGTCCTCTATTAATTCTATTGAAACTATCCTGTTCAAAGTTACAAATAATTTTTTTGTTTTTGTTTTATGTTTATTTTTTTAATTCAAAGCTATTTTATTTTCCCAATCGCATGTAATAATAATTTTCAATATACATTTTTCCAAAAGAATAAGGTCTAAACCATTTCCTTCCCCCTCTTCCCTCACCCCCTCAGAGACAAGAGTAAACAATCTGATTAGGGCCATACACGTATTATCATGCAAAGCACACTTCCATTATTTTAAGAACACACACAAAATTAAATCTGAAAATAAAACCATAAATACACTAATATTAATGATCATATGTTTTCATCTGCACCTGACTCCATCAGTTCTTTCCCTTGAGGTGGATAGCTGAAGTACTTCAGAATTTTCACAGATTATTGCATTGCAGAGAGTGGACAAGTTTTCACAGCTGATCATCTTATAATATTGATATTAAAGCGTGCTTGCTAATTTTACTCTGAATCAGTTCATGTAGATCTTTCCAGCTTTTTCTGAATCTTTCCTCTCATTATTTTTTTAATGCCCACTAGTATTCTATCACCAACATATACTACAATTTGTTTAGTCATTCCCTAATTGATGGATATTCCCTCAATCTCTGATTCTTTGCCACCCCAAAAAAATAGTTATAAATATTTTTACAAGGTCCTTTCCCTTTTTTATTATGTCTTCAGGATACAGACCCAGTATTGGTATTATAGGATCAAATTGTTTTAATTTTTTTGTCCTATGGACATAGTTCTAAATTTCCCTCTGGAATGGTTGGATCAGATCACAACTCCACCAACAATACATTAGTTTCCCAGTTTCGCACATCCCCTTCTACATTTATTACTTTCCTTTATTGTCAAATTGGCCAATCTGAGAGTATGAGGTTGAACAGAGAGTTGTTTTAATTTGTGTTTTCCTAATCAACAATGATTTAGAACATTTTTTCATATAATTATTAGTAGCTGTGATTTCTTTATCTGAAAATTTCTTGTTCATATCCTTTGACCATTTGTCCTTTGGGGAATGGTTTGTATTCCTATGAATTTGACTTGATTCTCTGTAGATTTGAGAAACTAGACCAATATCAAAGAAATTTGATATAAAAGTTTTCCCAGTTTGTTGTTTCTCTTCTAATCTTGATTACATAGATTTTATTTGAATAAAAGCTTCTTAATTTAATATAATAAAAATTACTTATTTTATATCTTATAATGCTCTCTGTCTCTTGTTTGGTTAGACAGTCCTTCATTCTCCATAGATTTGACAGGTAAACTATATACTATATCCTCTAATTTACTTATGATATCACTACTTATATCTAAACCAGTGATGGGCAGACTACGGCCTGGGGGCAAGATGCAGCACTCCGAAATGTTCTATCATGACATATGATTTTATTCTTTATCTGATGAATACAATGAGTAGCATACAATACAATGAAACATTGAAAGAGTTGCCTTAGAAACAAACTGACAGAAAAAAACATTTCCTTTCATTTGGCCCACTCTTTAAAAAGTTTGCCCATCACTGATTTAAATAACATACCCCTTTTGACCATTACTTTGTATAAGGTGTGAGATATTGGTCTACACCTTGTCTCTGCCATACTCCTATCCAATTTTCCTAGGAGCTTTTTTTTTTATTAATTAATGAGATCTTATCCCAAAAGCTGGACTCTTTGGATTTATCAAACACTAAGTAGTTAGTCATTTACCATTGTATATTTTATATCTAAGCTTTTCAATAATCTACCATTCTATTTCTTAGCCAGTACCAGACTATTTTGACTATTACTGCTTTATTTATTATTATTATTGTTATTATTGTTATTATTGTTATTATTGTTATTGTTATTATTATTATTATTATTATTATTATTATTATTATTATTCCTATTGACTCCTAGAAGAGCATAGGGCCGCAGCCATCTCACACCAACGGACTCTGTTCTGGGCAACTTCCCCCAACTGGGCATATCTTTGCCAGGTCTGTTTTGGCCTTCCGACTTTCCTCCTCCCTGGTGGGTTCCATATTTTTTTCATATCGTCCTGACTGATGGGATACTGAATTGTTCTTTCCCAGAGTCTGGTATTGGAGATCTTTTCAGGCCATCTGATGTTCAAGATTTGACGTAGGCATCTCTTAACAAAGACCTGGAGTTTGTTGGCTTTTGCCAGCACGCGTCGTGGACTCTGTTGGAGAGCAATCTTCCAGACTAGGCGATCGTAGGTTTTGTTGGTTTAATGAGGTTGCAGTTTCTGTAGCAAGTGAGATTTTTACGGGGTGAGGTTGCTAGCCTCGCGCCCAACCCTCCTCCTTTTTCAGCCAGGCTTGGGACCATCCTTGGCAGAGTTACTGCTTTATAGTACAGTTTAAAATCTGATACTTCTAGGCCATCATTCTTCACTTTTTCCTTCTTTAGTTTCCTTGATATTCTTCACCTTTTGTTCTGCCAGATGAATCTTGTTATTATTTTTTCAATGTCTACAAAATACTTATTTGGTAGTTTGTTTGTTTTTTGGGTATGGCACTGAAAAAGTTAAGCAATTAAGAAAAAACTTTGTCATTATTATTATATTAGCTCCATCTACCCAAGAAGAATTAATATTCTTCCAATTATTTATATCTGATTTAAATTGTGTAAAAAAGTGTTTTGTAATTTTGTTCATATAAAAAAGGTAGGTTCCCAGATATTTCATAGTGTCTAGAGTTATTTTAAATGTAATTTCTATTTCTATCTCTTACTGTTGAATTTTATGATATATAGAAATCCTGATGATTTATACAGCTATTTTGTATCCTGGAACTTTACTAAAGTTATTAATGATTTCAACTAGTTTTTTATGTTCTAGGATTCTCTAAGTATATCATCATATCATCTGGAAAAAAATGATAGTTTTTGATTTATTTTTGGGTATGATTTATCTAGATCCAAAAGGGAGATGTTGAGGTGCTACTAGTATTTCCTTCTGAAGGTCATTCAACTTTGCCTTCAACAGTTTGGAAGCTATGCAATTTGGTGCATATATGTTTAGTATTGGTATTACCTCATTGCCTTTAGTACCTTTTAGCAAGGTATAATTTCTTTCCTTATCCCTTTCAATTAGATCTGTTTTTGCTTTAGCTTTGCCTAAGGTCAAGATTGCTACTCCTGCTTTTTTACTTCAGAAGATGCACAATAAATTCTTCTCCAGTTTTTTTACCTTTAATCTCTGTGTTTCACCTAATGTCAATTATGTTTCTTGTAAACAACATATTAGAAGATTCTGCTTTTTAATCCATTTTGCTATCCACTTCCATTTTATGAGTGAGTTCATCCCATTCACATTCACAGTTATGGTTAGCAAATGTATTTCCTCCCCCTATATTTTCTCCTTTTTGTCGTGCTCTCTCCTTTCACTATGTCCCTTCTCAAAAGTGTTTTGCTTTTAATTACCACATCCTATTTTGCCCTCCCTTCTATTATACCCTGCCTTATCTTATTCTCTTCCTACTTCTCTATAGGGTAAGGTAGAATTCTATGCATGAATGAGTATGGTTGTAATTTTCACTCTGTGCCAGTTATGATAAGAATAACGCTTAAGCATTGCTCATCACTACCTTCATCCTCCCCTCTTCTGTAATAGTTATTCATACCTGCACCAGCCAGGCACACTGTGGTTCACCCTGTGCTTGGCCTTTCGGTTTCACTACAGGATTAGGTTTGGACCTAAAACTTTAAGGAGTAGGCATGAGATTGCACTGAAATTGTCTTAGACAGGGTCTCAGGGTGATGATGTTGCCTTAGTCTCAGGTTTTTAACCTGGCACAGTAGAGGTGGGGTGGAGGTAGGGGTTGCTGTTGGTTTGAACTGGTACTCCTTGGTGTGGCCTCCTACAGGCTGTGCTTCCTGTTCAGCCCATAGAACCTTCCCTGCCTACCTTTCAAGTTGTTCTCTGAATAAAAAGTTGTTTTGTTTCATCTCCTTGTTGGTTCTTTCACTATAGTATTCATTTTGAAGCATTATTTAAAGGTTGGTTGGAGAGAATTCTCATAATGGTTCAAGCTTTCCTTGCTTTTAATCTATCATCATGGCCCTATTCCAGTGATTCCTTAAATGCAAAATCTAATGATCTTTTTTCAAATCTCATTCTTCTAGATCTCTCTGTAGCTTTTGACAGCATTAATCACTTTCTCCTTTATATGCTTTTCTCTTTTGTTTTCCATATCTTTCTCCTGCTTCTCCATTCTGTTTGAGCATTTATTCTTGGTCTCATTTGCTCCCATTAATGCTGGGTCCTTTGTTTTAGATCCTCTTATCTTCTTCCTTTATAATATGTTTATGGACTCATAATTTCCCGTGAATTCAGTTATCATCTCTTTTAAATTGGTTCTCAGGGTTATTTGCCCATCCCAAACTTCTCTTATAACCCTCAGACTCACTTTTCTCACTACCTATTGGTCACATAGAACTTTATGCCTTATACACTTAATTACTTTTCTTCCAAAAGCATCCACCCTTGATCTCAAATTTGCATGTTACTATTGAGGTTACAACCATTTCCCTAGTCACTCAGGATCATAATCTAAGTCACATTCTCAACTCTTCATTGTCTACCCTTCCATTACCATACAATTTATTATCAAGTACCAGTAATTTTATTTTTGTAAAATCTTTTATGTATGCCTTTTGTCCTCTGATACTAATATTACCTTGGTTTAGGACGGCTTCACTCCACACCTATTTTATTGATTTTTTTTTTGTTTCCCTCCCACTTCAATCCCATATCTACTTAGTTATAAAATTTAGTGGAGTAACTTCCCATGACATTACATGTCCTGCCTTTTGGCATTTTCACTCTCTGTCCACTATGCCTATAGTTGTTTCCCTCTCCTCGTCTCTGCCTCCTGGCTTCACTGTCTTTGTTACTAGTAGCTTCCCTTCTAATTTTGATGGCATTGGTTTTGTTTGTACAAAAACTTTTTAACTGAATGTAATCAATATTATATATTTTACATTTTGTAATATTTTCTAACTCTTGCTTGGTCTTAAAATCTTTCCTTTCCCATATATCTGACAAGTATACTATTCTGTGTTTGCCTAATTTACTTATAGTTTTCTTCTTTATATTCAAGTCATTCACCCATTCTGAATTTATCTTGGTGTAGGATGTGAGATGTTGTTCTAAACCTAATCTCTGCCATACTGTTTTCCAATTTTCCCAGCAGTTTTTGTCAAATAGTTAATTTTTGTCCCTAAATCTAGGAACTTTGGGTTTATCATACACTATCTTGCTGAGGTAACTTACCCCAACTCTATTCCACTGATCCTCCCTTCTGTCTCTTAGATAGTAACATATTGTCTTGATGACCACTGCTTTATAGTGCAGTTTAAGATCTGGTACTGCTAGGCTACCTTCCTTCATATTTTTTTTTATTATTTCCCTTGATATTATTGATCTTTTGTTCTTCCAAATGAACTTTGTTACAATTTTTTTTAATTCAGTAAAAAAGTTTCTTGGTAGTTTGATAGGTATGGCACTAAATAAGTAAATTAATTTGGGAAGGATTGTCATTTTTATTATGTTAGCTACTCCTATCCATGAGTAATTAATGTTTTCCCAATTGTTTAGATCCAGTTTTAATTATGTGGAAAGTGTTTTGTAGTTGTGTTCATATAATTCCTGTGTTTGTCTTAGCAAGTATTATTTTATATTGTCTAGGGTGATTTTAAATGGAATTTCTCTTTCTAACTCTTGCTGCCTGGATGTGTTGAAAATATGTAGAAATGCTGGTTACTTGTGAGGGTTTATTTGTTAATTTAGGAATTTATACTTTCAATACCATTTCACGTAGATTGACAAATTATGATTTGTTCTTTAACTGATTTGGGAGAATCTTATTATTTAATTTACAATTAACTTTTGGTTTGCCTCTCCATGTACCTTTGCTAATTATTATTTTTTATTGCATTATGATCTGAAAAAGTTGCGATGATTATTTATGCTTTTTTTGCATTTGTTTTCTATGTTTTTATGACCTAGTACATAGTCAATCTTTGTGAATGTACTATGTGCTGTTGAAAAGAAAGTGTATTCCTTTTTGTCCCTATTTATTTTTCTCCATATATCTTTTAATGCCAATTTTCCTAACATTTCATTCATATCTCTTACCTCTTTCTTGTTTATTTATTTATTTTTTTGGTTTGATTTATCTAAATCTCAGAGAGGTATGTTCAGGTCTCCCAATAGTATAGTTTTAATATTTTTTTCCTCCTTAACCTCCAATAGTGTCTCCTTTAAAAATTTGAATGCTATAGCATTTGGTGCATATATTTTGAGTACTGATAATTCTTCATTGTCTATACTACCTATTATCAGGATGTAACTACCTTCTATATCTCTTTTAATCAGATCTATTTTTACTTTGGTTTTGTCAGATATCATGATTGTGAATCCTGCCTTCTTTTTCTCAAATGATGCCCAACAGATTTTGCTCCAAACTTTTACCTTTACCCTATGTCCACCTGCTTCATGTGTGTTTCTTGTAGACAACATATTTTAGGATTTTGCTTTCTAATCCACTCTGCTATTTGGTTCTGTTTTATGAGTAAATTCATCCCATTCCTATTTAGAGTTATGATTACCACCTGTATATTTCCCATCATTTTGATTTTGTCTCCTAGTCCAGTCCTGCTTTTCTTCTTTATTTCCTTCTACACCAGTGTTTTGCTTTTAATCAGTCCCCCTAATCCCCACCCTTATTTAATTTCCCTTTCTATCCTCTCCCTTCTTATTCCCCTCCTTTTTTTTCTTTAGGCTCTATTAAACTCCCTCTCCTTTCTCTTCCTCTCCCTAACTCCTTGCCTCCCTTCCTCCTTGGTTTTCTCCCTCTCAACCTTCCTGTAGGGTAATATAAATTTTGATACCCTAATGTATCTAATTGCTCTTCCCTCTAAGAATTGATTCCACTGAGAGTAACATTTAAATATTACCTATTAGGACTCTCTCTTCTTCCCCTTTTTATAATACTGTTTTTCCCCTCTCATGAACCTCTTTGTGTTGTATAGATTATCCTATTTTTCTTATTCTTTCAAGTTTCTCTTGATACCATCTTCTATTCCTCCTTTTCTTTTTTTGCACATCATCTTACACCACTTAGTACTTCAACTTCTACCTGTGAATAATTCTTCTAACTGCTATAATAGTGAATATAATTTTGACTGT
This sequence comes from Gracilinanus agilis, assembly GCF_016433145.1. Classification (NCBI taxonomy): domain Eukaryota; kingdom Metazoa; phylum Chordata; class Mammalia; order Didelphimorphia; family Didelphidae; genus Gracilinanus; species Gracilinanus agilis. Next base: position 702,347,867 of record NC_058131.1, read on the forward strand.
TACAAATAACAGTTCTTCCATATAGGAATATAAAGAATTTGATCTTATTGAAACCCTTAAACAAAAGAGAAAAAGTTCCCCTCTCTTTCTTATTTACCTTTTCATATATCTCTTGATTTTGGGATTTGGACATCAAATTTTCCATTTAGTTCTGGTCTTTTCTTTATAAATACTTAAATTTTTCTATTTTGTTAAATGCCTATACTTTCCCCTAAAAATACATAGTCAATTTTTATGGGTGTGATCCTTGGTTGTAGACCAAATTCTCTTGCCTTTCTAAATATCATATTCCAAGTCTTGTGGTCCTTTAGTGTGGAGGTTGCCAGATCCTGTGTAATCCTTATTGGTGCTCCTTAATATCTGAATTATCTCTAGCCTTTTCTAATATTTTCTCTTTAACTTGGAACCCCCCTGAATTTGGCAATTATATTCCTGGAGGTTGTCTTTTGATGATTTAATATAGATGGTGATCTATGGATTCTTTCAATGTCTATTTTGCCCTGTTGTTAAATAACATTAGGGCAGTTTTCTTGAATAATTTATTGTAGTGTGGTGTTAAGATTTGTGTTTATTTCTAGATTTTCATAGGTTTCTATGATTCTCAAATTGTCTCTTCTAGATAGTTTTTCCAAGTCAGTCATCTTCTCTGAGATATTTCATGTTTCCTTCTATTTTGTCATTCTTTTGACTTTCCTTTATTAGTTCTTGCTGTCTTGTGAAATCATTAGATTCTACATGCTCAATTCTGGTCTTTAAAGACTCGTTTTCAGCTATTATCTTTCGATTTTCCTTTTCAGATTGATCTATCCTGCTTCTCATGGCTTCCAGCTGTTCAATTCTGGTCTCCAATTTGCTTATCATTTCATTTTATTTATGTGTTTCTTTTTCCAAGTGGGAGTTTCTGTCTTTTAAACTGTTATTTTCTTTTGGAACTATTTCCCACTTTTCTTACCAAGTTTCTTCTAGCTGTCTATTTTTTTCCCTCAAATCTGAGCTTGTCAAGAGCTTGTGACCAATTTCCATTCTTTTGGAAGGTGTGGATGTGTTTACTTGTTTATTGTCTTCTGCTGTCTCCTCTGTGGCCTGGAATTTTTCTGCATAAAAATTATCTAGGGTCAAGATGTTTTTCTTCTTTTTTTGGTAGTTGTGGATTATATTTCTTGGGTGTTGATGGCCTTTGTTCCTTCCCAGGCAGAAGTTTGAGTGGGGAGGGTGGGCAAACTTTGTATTGAGCTTCAGAGAAGTTTTTTCCCTGAGGCTATTCTTTGAGTCTTCACAGTGTCTGCTGTGTGTGGCCCCTCTCTGCCCAATCTCTTCACTCAATCTCCACATTTCCTCAGACTCCTAGGGTCCAAATTCTCACTGCGTTCAGGGGTAAGTCTGTGGTGTTCTCATCCAGCACCTCTGAGGACCTGGGTATTCCCTACAGAAGTCTGAATGAGGAGGATAGGTTAGTCTCTGTATTGAGATCCAGAGAGGTTTTTGCCCTAAAGATATTTTTTGAGTCTCTGCAGTGTTTTTTGTGAGCAGCCCCTCTCTGCCCAGTCTACTAGCCCAATCTTCTCTCAGCCTCTTGGAGTCCCAAGTCTTGCTGCTCTTAGGGATAAGTCTGTGGCATCCTCAGTCAGCACCCCTGAGAACCTAGAGGTTTCCCCGCACTCACTCTGACTTTGGTGTTGTAGGTGGAATGGGGGAGGGGTGATGAGCTCATGCTTTGGTCGGAGTAATTTTGCTCACTTTCAGTGTGAAAATGCCCAAACTCTGCCTACCTTCAATGCTGCATCTTATACTGCAACCCCTTTGCTCATCTGATTTTAGTTATTTTCCTTTTGTGGCACTTCATATTGGTTGGTGGAGAGGACAGGAAGAGTCTTGCTTCTGCTTTCAGGCCATCTTAACCCAGAAGTTCCATTTTTATGTTTTATGGAAGAGTTCAACCAAGTCATATTCTCAATTATTATTACTAATTATTTGTTTCCCTCCATCTTATTTCCCCATTTTTATTTTTCTATTCATCTCCTTTTAGTGTTTCCCTGTTCACAGATGTTTTGTTTTTATGATTACCTTTTCAATTCATACTCCTTTTTTTCCAACCCCTTTCATTTATTATCCCTAGCCTCCTACTTGTCTCTCACTTATTATCCCTTTCCTCCTACTTCCATATAGTTATTCCTGTTGACTCCCTAGGAGCATAGGGCCGCAACCATCTCACGCCAACGGATTCTGTTCTGAGCAACTTCCCCCAGCTGAGCCCATGTCATTCCGATGGTCTTTGTTTCATTTTCGGCAGATCTTTGCCAGGTCTGTTTTGGCCTTCCGACTTTCCTCCTCCCTGGAGGGTTCCAGCTCAATGCTTGCTGGCAACGTTGTCTTCCGGTTTTTGTAGTGTATGTCCTATCCATCTCCACTTACGTTTCTTTATGTCCTGACTGATGGGATACTGAATTGTTCTTTCCCAGAGTCTGGCATTGGAGATCTTTTCAGGCCATCTGATGTTCAAGATGTGGCATAGGCATCTGTTAACAAAGACTTGGAGTTTGTTGGTGTTGACATTCGTCACTCTCCAGCTTTCTGATCCATATAGGAGGACAGCCTTTACATTGGTGTTGAAGATTCGGAGCTTAGTGACGAGGGATAGTGTTCTGGAGGTCCAGACAGACCGCAGGGTGTTAAATGCATGTCTGGCTTTGTTGATTTGGTTTCTGATGTCCTCATCTGCCCCACCGTCCTTGCTGACTATGCTACCCAAATAGGTGAAGTGGTCCGTCTCCTTGATATTTTATCCCTATAGTTGGATTGGCAGGTCCTGTCTGCTGTTGACTGTGATCACTTCGGTCTTCTTCTTGTTGATCTTCAGACCAGTCTTCTCTGCTTCTTCAGAGAGTTGTGCAAGTTTGGCTTGTGCATCCTGCTGCTTGTGAGAAAGGAGACAGATGTCATCTGCGAAGTCAAGGTCCTCAAGCTGCTTGGTATGAGTCCATTGGATGCCCGCATTGCTATCCTTGGTAATTCTTCTCATGATCCAATCTATGACCATCAAGAAGATAAGGGGCGAGAGCATGCAACCTTGTTTCACTCCGGTCTTCACTGTGAAGGGAGCCGTTAGTTTCCCATTGTGGATGACCTGGCAGGTAAAGTCTTCGTATAACTGCTGAATGATGTTGATGAGCTTCAGGGGAATCCCGTAGTGCTGCATCAATCTCCAGATGATGTTCCAGTCCACACTGTCAAATGCCTTCTCGAAATCCATGAAAGTCATAGAGGGGGGGGACTGACACTCAATGGACTGTTCGATGATGATTTGTAAGGTAACGATGTGGTCTGTGCATGATCTGTGCTGGAGAAACCCTGCTTGTTCTATTCTCAGTTTCTTGTCTAAGGCCTCCTTCAGTCTTTCTAGGATTACTCTGGCCAGGATTTTGCTGGGAGCGGATAAAAGCATGATTCCTCACCAATTGCTGCATTGGGATAGGTCAGCTTTCTTGGGTAGCTTCACCTGGTAGCCTAGTTTCCAGTCTGTTGGGACTTGTTCCTTTTCCCAGATCTTCTGTAGGAGGGGCTGTAGCATCTCAGCTGACATTTCTGGGTCTGCCTTGAGTGCTTCAGGGGGGATGCCTTCTGGACCTGCAGCCTTGCCGTTTTTCATGGTCTTGATGGCTTTGATGATCTCAACTTTGGTAGGTGGGCCCGTGTTCACCTGGAGCAGTTCGGTGGCTGGCGGTATGTCCGGAACAGTTGGTGGAGGTAGTTGGTTCAGGATCTCCTCGAAATGTACTGCCCAGCGGGCTTTCTGCCCTGCATTGCTTGTTATTATCTTGCCAGTCTTATCCTTCACTGGCTTGCTAGGGTTGTAATTCTTTCCTGATAGAATTCTTGTTATTTCGTATAGCCTCTTCATGTTCCCCTGCCCAGCTGCTGTTTCTGCTCCTGCAGTCATATCATGAATGAACCGTCTCTTGTCATATCTTGCGCTCTTTTTGACCTGATAGGTTCCCAACCTATCAGAGCCTTTTTTGCTTCCCGTGTCATGAGCAGCGCTACTCCCTGGGTGTGGGCGTGGTCCGGGTCTTCATGGCCAGAGTAAATGATGGTTTTGCCTGATGTCAGTCTGGTCTGGCCGCTTCCATTCCATCTGGTCTCGCATAAACCGAGGACCCTGATGTCGTATCTTTTCATCTCGTTTACTACCTGAGTGAGTTTCCCGCTTTCGTATAAGGTTCTTACATTCCATGTTGCTATTCTGGTTTTTGCCTTGGTCGTCAGAAGATTTATCGGCGAACTGGCTTCCCAGAGGCTTTCACCAGCACGCATCATGGACTCTGTTGGAGAGCAATCTTCCAGACTAGGCGATCATCGGTTTTGTTGGTTTAATGAGGTTGCAATTTCTGTAGCAAGTGAGATTTTTACAGGGTGGGGTTGCTAGCCCCGCGCCCAACCCTCCTCCTTTTTCAGCCGGGCTTGGGACCATCCTTGGCGGAGTTACTTCCATATAGGGTAAGATAAATTTATATAACTGACTGAGTATGGATGTTATTCCCACTTTGACCTATTTCCACTGATGTATAATCACTCCCCTCATCTTCTCCTCTGCTGTATTTACCACTTGTATGCCTCTTACTGAGAGGTAGTTTCTCCCTTCTATCTCTCCTTTTTATTTTCTTCTTTTATATTCCTCTTTCCCATTCCTCTTTTTTCTTATATCAACCCATATTATATAGCTTCCTTCCTTCTTTCTATGTATATCTCTTTTTTTTGCTCTAATAGTGATAAAGTTATTAAGAATATTATGTATTTTTCATAATTTTCATACCTTAAGTACTTACATTTGTATATTTGGAATTGAGGAGATGACATTTAAAAGTATGTTACAAATTTTCTATGGACACGTGGGGACTATCAGACTACATTTCCCGTGATTCCAATGGGTTTCCGGTTTCCGGTTCTTTGGGCGTGGGGATGTAGAAGTCCCCACGCATAGGACAGTTTAAATGAGAGGAGGGCCTAAAGAAGGCCCTTGATCTTCCTGAGGACCTGGCTGGCGTGCAGAGAGAGAGGATGGGCTCTGTTAGTAAAAAGCTAGGCTAGCATGGTCATATATAATTTACCAACATGGCCATGGCTTTAATTAAAATACTAATTTCTATTATTATATCAGTCTTTATAATTTTTAATCTTAACACATTTTTCAAGTATCATAGATATCTTAATTATTTCAATTATCACTTGCCCAGATATGAATATACTCAAATCAACCTTATTAAAATCCATAAGCTTTCCTTTTAACTTTTTTTTTTCTGTTCAGTTTCAAATTTTCTCATTGAGTTTTCTTTTTAAGTCTGCTTTTTTGGTCAGCTATATCTGAATAACTTTTATTCAACTAAAAGTCTTTTTTTCTGCTTGAGGATTATGCTCTGTTTTGCTTGATATGTAATTCTAGGTTGTAGTCCTCTATACTTGCCATTTGGAATATCATATTCTGTGCTTTCTGGTCCTTTAATGTAGAAGATGAGCGGTCCTATGTAATCCTGACTGTGACTCCTTGATATGTGAATTATTTCTTTCTGGTAGCTCAAAGTACTTTTCCCTTGGCCTAGGAGTTCTGGAATTTGGCTATAATAGACTTGTGGTGTTTTATTTTGTGATCTCTTTTAGGAAGTGATTGGATGATTCTCTCTTTCTATTTTCTCATCTTCTTTGAGGACATTAGGTAAGTTTTCCCTGATGATTTCTTGCAGTATTACATCTAGTCTTTATTTTTGATCATGGCTTTCAAGTATTTCAATAATTCTTGCCTTATGTCTCCTAAAACTATTTTCCAGGTTGTTCATTTTTCCACTGAAGAGTTTAGATTTTCTTTTCTTTTTTTGAAATTTTTTTCTGGTATTTTATGGTTTATTAGCTTCTATTTGTCAAATTCTAAATTTTAGGTGGTTATTTTCTCCCTTAAATTTTCATGTTTCTTTTCCCATTTGGCCAATTCTTTAAATAACTTTTTCTTCAGGTTTTGTTTTAGTTTTAGTTTTTGGTCTCCTTTTCAATTTGATCCATTATGTTACTTAAAGAATTGTTTTCTTCCAGGTATTTTTGTGGTTTCTTTCCTTTTGGCCTATTCAAAGTATTAGGAAGTTTATTTCTTCAGTGAATTTCTCCACAGCTGTACTGTCAATTCTATTATTATTATTTTCATTATTTATTTATTTAAATAAAGCCATGCATCCTTTCACCCTTTCTAGTTAAACTTCACATGTTTCCTTTTTGGCATTTTTCTCCTCCTCTTATTTTATATTTTAGTTTTCCCTGTCACTAAAATAACATTCTAAGATCACTTTTTCTTTCCCATTCTCTCCCTTCCTTTTCCCTCTCCTTCCCTCCCCTTCCCTTCCCTTTTCCCCCTCCCTGTTACCTTATCTATCTGTTGAGATTCTTCTCTGTTTTTGTGGTAGAAGGTAAACTACTCCAAGCGTGCAGAATATTCTTCTTTGGCTAAGCCTGGCTACCATCATTTCTCATAGTGTTTGCCAAGGAAGTGGTCACGCTGGGTTTCTCTTGGGAAGTTTGCAGGTGTTTTGTCCAGCTATATTCAGCCCCTCTGCTACTAGTTCCCCTATTGTTTCATTGGCTAGTCCCTGCTGTCCTGCTTCCTTGCCCTTGCAAAGTGTTCTATGAAGGGCAAGTCCTCTGATTGGGGCTCTGCAGCCTCAAGTACTCTGCTTCCATGTGGGAGTGAGTAAGATACTGTAGTTTTAATTACTCTTCTCTCTTTCTTTGTAGCATCAGGTCTCTATTGCCTCATGAAAGTTAGTAAGGTCCTGAAGTTCCAGTTTCCCCTCTTTGTTTCCTTGTGGTCTCAGGGCTCTGTTTCCATTGAGAGTTTACAAGGTTCTTGCCTTCTCTTGGCCTGTGTGGAGTGGTTCTGCTTGGGCTCATTCTAATTCTGCAGCTTTATTGTCTCTGGTTGTATCACCAGGTGTTGGGTTGCTTCAAATTCTCCTTGTTATTTAGACACTGTGCTTTCTGGACCATTCTCTCCTCTTATTGTAATGAAACATATTCATCAAGCTTTCCTTTATTTTGCTGTGATTTGTTTTCTTTTTTGTGCATATCTAGAGGGATAGTGAAATGGATCATTCTTTACTCTCCTCCACCAAATACTTATGTTTAATCTCTCTTATTAGCATTGTCTTTGTCACTTTCTTAAGTCAAGAAGTTAACAAAATAGTAATTAATCCAAGCCCCAGTTTTTCCTATTTGCTTATTTATGAGGCATAAAGACTCACATTTGAGTATGATCTGGACAATAAATGGACATGTACACAAACAACTACTCTTTTTTCAAAAATTGAATATAGAAGAGAGGCTTGAACAATGCAGTTTGAATATCAATGGGAAGAAGAAATCCTCCATGTCATGGTGGGTTTTGCAATCTGGGAAAGTTTCATGGAAGAAGTTAGGGATAAATATTGGCTTTAAGAAGAAATAGGATTCATTTTATTCCAACCCTTAACTTCTTTTTTAGAATCAATACTATGTATTGGTTTTAAGACAGAAGAGTAGAATGGGCTAGGCAATGGGGGTCAAGTGACTTGCCCAGGGTCACATGGCTAGGAAGTATCTAAGGTCATATTTGAACCTAGAATCTCCCATATCTAGGCCTGGTTCTCAATCGATTGAGTTACCCAGCTGTCCCCAACAAATAGGATTTCAAAAACTAATGTTGAGGACAAAGGTAGCATATTTATTAGGAATGATGTAAGCAAAGGCGTTGCTTGTATCAACTGAAACTCATTCACAGATCAAATCTGGAAGAGATATCAATTTAACATCACTTTTCATTGTGTGCTATGATTGGGGCAGGCGGGTAGCAAAGTGGATAGAGTGCCAGGCCTGGAATCAAAAAGACCTAATTTCAAATCAGGTTTCAGACACTTACTGGGTGTGACCCTGGGCAAGACACTTAACCCTATTTGCCTCAGTTTCCTTATCTGAAAATTAAGCTGAAGAAGGAAATGGCAAACCATTCCAGTTTCTTTAGCAAGAAAATCCCAAATTGGGGTCAAGAAGACTTGGATAGGATTGCAAATTGACTCAACAAAAAATTACTATGATTTTTCAGAGAGCTGCCTAGACCAAGAATTCTAAAACTAAGTCTATATAATTGGATTCTTTTATATTCTACTATTTAATGTGTATATTAAAATATATTTNTGGAAGAGATATCAATTTAACATCACTTTTCATTGTGTGCTATGATTGGGGCAGGCGGGTAGCAAAGTGGATAGAGTGCCAGGCCTGGAATCAAAAAGACCTAATTTCAAATCAGGTTTCAGACACTTACTGGGTGTGACCCTGGGCAAGACACTTAACCCTATTTGCCTCAGTTTCCTTATCTGAAAATTAAGCTGAAGAAGGAAATGGCAAACCATTCCAGTTTCTTTAGCAAGAAAATCCCAAATTGGGGTCAAGAAGACTTGGATAGGATTGCAAATTGACTCAACAAAAAATTACTATGATTTTTCAGAGAGCTGCCTAGACCAAGAATTCTAAAACTAAGTCTATATAATTGGATTCTTTTATATTCTACTATTTAATGTGTATATTAAAATATTATATATATATATATATTTTCTAGGGAACATATCCTTAAGTTTCATGACACAACTAAAGAGATAAATGTAAAACAGCATAAAAAACATTTAAGATCCCTGACCTAAATATTTATTCATTCTTCAATCCCTTACTCTGTTGCTTCTTTTTTTCCTAATCACCTCAATTCATTTATTTACATTTTGTGAACCTCTTCTTGTCACTGGCATCAGTGAATTTTCAGGTCTATTTAACCACCTCTTTTCTTAGAGTCTAAGCAACTTGAGGTCTGGGGCTGTTTCATATTCATAATCAAATATTTGCTTTGTATCCCCACTGCTAAACAAACTTTTTTATTTTTATTTATTTATTTATTTTTTATTTTAAACCCTTAACTTCTGTGTATTGACTTATAGGTGGAAGAGTGGTAAGGGTAGGCAATGGGGGTCAAGTGACTTGCCCAGGGTCACACAGCTGGGAAGTGTCTGAGGCTGGATTTGAACCTAGGACCTCCCATGTCTAGGCCTGGCTCTCAATCCACTGAGATACCCAGCTGCCCCTAAACAAACTTTTTTGAACACAGTTGATGCTTAATAAATCTTTGCTCAATGCTTAATGGGTGGTCCCCTAATTATTGAATAAATCTAGACAGAATTGATGTTTTCTTTTAGCCTTTTGTCCCATTATATGTTAACAAAGAAAACCAAAGGTAGAAATTCTGGTACTATCCCATTCTATGCATTAGCCAAGGATATAATTAATGTCAAGTTGGGTTGTAAATTGTACCAATACAGGAAATTTCAAAATGCATTGAGGATGAGTGAAAATCCAGTTGGAATGAAGCACTTAGCACAGTGCCCATGAGATACTATATGAGATAAGATAGTAAATGTTAAAATAGTTTAAATTTTATCAAAAATAAAACTCGCAAAAACCTAGTTTTAAAATTTTAAACTCATATTTATGTGGGTTGATCCACTGGTCAATGGTTTATTGACTCAATGTCTTCAAGTGTTTCTAGTAAAGGATGATTATGATTCTCAAGTAGTCTCTTGAGCCTTTTAAGTAGCCTCTTCTGAGTTTATTATGTAGACAGAAGAGCTCTCTTTCCCAGAGTATACCAAGTAAAACCCCAAAGCATTGAAAAATAAATACTCAGAACTAAAAACAGGTCACATAGATTCCAAACACATTGCTTCAACTTGAGTTTTAATACTACACTAGTTAGAATTAAAGATTGCAGATTAAGGGCTGCAAACCAGCTGAACTCTCCTAATATTCCTCTCCAAACAACTTTAAAATAAAGGTTCACATCTAATTTTGGAATGACAGAACCAACAAATTATTAGTGAGGCATTTTTTAATTCTGAGACATTTTAGGATGTCAGTAGAAAAGGTCTATAGCACTGGGTTGGAGGACAGCTTGGAGTATGGCAGGATCACACTACCATTTGTGAGCCTTTGAGGTGTCTATAAAGTAATAGCAACAACTTTGGGAGCTCTAATTCCAGAGGTTGTAAGGGAGTTGAAAAACTACTCAGAAGTAAATGACAGGGTACTCATTGCTAACACTGTGGTTGGTCACAAGGGAATACAGGCCTTTTCTAGTTAAGGAACAGAGTGGCAACCAGGAGAGCAGTGACTGACTATACCTCTTTCAGGATCACACCACATCAGAAGGACTAAAGTCTTGCATACTCTGAAAAAAAGGAAAATGGAAGAACCTAAAACTAGAAACAGTGCCTCTCCATTCCCAGATGAGTAACGCCCAACTTTAACATGAAGTTCAATGGTAAGAAATAGGCTGAAATAAATGAGCAAATGACAAAAAATAATTTGACCATTAAAATGTAAAACAGTGACAGGGAAGAACAAGACACAAACTCAGAAGAAAACAATAACATGAAAACAGTTACAATCAGTCTCAGAGAAAAATGTATAAGCCTAACAAGAATTCCTGGCACAGTTAAAGAAAGAGAAAAACAGTGGTGGAAGATAAATTGGGGGGGGGGAGGAAGGAATGAGAGTGAGGCAAGAAAATTTTGAAAAGAGAATTAACAGTTTGGTAAGATTCAAAAGAAAATTGAGGAAAATAGCACACCAAAAACCAGAATTGACCTAATTGCAAAAGGGATACAAAAATTCTCTCAAGAAAAATAACAAACTAAAATACATAGTAGAACAAATAGAGACGAAAATTAAAAAAAAATTCCTAGAGAAAATCACTTCTTAAAAAGTAGAATTGTCCAGATTGAAACACTGGCTAAAAAGCTCACTGAAAAAAGCAACATCTTAAAAAAATTAGTACTGGGAAAGCAGAAGAGAATGACTCCATAAGACTGAAGAAACAACAAAACAAAGCCAAAAGAGTGAGCACTAGAGAAAAATATGAAATAAAGATCAATTGAGAATTATTGGACTACCTTAAAGCCATGGTCAAAAAATAAAGCCTAGACAACATATCTCAAGATATTATAAAGAAAAACATCCCTGATATCTTGAATTCAGAGAGTAAAATAGAAATTTAAAGCATCCACCCATCTCTTCCTGACAAAGATTTCAAAATTAAAACTTCAAGAATCATTATAGTAATAAATCAATATTTTAACAACTAAAAATACAGCATTCAGAGAATTTCATTCATTAAAAGTTCAGTTACAGAGGTCCAAGTCAAAGGGAAAAATATTATAAGCAGCCAAAAAGATTCAAATACTCCACAATATTTGTGGAGCCAGTCAGAATCAAACAAGATTTAGCAGCTTTAATGTTAAAGGAGCAGTGGATTTGGAATAAGATATTCTAGAAAACCAACAAGATAGAATTAAAACCAATAATAACCTAGTAAACAAAATGAGTATAATCCTTTAGCGGAGAAATGAAATAGAGGACTATCAAACATTATTGATGAAAACCCCAGAACTGAAATAGATAATTTGACATTCAAGCACAGATCTAGAGAAAAACATTAAAAAAGATAAGTATAAAGAGAAACCATGAGGGACTCGGTACAGCTAAGCAGTTCATACTTTTATAAGGGAAGATTATACATGTGATTCCTCAGTGAGATCACATTTATATATACAGAGGTATCAGTGCAACTTACTTACATTGAGATGATCTCTGAAAAAATGAAAGGGTCACAAAAAGGATGCACCAGGAGAACAGGAAAGAGATTGGGAGAAAATGTCATATAATATAGGTAAACATTTCCCAACTGACAAATGGTCAAAGGATATTAATTGGCACAAAACTATCATTAGTCATATGAAAGAAGGCTCCAAATAAATAGTAACTGGAGAATGAAAATTAAATCATCTCTGAAGTATTTCCTTACATCTATCAGAGTGACTAATATGACCAAAAAAAAAAAAGGCAAATGATGAATGTTGGGGGGATGTGGTAAAACTTGGAAGCTAATACACTGTTGGTGGAGTTGTGAACTAATCCAACTATTCTGGAGAATCCTTTGAAGCCATTACCAAAAGGTCATAAAATTGTGCATAACCTTTGACCCAGCAATACCACTATGATATCTATATTCCAAAGAGATCAAAGATAGTGGAAAAGGACCTATTTGTACAAAAAATATTTATAGCAAGTCCACACGTGCTCATTCAATTAGGAATTGTCTGCATAAATTGTAATATATGATTGTAATGAAATATTATTTTGCCATAAAAATGATAAACAAGGCAATCCTTCCCCTCCTCCCAAAAAATCTGGAAAATTTATATGAAATGATGGAAAGTAAAGAGAGCAGAATAGGAGAATGTTTACACAGTAATAGCAATAACCTAATATGATCAACTGTGAATAATTTAACTATTAGCAGTAATGCAAGGATCCAAGACAACCCCAAGAGACTTTTGATGAAAAAAGCTATCCACCACCAAAGAAGAAATGGACTGAGTATGAATGCAGATTGAAGCATGGCATTCTTCACTTCATTTCCTCCATGAATTTTTCTCTAATGTAAGCAATATGTGTCTTATTTCATAACATAAATAAAATGGAAACATATATGATAACACATGTAGGATATGTATCATATTACCGGCCCTCTTGGAGGGGACAAAGGGATGGAAGAAGAGAAAATGGATCGCAAAATAACAGAAAACAAATATTTTTAAAAATCATACCAACATGTAATTAAATTTTTAAAATTAAAATAGGCACACAGGGAAGAACATTTACCATGATGGAGAAAATGGTACAGTGTTCGCAGGCAATGCTTAAACCTTACTTTAATATGAATTGGTTCAAAGAAATAAAAATACATATACATACCTAATTGGATATAGAAATCTATATCATACAACAGAGGGAAAGGAGAAGGAAGAAAAATGAAAAGGATGACAAAAAAGAAGGCTGGATTAATGGAGAGGGTGAACAGAAGCAAAACAGACTGTTGAAGACAGATGTAATAAAAAGTGAGAGAGATAAGGATAAATAGAAAAAAATATGATGGAGGAGAATATATAGACATCATAATCTTGAATGGGAATGGGAATGAGTTCACCTGTAAAATGGAAGCAAATGGCAGAGTGGATTAGAAACAAGGATCCAGAAATATGTTGTGTAGAAGATACACACTTGAAATAGAAGGGCATTCATCTGCCTTCCTCCAAAGGCCAAAATTCTATTATCCTTTTTTTATTTGATTAAACATTTGTTCATATATTCCTTAACACTTAGTCAAATTGTTAATTGCTTGATTCTGTTGAGTTCCCTAGGCCTTCTTTGATTATACTAATAGAACTGATTATAGATTACCAACTCTTACAAACATATTTTATACTTATCTTTATACATTTTATCTATTTTAATAGAATTTAAGCTTCTTGAAAACAGGGACAGTTTTATTCTTGTCTTTGTATTAATATTATTTAGCATAGTACCTAGCACTTACCAAGCACATAGGGGATGCTTGTTTGTTGACCATGTAAATTAATTTCTGTTCTCTAAGTTTCAGTTTCCTAATCTGAAAAGGAAAAAAAAATGGTGTTTTAATAGAATCACATAATTTTGGGGTAGGAAGTAGTTTTTATGATTGTGCATTTCAGTACATACATGAAAAAATTTCTAGTCTCTATACCATAGCAATGTCATACATAATCTATTTGAAAAAACTCAAATGAGAAGAAACTCATTTTCTCCTTAAGCAGCCAATTTAAGCACTGAACAGTTCAAATTCTTAAGGAGATATATTGTTTTATTTTTTAGTTTTTTAATTTCTTCTGATATCAAGTCTAAATATGCTTTTTTTGCAAATTCCACAAATTGATCCTGGTTTCTCCCACTAGCTCTAACCCATTTTGGATAGATGAAATCTTAAATTTCCTTCAAGCATTAAATGTATGATCCTATAAACACATTTAGTCACTATATTCTTTAAAGGAGAATAGAGACTTTCAAAACCCAAAGTTTTACTTGTGTACAGAGGTCAAGGAGCATTATTAAAGCTTTTCTCTTTGCTCAGAATACACTGAATTTCCCTATTAGTATCTCAGGTAGAGGCAGACAAAAGTGACCAAACTCTTCTATCCTTTCTGTCCCAAATAGGTCCTTTCCCATCTCTCCCTCCTCATCCTGTGGTACTTTCAATGGACCCACCAAGAACACTCACAGCAGAGCCAATTAAGAGACCTCAAAGCATTTTACAAAAGAGGATATTAGAGTTATACTGACAGACTAGTCTTGCCAAAAGTTCCTATTTCACTCTGCCAGCTTGGGCAATTTGCACTAAAATCATTGAATAATAGGAGATACTGAATGGCACAGTCCGACACCACCAGGGCATTTTCTACCTGCTGTAGGGGAAATGGGGCATCACGGGGAGCTGAAGAATACCCATAATTGTCCTCTCATGGCCTAATCATTCAGCGGTTACCGACTCAGAGCTGTCATTGAAACTAGTGGGAATCCTAGGGATTCAGTGGATTCATAAGGGCATGAGGACCAATCCATGAAATATTTTTTTATAATGGAAATTAGAGAATTAGACTTCAGAGAAATCATAGATTGTATTAGGAAACAAAATGAGGAGTAATAATATTTCTCTACATGATGGGTTGGAATTATAGGACCTGGGGCCAGAATTCAGTTACACAGAATTTGTTAAACACTCATTAGACCATAAATTCATTAATCTAGAACTGCAAGGGACCTGTCATGACAGAGATTCCAGACACTTCCTTTTACAGATGAAGAGACTGAGGTATAGGGAGGATAAGGGACTTGCCCCAAATCACAACAGAATAGCCTCAGAGGCAAAATATAAACTCAATCTGCACACCTTTTTTTCCTTACTTTCCTGTACTGTGTGAAAGTTTTTGTTAGGTCCTGGGTAAAGGAGGACAAAACCAGAAGAATCCCTGCTGATCCTCAAGTAGATTACATCCTTCTGTTGAAGGACTAATGTATCCACATAGATATGGTAATACAAAGTAATTTGAGGAGGAAGTACTCACTAAGAACCCAAGGGATAAGGAAGTGCTTTCCATGGGAAATACCACCTGAATAGGACCCTCAAGGAAGCTAATGATGCAAGGAAACCTGCATCACTTAGTCCCTTTCATCAAATTTTATATAATTCTTTTTTTCTTAATAATATTTCCCCAATTACTTGTAAAAATAATTTTAATATTTATTTACTTAAAATTCTTAGTTACAAATTCTCTCCCTCCCTCCCCTCCTCACTTGAAAATTTTAAATATTTCAAAAAATATAGGATCATAAATTAAGAGCTAGAAGGGACCATGGAGGACATCTAGTCCAACCTTCTTATTTTACATAACAGGCAAGTGAGGTCAAGGCAAGCTTATTAATATATGAAAGGTCATGTAGATAATGAGTGGTAAACTTGGGATTTTAGATGCCCAAGTCCTGCCTCAAGTTCATATGCTCTTTCCACTACATCACAAAGCTTTCTATTGCTGTGGCAGGATCTTTTTCTTTTTTTTTTTAAATGCCAGACTCATGCCATCCCTTTGTTGTCCTGGTTTCATGATGTATAATAAGAAAAATAAAACAAAACAAAACAGAACAAAAAAAAAAACAACACTTCCCTATTAAAAGAAAACACCTGCCTTTGAAGATGTTTTAAGAAGAACCCAAATAAAAAGAGAAAATTCTATTCCCCAGATGTTCTCTCCTTTGTTGAATCGTGGGTTCAGGCAAGGTCAATTAGAGCTCCTTGAAGGCTAGCAAAAGGACCACCTTTTAGAAGACTTTGCCTGCCCTACAACATGTTATTTCCCACTTTTTCCCATAATAACTATATTCTTTTCATAATATAGATATATAGTTGATCTAGTTCTGTTTCTGATACATACTGGTTATATTATATATGTATATATACATAAGTACATATATATATATACACACATATACCCATGTATATTGCATATTATATTATATAATATATACATATACCTGTATACATCTATATATAGAAGAGTTATTTGGTCATATGTAGTTATTTCTATATATTTGGGTATGAATAAATACATGCACACAAGCAACATTTGTATACAGACATATGTAATCACGTATGCCCATGTATATTTATATCCATATATATGTGGTCATATATGCATATGAAAATACATATATGTGGGGAGAGTGAAGCAGTAGTTTTATTTCTCTGTTTTTGTTCCACCTGGCTTTGGGATTAGTATTTGTGTCATAAAAGCAATTTGGTGGAACTCCTTCTTTGCTTATTATATAAAATAATTGGTATAGTGTTGGGATTAGTTGTTCTTTGAATGTTTGATAGATTCACTTGTGAATCCATCTGGTCCTGGAGATTTTTTAGGAAGTTCTTTGATGGTTTGTTCAATTTATTTTTCTGTTATGGGATTATTTAAGTATTTTATTTCTTCTACTGTTAATCTACACAATTTATATTTTTTTGTAAATATTCATCCATATCACCTAGATTGCTATTTTTATTGTCATATAATTGGACAAAATATTTTTAATGATTTCCTTAATTTCCTCATCATTAGAGGTGAGGTCTCCCTTTTCATCTTTGATACTCTTAATTTGCCTTCGTTACTTTTTTTATTAGATTGACCAGTACTTTGTTAATTTTATTTGTTGTTTCAAAGTACCAGCTTCTGATCTTATTTATTAATTCAATAGTTCTATTACTTTCAATTTTATTAATTAGTCCTTTAATTTTTAGGATCTTTAGTTTTCATCTGGGAATTTTTAAGTTGTTAATTTTTTAGTTTTTTTATTTGCATGCCCAATTCATTGATCCTTACCCTCCCTAATTTGATAATATATGCACTCAAAGGTATAAATTTCCCCTTAGTACTGCTTTGGCTGTATCCAACAGGTTTTGGTAGGATGTCTTATCATTGTCATTCTCTTCTATGAAATTGTTAATTGTTTCTATGATTTGTTCTTTAACTAACCGATTTTGGAGAATCATATTATTTAGTTTCCAATTTGTTTTTGATTTGCCTATCCATGTAGCCTTGTTTATTATTATTTTTTGCATTATGATCTGAGAAGGTTATATTTGTTATTTCTGCTCTTTTGCATTTGTTTGCTATGTTTTCATGCCCTAGTTCAGTGAAGGGCAAATTTTTTAAAGAGGGGGCCAAAAAAAGGAAATGCTCATCTGTCAGTCAGTTTCTAAGGCAACTCTTTTGAAGTTTCATTATATTGTATTCTACTCATTGTATTCATCATATTAAAAATAATGTTGTGGTGCCGAATAGAATATTTCAGGGGGCCACATCTGGTCCATGGGCCATAGTTTTCCCATCACTGCCCTAGTTCATGGTCAGTCTTTGTGAATGTACCATTCACTACTGAAAAGAAGGTGTATTTCTTTTTGTCCCTATTTCTTTTTCTCCACATATCTACTAACTCTGATTTTTCTAGGATTTCATTCACCTCTCTTACCTCTTTCTTATTTGCTTTTTGGTTTGATTTATCTAGATATTATAGGGGAAGGTTCAGGTCTCCTACTAGTATTGTTTTACTATATTTCCACCTTGAGCTCTGCCATTTTCTCCTTTAGAAATTTAGATACTATCCCATTTGGCCCATACATGTTGAGTACTTCTATTTCTTCATTGTCTATATTGCCTTTTATCAGGATGTAATTACCTTCTTTATCTAACTTGGGAAAATTAAGACAGAAAGTATAGGCCTAGTGGGCTTGGAAGAAAATGAATATACCCTCATGCAAGCATTAAAGAAGTTGGGAATATAGCTAGAGCCCTTAGAGTTAGGGTATTATATTTCCTTAATCCTCCCCTCCATCACACTGTGTTTTAAAATAAACCCCTGTCCTGTTTTCAACTTAGTCTGGTAATTTGGGTACACTGGTCACTGGGAGAAACTCTTCTCTGTGGGTTACCAGTGAACCAACTAAACTTTGGTATCTTGCTAGTACTAACACCTACTATCAAGAATATCCACAATATTTCAACACACAAGTTTCAGGATATGTCCAGGAACATATAAATGCTCCCCAAATGGGTATCTTATATTCAATTCGAAATTTAAATGTAATTTTTAAATTTTATTAGTAAATTTATAGTTAATTCTGTTTTCATATATATGTATATGTGAAATTTATTTTTATATTCTTTTCTTTTAAAATGTTGAGTTTCCAAATTCTCTCACTTTGTTCTGCCCACCCAAGAAGTCAAGAAAAATTATATCAATTATATATGTGAAATCATGTAAAACATTTCCATATTGGTCATGTAGCCAAAAAAAGTGTGAAAATTATGCTTCAATTCATATTCAGGGTTCATCAGTTCCTTTTATGGAGGCAAATCATATTTTTAAACAAGTCCTGAAGAATTGTCATATATCATTATATTCACTAGAATAGCCAGTCTTTCACAGTTGATCATGATTCTAACATTGCTGATAAGTATAGTTAATTTTTGAAAGAAAGTTAAATTATACACTGAATCAAAATATAGTTCTTTATGACAACATTCAGTAAATATTCAACTTATAGCATTTTTTCAGGTAGTTGTATACATCTTTGATTTCTTGATCCAAAAACGTGCTGTCAGTATCTTTTTACCATTTACCCATTAGGATATGGCTCATATTCTTATAAATTTGGTAAAGTTCTCTTTACAGTTTAAATATGACACAAGTTCAAAAAAATGTTCGTAAATTCCCCCACCCTCCACAATTAACTGCTTTCCTTTGTACCTTGGCTATCTTAGTTTTATTTGTACAAAAGATTTTTAAATTTAATATATTTAAATTTATCCACTTTTATGTTTCACTGATGTAGGAGAAACATACCCAAGTTTGTATCAGGGTCTCTCTATAAGAATGGGAAACTCAAACTCCATTTGATCCAGAAGTAAGAATATAATTTTATTTGAAGAAGTAGTGTTTGGTGGTATAATAGCCCAATAGTTGGAATAGTGTGGGAGCTAATAAGATAGCATTAGGTCTGGTGGACAAGACCAGGGGCTAGTAGAGTAGCCTCTTTGGAGCTGATAGCAACAGCTTCATTGTAGAGTGACAGCTTCCACACCCTGTGGATCAGATTGGTATATTTATTGGGCTCTGTTAGCTTAGTATCTTCCATTCCAAACTCAAGTGGAGGTATGTTTTAGGGTTTGTTGCCATAAGGAATAAGGAGCATGTGCAAGATTGGGGGATTCTTTTGGAATGCTAGTCCCCATTTGTGCAGGTTCCATGTTCCACCACTTTCCACCTTGTTGTCATTTGTCAATGTGGGAGAAGTCTCACTACCCTTCTAGAATGAGACCATGAAGTGGGGGTCGGGGAGATGCAGTACATTGGAGGACCACTGCAGGTAATTTATTATTTCTAAGAACAATATGAGAAATTAATAAAACAGATTAGGCACAAAGCTGATTCTCAGGATAGAATATTACAGATCCAGTACACAGAGTGGATAATTGAACAATACGCAATTCATGCTTGAATGATGCTGAAACTATGGTTTTGAAGTTGATGTTTAACCAATGCTAATGAGAAATGCAAGATTTCAGAGTATGAGGATCCCATTCATATTACTATCCCTTACTGCCCACTGTTAGCCCACATTGTCACCATGCTTTTTATCCCTCAGTTATTCTTTTTAAATTCTTCACCTATCCATAAACTCTGTAGGTGATAAGTTCCCTGTTCTTCTAATTTGGTTATAATATCTCCCTTTATATCTAAGTTATGTATCCATTTTGATCAATCTTGGTAAAGAATGTAAGTTTTTGGTATATAGCTAGTTTCATAATCCTCTTTTATACTACTTAGGAACAACATATTGTGGTTCCATGTTCTACTCAAATTCTATAAGGTCTTGTGACTCAAGTGTCAAATCACTCCCTGCAGGAAGGAAGGAAGAAAAGAAGGAAGGAAGAAAGAAAGAAAAGAAGGAAGGAGGGAGGGAAGGAAGGAAGGAAGACTATATTGGGACATATTATCAATCTTCAATTATTTGAAAGGCTTATTACTGATCAGATATTTGTTCTTTGGACCTTCAGGGGACAGAAATAAGAGCAGATGGAAGTAATATAGTGAGATAGATTTCTGTTCAATAGAAGAAGACAGTTCTGGGTATTAAAGCTACCTAAAATAAAATAACTATCTTAAGAAGTAGGGAGTTCCCTGTCATTTCAGGAAACAATGCTGTCTCTAAAGTCCACACTTTGAGATGTGGTTCTGAAAGGAATGGGATCATAAAAAGGTTTTGGGATAGTTCCCTCTAAAATCTCTTGTTAACCTAAGATTTTATAATTCTCACACACTGGGATTTTAATGAAAAAATTACAGGTTTTACAGAAATATAAATATTAGGAAATGGGAGAAAAGTTCTTTTCATCTCTGAATCATATTTATCAGTGATATAGTACTGAAACAGGCAACTAGAATTAAGAAAATATCCATTTAAATATACGTATTAACATCTGTCTTCTCATATTTTTTTTGAACCTCAATTACTGATAACCCAAAATTCCCAGGCAGAAAAAAACATGCACATGCTATTTGTTGTGGCCATTATTTCTGCTAACTTTTGCCAGTAACCACTAATGATATATAGCTTATGGGACCTGTGATTATTCAATTAGTCTTATTTCCTCTTTGAACTAACAATGATCCTTTATTTGCCACTTAGTAGCTTGATTTTGCTGAGGTTATCATTGGAAGTGAGTTAGTCAAAATAGCTCCTGACCCTCAAAGATACCAGTTTCTGTGGTCACCAAATTTAAATGGAAGAAAGCCCCTTGTTATTACAAATCACAATGTCAATGTCATTTATTTTATTGGTAAATTTTTGGCATTAGTGAAATTTTACTAGTTTTTATCTTAATGGAATGGATAATGGTCTTCTCTAGGACACACTCTATCATGCTCAAATAATTCATAAAAAGGTTAAGATAAATTACAGAATTATAGAAATGGCCATAAGTATCCCAATATGATTCTTAGATCAATGCACGATAACAAATGACTGATTTTATGCCATAAGACTGGATCACTTGGTCACTTTGCTACCATGCTAACCAAAGGTCCTTTACATGAGCTGTTTTTTTTAAAATATTGATTATTTCCAAATTATTTAAAATTGCATCTTCAGTTTCAAAATATTTAATGGGGAGATTTTGAAGAATAAAATATGAAATCAGAGAAGAATATGATAGACCAAGAAGAAGGAAAAATGAGCTGGCCATATGGCAAGATATGGAAGGAAATTGGCTTTTATGTCAGGAGAAAATGAGGAAGATCCCTATCTCACTCAGGTATCAGATGTATGATTCCAGGCAAAAACATCAGCCTTTATGAGCATTAATATCCTTATCTGGTAAAGAGAAAATAAATCTCAGCATATACCTCAAAAAGTCATCCTCATCATCATCTTTGTCATCCTCATGCAGTTTGATTTTTAATTTCCTCTTCTCCTCTTCTTCCCTCTAATGTTTTTCCTTCTCTATTTCCTCCTCCTTATAGTCTCCATTCCTATTTAATTATTTTATTAGGTTATTGAATTCCCATAAGTAAAACTACCTCTAACAACACATATCTTTGCTTTATGTTATTTAATAGTTTTAAAGTCAGAGGTTCTTAATCTTGTTTGTTTTTTTCTTTGTTTCTTTGTTTTTTTTGTTTGTTTCCTGGACCCCTTTGAGACACTTATGCTCGGAATAATGCTTTTATTTTTACTATTTGAAGGAAATTTTCATTTAAAGTTTAGCAAATATATATACACATAGAAATATATCAATGAATCTCAAGTTAACATCCTTTTTCTTAGGGCCCCTGAGAGGTTAAATGACTTATCAATCAACACACAACTATTTTGTGTCAGAATCAAACTTGAATCCAGCTCTTTCTGGATCTAAAACCAGAGCTCTGATCATTATGTCATCCTTCCTCTCAGTGGGTTTTTAAGAGGATCAGTTAAGATTATGTAAATTACTGTGCAATATTTAAATTGCCATATAATTGTCAGCTTTCAACACTTTATAATTCTTTATAATTCTGTTTTAGACCTTGTCTTCTGTTGGATACAGTAGAAAATGACTTTCAGCAATAAATCATATTAAGGGATACAGATTTTAGAGTTTGAAGACATCTTAAATATCATCTAGCCCAGTGATAGGCAAACTATAGCTCATGGGCCAGATGTGGGCCCCCTGAAATATTCCATCCAGCCTTGTGATATTATTCGTAATCTGACGAATGTAATGAGTAGGATACAATACAATGAAACTTTGAAAGAGTTGCCTTAGAAACAGACTGACGTATCAGCATTTCATTTCCTTTGGCCCCCTCTTTAAAAAGTTTGCTCATCACTGATCTAGCCCAATCTTCTCAGTATGGAATTGAGGACACTGAAGCCATCATGAATGAGATGACTTTCTTGAGATCACAAAAGGTATTAAAGAAATTATTTAAGCCTGTGTCTTTGTATGCAAAATCTAATGTTCATTCAATTATACTTAACATCCAGTACTTTTTCCATTGATGCTCTGCTTCAAAATTCTTCCCCGAGATTGGATTGGTAAGTAGTACACGATCCCTAGTCCATTATATCTAGCCAAGGTCTGACCATAGTTTTCATCTATTCTACCTATAGGAAACTATGAACTTACTCAATATTTTTTCCATTTTAATGATTTTCCTAATATTAAATCATCCTTGCATTCCTGGTATGAATCCCACCTGATCATAAAGAATAATCCTTGTGGTCACTTGCTGGAGTCTTTTTGCTAGTATTCTATTTAAGATATTTGTATCTGTGTTCATTAAGGAGATTGGTCTGTAGTTTTCTTTCTCTGTTTTTGTTCTACCTGGCTTTGGGGTTAGTACTATATTTGTGTCATAAAAGGAATCTGGTAGAATTTCTTCTTTGCTTATTATGTAAAGTAGTTTGTATACTATTGGGATTAGTTGTTCTTTGAATGTTTGATATAATTCATTTGTGAATCCATCTCTTGGGGATTTTTTCTTAAGGAGTTCTTTGATAGTTTGTTCAATTTCTTTTTCTGATATGGGATTATTTAAGTGTTCTATTTTTCTTCTGTGAATCTAGGCAATTTATATTTGTAAGTATTCATTCATATCACCTCGTTTGTTATATTTATTACCTTATAATTGGGCAAAATAGTTTTTAATGATTGCCTTAATTTTCCTCATTATTAGAGGTGAGGTCTGCCTTTTCAACTTTGATATTGTTAATTTGGTTTTCTTCTTTCCTTTTTTTATTACAATGACCAGTACATTTTCAATTTTATCTGTTTTTTCAAAGTATCAGCTTCTGGTCTTATTTATTAATTCAATAGTTCTTTTACTTTCAATTTTATTAATTTCTCCGTTTATTTTTATAATCTCTAATTTTATTTTCAACTTGGGATTTTAAAATTTGTTCTCGTTCTAGTTTTTTGATTTGCATGCTCAATTCATTGATCTCTGCCCTCCCTAATCTGTTAATATATGCACTCAAGGATATAAATTTACCCCTAAGTACTGCTTTGGCTGTATCCCACAGGTTTTGGTAGGATGCCTCATCATTGTCATTCTTTTCATAGAAATTACTATTTCTATGATTTGTTCTTTAATTAACTGATTTTTGAGAATCATATTATTCAATTTCCAATTAGTTTTTGATTTGCCTTTCCAGTTGCCCTTACTAATTATTATTTTCATTGCATTATCATTTGAAAAGTTTGCATTTATTATTTCTGTCTTTTGAATTTTTTTGCCATATTTCTATGTTTTAGTGCTTGGTAAGTCTTTGAGAATATACCATGTGCTGCTGAAAAAAAAGTGTATTCCTTTTTGTCCCTATTTATTTTTCTCCACATATCTATTAACTCTATTATTTTAGGATTTCATTCACCTCTCTTACCTCTTTCTTATTTATTTTTTTGTTTGATTTATCTAGATCTGATAGGGGAAGTTTCAGGTCACCTACTAGTATTGTTTTACTATATATTTCTTCCTTGAGCTTTGCCAGTTTCTCCTTTAGAAATTTGGATGCTATACCATTTGGTGCATACTTCTTAAGTACAGATATTTCCTCATTATCTATATTGTCTTTTATCAGGATGTAATTACCTTCCCTATCTCTTTTGATCAGATCTATTTTTACTTTGGCTTTATCAGTTATCAGGATTGCAGCTCCTGCCTTCTTTTTCATAGTTGAAGCCGAGTAGATTTTATTCCATCCTTTCACTTTCACCTTGTGTGTCTATCTGCCTCATTTGTGTTTCTTGTAGACATCATATGGTAGGCTTTTGGTTTCTAATCCACTCTGCTATTTACTTTCATTTTATGGGAGAGTTCATCCCATTCAATTCAGAGTTATGGTTGTCACCTCTGTATTCCCCAACATTTTGAAGTCCTCTCCTAATTCTGTCTTTTCTTCTTATGCTATTTCCTTTTAAACCAGGGGGTTTGCTTTTAATCAGTTCCCCTAATTCCCACCTTTTTACTTCCCTTTCTGCCCCCTTCCTTTTTGTTCCCCTCTTGTTATTTTTTAGGGTCAATTAGATTCCCTTCCCCCTCTCTTCCCCTCCTTTTATGTACTCCCTGCCCCACTCCCCACCTTGGTTTTTCCCTTCTGATTTTCCCTCTAGTTTAAGATAGAATTTGTTATCCCAATGGATCTAGCTGCTCTTCCCCTTCAGAATTGATTCCTTTGAGAGTAAGGTTTAAGTATTACCTATTAATTCTCTCTTCGTCTCCTTATTATAATTGTATTCTTCCCTTCCCCTTCACATATGCTTCTTTGTGTGGTATAGATTATCCTGTTTTTCTAATTCCTTTAAGTTTCTCTTGGTGCCATCTTCTATTCCCACACCCTTTTTCTTTCTTTTTTTATGTATCTTAGATCACTTAGTACCCCAACCTTTCCCTATG
The DNA here is from genome assembly GCF_016433145.1 of Gracilinanus agilis. Classification (NCBI taxonomy): domain Eukaryota; kingdom Metazoa; phylum Chordata; class Mammalia; order Didelphimorphia; family Didelphidae; genus Gracilinanus; species Gracilinanus agilis. The sequence goes on from NC_058131.1 coordinate 702,372,836, forward strand.
TATAGTTCTTCTAATTACTATAATAGTGAATACAATTCTTGAGAGTTACAAATGACATTTTTCAATATAGTAAGAACAGTAATTTGATCTTATTGAAGCCCTTAAAGAAGATCCTTTAAATGCCTTTTTTTCTTTTCCCTCTCTTTCTTATTTACTTTTTCATGATCCTCTTGTTTTTTTTTTTTGTTTTGTTTTGTTTTTTTTTTTTGTGGTTGGATAAGAAATTTTCCATTTAGACCTGGTCTTTTCTTTGCAAATACTTGAAAATCTTCTATCTTGTTGAATGTCCATACTTTCCCCTGGAAGTATATAGTCAGTTTTGATGGATAAGTGATCTTTGGTTGTAGACCCAGTTCTCTTATCTTTCTGCATGTCATATTTCAAGCCTTGTGGTCTTATAATGTGGAGGCTGCCAGAGTAATTACCTGATTGGTATTCCTTGATATCTGAATTGTCTCTTTCTGGCTTCTTGTAATATTTTCTCCTTAACTTGGAAGCTTATGAATTTAGCTATTCAATTCCTGGGGGTTGTCTTTGGAGGATTTAGTGTAGAGGGTGTTCTATGGGCTCTTTCAATGTCTACTTTGCCCTCTTGTTCAAAAACATCAGATCAGTTTTCTTGGATAATTTCTTGTAGTATGATATCTATATTTCTATTTGTCTCTGATTTTTCCAGAAGACCAATAATTCTTGAGTTATCTCTTCTAGATCTGTTTTCTTGATCTGTCATCTCATTGAGATATTTTATGTTTCATTCTATTTTGTCAGTCTTTTGACTTTGCTTTATTAATTCTTGCTGTCTTGTAATATCATCGGCTTCTTCTTGCCTAATTCTAGCCTTTAAAGACTGATTTTGGCTATAATCTTTTGGTTTTCCTTTTCTGTCTGGTTTATCTGACTCTTCATGGCTCCAGCTGGTCATTTCTGGTCTTCATTTTGCTTATCATTTGATTTGATTCTGAACGTCAATTTCCAATTGTGAAATTCTACCTTTTAAACTGTTGTTTTCTTCTTGAACTATTTCCCATTTTTCTTACCAAATCTCTTCCACCTTTCTCATGATATCAGATTGGAACTCTTCAAGAGCTTGTGACCAATTTTCATTTTTTGGGGAGGGTTTGGATGTGTTTACATGTCTGTCCTCCTCTGCTGTCTTTTCTGTGGTCTGGATTTTTTCTATGTAAAACTTATCTAGAGTTAGTGGATTTTTCTTGCTTCTTTTGTTGGTTGGTTTTTCTCGAGCCTTACTAGCCTTTCGTACTTCCCTCAGAAGTCTGGGTGAAGAGGGCAGACCCTCTGTGTATAAAGCTATGGAGTAGTTTTTACCTGAGGTTACTTTTTCATTCTGTGGTGGTTTCTGCTATATGCTGTCCCATCCCCACTCCCCTCTCTTTGCCCAAGGTATGCACTCTTTTTGTTTTGTTTTGTTTTTTTAAACCCTTAACTTCTGTGTATTGACTCCTTGATGGAAGAGTGGTAAGGGTGGGCAATGGGGGTCAAGTGACTTGCCCAGGGCCACACAGCTGGGAAGTGTGAGAGACCGGATTTGAACTTAGGACCTCCTGTTTCTAGGCCTGACTCTCAATCCACTGAGCTACCCAGCTTCCTGGAAGATGCGCACTCTTCAGCCTTCTGGGGTTTCAGGTCTAGCTGTTCTCAGGGGTTCTCTTGATCCACTGCCAAGAATTTAAAGGTTGTTCCCCATTGCTTTAATTCTATGGTGCTGGCTATGAGTCCTGCCCCATAGGTGGAGTGCGGGAGGATTTGTTCAGCTTGAGGTTTGGTGGGAGCTAATTAACACCTTATAGCATGGAAATGCCCAAATCTCATGTATCTTTGATGTTGCACCCTATTGTGGAGTCCCTTTGCTCATCTGAATTTGGCCTTTTTGTTCTTTTGCGGTGTTGTACAGGTAGGTGGTGGGGAGTGTAAAAGTTCTGTAACTACTCTGCAGCCATCTTAACCCAGAAGTCCTAGTACCTGGTATGAGGAAGGTGCTAGATAAATGTTTTTTTTCCCTTCATCCTTCATTCAATGTCATTAGAAATATTGATGAGACAAAAAAAAATGTTTCCCTTTATTCCAACATATACATTTCCAACTTTACATCATTTAAACGAGTCATTGTATACCCAGCAAATGACCAGGGCTTTTGTAATATTTCTGTACACCTGACACACTTTTAGCACAGCTGAGACATTATTGTACCCTTCCTCATATTTCTAAAAAAGAGAATCTGTGAGTAAGGCTTTAAATTCCTATAGGAGGAATTATGCTAGTGAAGAATAATGTTATAAACTGGATTTTAAGACAGTTCCTCAGTATATAGCTATATATCTACTTTTCCCCCACAGAGGATTGATGACAAGAAACAAACTTGCAAGAAATAAACAAAAATTGTGAAGCATCAGTGCCTTTGTATATGGTTTTTTTTGAAGGAAGGAGTTTTTTTATTATTTTTTAAACATTTATTAATATTCGTTTTTAACATAGTTACATAATTCATGCTCCTACTTTCCCCTTCACACCCCGAATGCCCCCCCATAGCCGATGCACATTTCCACTGGTTTTATCATGTGTTGTTGATCAAAACCTATTTCCAAATTGTTGATAGTTGCATTGGTGTGGTAGTTTCGAGTCTACATCCCCAATCATGTCCACCCCAACCCATACGTTCAAGCAGTTGTTTTTCTTATATGTTTCCTCTCCTGCAGTCCTTCCTCTGAATGTGGGTAGCGTTCCTTTCCATACATCCCTCAGAGCTGTGCTGTGTCATTGCATTGCTACTGGTACAGAAGTCCATTACATTCGATTTTACCATAATATCAGTCTCTGTGTACAATGTTCTTCTGGCTCTGCTCCTCTCACGCTGCATCAGTTCCTGGAGGTCTTTCCAGTTCACCTGGAACTCCTCCAGTTTATTATTCCTTTGAGTGCAATAGTATTCCATCACCAGCATATACCACAATTTGTTCAGCCATTCCCCAATTGAAGGACATACCCTCCTTTTCCAGTTCTTTGCCACCACAAAAAGCACAGCTATAAATATTTTCGTACAAGTCTGTTTATCTGTTTATCTATGATCTCTTTGGGGTACAAACCCAACAATGGTGTGGCTGGATCAAAGGGCAGGCATTTTTTATAGCCCTTTGAGCATAGCTCCAAATTGCCAACCAGAAGATTTGGATCATTTCACAACTCCACCAGCAATGCATTAATGTCCCAATTTTGCCACATCCCCTCCAACATTCATTGCTCTCCCCTTCTTTCATTTTAGCCAATCTGCTTTGTCTATTTTATCTGTTTTTTTCAAAATACCAGTTTCTAGTCTTTTAATTCAAAAGTTCTTTTACTTTTGATTTTATTGATTTCCCCCTTGATTTTTAGTGTTTCTAATTTATTTATCTATTTCCTTCTTGAGCTCTGCCAGTTTCTCCTTTATGAATTTGGATGGTATGCTACTTAGTGCATACATATTGAGCAGTGTTATTTCCTCATTGTTTATACTGCCTTTAATCAGGATGTAATGACCTTCCCTGTCTTTTTTAATCATATCTATTTTTACTTTGGCTTTGTCAGAAATCACAATTGCCACTCCTGCCTTCTTTTTCTCATTTGACGCCCAAAAGATTTTGCTCAAGCCCTTAACCTTAAACTTGTGAACGTCCACCTGCCTCATATGTGTTTCTTGTAGACAACGTATGGTGGGATTTTGGCTTCTAATCCACTCTATTTGCTTCCGTTTTATGAAGGAGTTCATCCCATTCACATTCAGAGTTATAATTATCAGTTGTGCATTTGCTGATATTTTCGTATCCTCCCCTATTCCTACCCCTTCTTCTTAAACTATTTCCTTTTAAACCAGTGGTTTGCTTTAAGCGGGTATCCCTTATTCCCTCCCTTGATTAACTTCCCTTTATACCCCCTCCCTTATTATTCCCCTCTTTTTATTTTTAAAGGCCTAATAAATTCCCTCCCCTTTCTTCTCCCCTCCCTTTTTTTTGACCTCCCCACTCTCCTGCTCCCCTTGGTTTATCCCTTCTGACTTTCTCAGTAGGGTTAGATAGAGTTTTATATCCCAATGGATAATAAGCTACTCTTCCCTCTCAGGGTTGATTACACTGAGAATAAGGTTTAAATATTACCTCTTAATGCTCTCTTCCTCTCCTTCTTATTATAGTATTTGTCGCCTCCCCTTCCCATGCCCTCTTTGTGTGTAATAGAATATCCTATTTTTCTCAATCTCTCAAGTTTCTCTTGGTGTCCCCTGCTATTCACCCCCCTCTTTCCAACCCCCATTTCATCTTAGACCATTTAGTATTCCACCCTCTCCCTATGAATTATTCTTCTGATTACTATAATAGTGAATACTATAATAGTGAATAGAGTTCACTACAGAGAATTATACATAGCATTTCTTCACATAGGAATACAGATAATTAGATCTTACTGAGGCCCTTAAAGAGTCAAATTTAAAAATTATGAGTTTTCTTTCTTTCCCCTCTGTTTCTTATTTATGTTTTCATGTTTCTCTTGATTTTTGTAGTTGGATATCAAACTTTCCCTTTAGTCCTTGTCTTTTCTGTGCAAATACTTGGAAATCTTCAATTTTGTTGAATTCCCATAAGTTCCCCTGGAAGTATATAGTCAGTTTTGATGGGTAGTTGATCCGTGGCTGAATGTCCAGCTCTCTTGCCTTTCTGAATATCATATTCCAAGCCTTGTGGTCTTTTAGCGTGTAGGCTGCCAGATCCTGTGTGATCCTGATTGGTGCTCCTTGATATTTGAATTGTCTCTTTCTGGCTTCTTGTAAGATTTTTCTTTTATTTGAAAGCTCTTGAATTTGGCTATTATATTCCTTGGTGTTGCCCTCTCTGGGTCTAGTGTAGAGGGTGATCTATGGATCCTTTCAATGTCTATATTGCCCTCTTATTGTAGGACTTCAGGGCAATTTTGCTGAATAATTTCTTTTAGTATGGAGTCTAAGTTTCTATTAATTTCTGTTTTTTCTGGAAGACCAATGATTCTCAAATTGTCTCTTCTAGACTGGTTTTCTTGGTCTGTCACTTTCTCATTGAGATATTTCATGTTTCCTTCTATTTTATCCTTCCTTTGACTTTGTTTTATTTGTTCTTGTTGTCTTGAGAGATCATTAGCTTCTAATTGCTCAGTTCTAGCCTTTAGGGACTGGTTTTCTGCTATAATCTTTTGGTTTTCGGCTATCATCTTTTGGGTTTCCTTTTCATTCTGGTCATTTCTTTTGAATCAGTTCATTTGATTTATTAGCCTCACTTTCCAATTGCAAAATTCTGCCTTTTAAACTGTTATTTTCTTGCCTGATTTCCTTTTGAGCTATTTCCCATTTCTTTAACCAAATCTTTTCCAACTTTTTTGTCATCTCATATTTGAACTCTTCAAGAGCTTGTGACCAATTTTCATTATTTTGGGAGGGTCCGGATGCTTGTTTGTTCTCCTCTTCTGTTTGCTTGGTTGTCTGGATTTTCTCTGTATAAAAGTTGTCGAGTGTTAAAGATTTCTTCTTGTTGTTTTTAATATTTTTCTTTTGGCCTTCCTGATTCTGGGTTGCCATTGTTAGCCCAGCCTGTTGTCAGGTTTCTCCTCACGCTGACTCAGGTCTGGTTTTTCTCAAGGTCAAGCCCCCTGGTGAACCCCCCTTCCTTGATCCTCTGCTGGAGGCTCCTTTACAAGTCTCAGGGCGCTGCTTCCACAGTCGGATACCCGTATGCACTGGTTCCCCACTCAGGGTTTCAGAGCCTTCGCTCACGTGTGCCTGTGTCCACCTCGGCTCGCGCCTGCGCTCTGTGTCCGTGCTCAAAGTCCGTGCACATTCTTTAGCCTTTTGGGGTCCTAAGTCTTGCTGCTCTCAGGAACAGACTCTAGAGCTGCCAGTGACTCAATGGGTGCCCCAAACTTGCTCTATTTCTCTTGAGCTGGCTTTGGCGTTGTAGGTGGTGTGGTGTGTGTGTGTGTAGGGGGGGGGGGTTGCTCAGTCTGCATTGTAGTGAGAGCTGTTTCACCCCTTTATAGAATGGAAATGCCCCAATTCCACGTACCTTCCACACTGCATCCTGTTGTGGGGTCCCTCCGTTTGTCTGGATTTGTTTTTACGTCCCCTTGAGGAGTCCTGTATGTTTTGGTTAGGAGAGGTTAAGCGCTGCTTTTTACTCTGCCTCCATCTTAACCAGGAACTCCTGTATATGATTTTTAAAAAGAAAGGAAATACATAGCATAATCTGAGCCAGAAAGCCCAATGATGTAAAGAAAATGAGAGATAATATATAAGTTTAGAAATAAATGCTAAGGGAGACCAACACATTCAAAAGAAAGGAGGGGTGAGACTCAAATGGGAAAGGGAAGTTCAATTTAAATTAATCTAGGTTTCTAAAAGTATGACCTAGAAGAAAGATCAGGTACAGTGAAGGAGAGTAAAGTAAAAGGAGCCTAACACAGTTTGGGAATCCAGAAGATCCAACTATGTTAGGGAGAAATTATGATGAGAAAAAAAAATAAGATACTAGTTTGCATGAAAGGGAGAGGAATAAAAATGATAAGCATGACAAGGAGGAAAATATATTTAAGATCAATTTCACTTTTTACTGTATTCTCTAGTACATTTCCAAATCCCTAAGGAATGAAAGCTTTTAAGATACACCTTTTAATTCTTTTTCTTTGCATTTTAGATATTATATAAACAGTACAATCTCCAGTGGCTTTCAGAGACAGTATGTTTTACAGAAGAATTACTGAAAATTGCTTGTAATTTTTGTTCACTTAACTGTAGTTCATATTTACATAGCAATTTATAGTTACAAAGTGCTTTCCTCACAGAGATCCTTAAAAACAGCCAAAATAGACAACGTTCTTCCCATTTTAAGGATTATTTAACTGAGTCCCAGAAAGGCAAAGCAGCTTGTTTATGGTTACAAAACGAGTTAGTAGAAGTTCTGAGAAACAAATTTGAATCTTGTCACTGGCAGTTGATATAGTACACTAGGCTTTGAATCATCAAGATCCAAATTGAAATTTGGATTCAGATACTAAACTAGCTGCGCTGCATTTATCAAGTCACTTAACCTCTGCCTGCCTCAGTTCTTGCCTGTAAAATAGGAATAATAATGGTAACCAAATTTCAGGGTCATTCCAAGGATAAAATGAGATAATATTTTAACAATACCTAGTCCAGTAACTTATAATGGGCCCTATATAAATACTAGGTATATATTATTATTTCATGAGTGGTGATTTTTTTTCACTATATCAATCTTCCCTTTGTAATCATATTATATACTTCATGAAATTTGTGTTATACTGATTTGTATGTTTCCTATTTCTTAGGGAAGATGTTTTGTTTCTTGATAATAGAAACGATATCTTTTCATTATAGAGTTAAGGGATTTTTGTTATTGTTGTTGTTCCTGTTACATTTTTCTGAGAGACCACTGATTCTTAAATTGTCTCTACTCATATTGTCTTCAAAATCATGTTTCACTGCATTGTGAACATATTTTCTTTTTATATTATTTGTATTTGCTTCTCCTCCTCCAGGCTCTCTTTTACTTCTTTTTATTTTTTCTCAAACTATTGTTTATTCTTTTATTTCTTTGGTGAAGTTTGTCATTACAGATACAAGTTTTTCTGTATTACTTATTATTTTTGTAATACAGTTCATAAGTTCAACTTTTATAATTCTCTTTTCTCTTTTAACCTGCTCTGAAGCTTTTATGTCCTCTTTATCATCAAGAGGTGAATCATATTTACTTCGTTTCATATTATTTATTCAATGATACCTAATACATTCTTGAGACATATTTCCTTCTGCTGTCACTGTATTTTCTGTTGATTGTTCTGCTTATATTATGTCTTTCTTCTTCCTGAGATCTTTTGTAATTTCAATATCCCACTACTCCTTATTTTCTACTATTGATCACTTTCTGACTCTTTCTCTCTAATGTAGTTTCTTTGGAGGCCAGATCACAGTCTTAGCCTTTTCCTACATTGAACAATGCATAGGTCACAAGCCTAGAGTTATGCCTCGTGACTTTTGAATGGTTGATGAAAGACATCGCCATTATTGTTACATCTTTCAGAGTAAACTTGTATAATTTTGTTGTATGCAAATGAGACTTCTTGTTGGAATAGTACTATCAAATTAGATAGAGACATAAATATTAAGAATAAACTTTAAGGAAATCCAACACATTCTTCAGAAAGGCTGAGTGAAATAAATATGTAAATAAATAATAGATGAATGAATGAATGAATGAATGAATAAATAAATAAATAAGCAAATATATGTATATATATATATATATATCCTAAAATCAGTAACACATGTAAACTTTGATTGATTGTCTGTGTTGTTGATTATAGTCATGTATGACTTTTTATGACCACATTTTGGATTTTATTGGCAGAGATACTGGAATGATTTGCTATTTCCTTTTTCTAACTCATTTTAAATATAAAGAAACTGAGGCAAAGAGAACTAAATGACTTGCCCAGGGTCCTCCAGCCAATAAATGTCAGAGAACAGATTCTACTTCAGGAATATGAGTCTTCCTGACTCCAGGTCTGACACTCTATCTACTCCACCATCTAGCTCCTCTATTCTTTAAATTATTCTTTAAAGATGTAGGGTATAGAGAATTGTTATTGAATTCTTTACCTCTTCATCCTCTGAAAGAATGTGAAGATCATATATGTATTACTGAAATGATAACCCCTCTTAATTTTACAGCTGAGGAAACCCAAATATAAAGTAGTTGAGTGAACTGGGCAGAGTTACATATCAAATAAATATCTGACATGGGGTTTAAGTCCAAGTTTCTCTGACTCCAAGTCAGCTATACTGCTTCTGACAAATTATATAGAGACCATTTCTGTATGGAGACCAAAGAAGCAACAAAGATTATAATTTTCCTCTTAAGAACTTCTATTGATTGTCAAGATGGTGTAGGCACATTTTGTTTACTTTCATCATAATGAAGTGAGTAGAACATGAGAATTGATTTTAATTTAATGCTTTAATCAAGGACGTATGCTTGAAGAAATAAATAAACTAATGAAAGAGGAGAAGTAGAAGGAGCTGTGAAGGATGTTTCAAAAGCTTAAGAATTTGTGAAGGACAGGAAATTTGGGGGAACTTGACATGAAACTAAAGAAAGATGAGCTGAAGCAGTTCAGAGGCAGCTTCTGTTTGATGAAGGAAAATGATTTGAATGGAAGGACGTGGATGAAATGAGCCAAAGTTATGAAAAGGAAAAGGACTTGAGAAATTTGGGCAGAAGGACACAAAGAGAGTAACAATATGCACTGCCTTGATGAATTGAAGTCACATACATATTCTAAGGAATAAGTACAACAACATCAACACAACATGACTGGCATCTATCTCCCAAGTTCTATCTGTGATCTTTAAAGATTCATTGGAAACATAATTATTATCATACTATTGCAAAAGTTATAGCAGCTAGTGTTTTTATGGTATTTCAATGTTTGCAACATGCTTTACATGTTATCTTATTTGATCCTTATGGTAACCCTGTGAGATAGTATTATTACTCAGATTTTACGGATGAGAAAATAAGCTGACCAAAGTCAAGTGATTTGCCCAGAGTCAAAGCTAACAGTGTATGATCAAGATTTGAATTCACATCTTCCTGACTTAAGGTTCAACACTCCATTCTTTGTGTCATCTAGCTGTCTCTGAGTTTGATATCTTTATGTTTTAAAAAGTGGGTTGGTAAAATGGGATGTGCAATTGTCCAGGGAGTCTGCCTTTTGTTCATATCAAAATTCTAGGATGTATTATTAATGTAATGGTTTATACATTTATAGGAAAGAAAACATGATCCCAGTGTACTAGACTGACTTTATCAAGAATAGCTCAAGGCGGACATTTCTTCCAAAACTTTTTTTTCTTTCTATTTAAAAAAAATAGAATGTCTATAATCATAGATCATGGAAATAATATAACTACAGTCTAAACAAATCCCTTGAAAAAGGCTTTTATACTATTCTTTTGGTAAAGGATAGATAAATGTATTGTGGTACAACTTTGAGACTAGTTGAGTTATTTCATATCCCACCACCCAAAAAAAATGAAGGCTAGAAGTAAACTAGGAATAGAATAGAACCCAACAAGTTTCATGATCATTAACATCTTTATCAATGACCTAGATAAAAGTGTCTATAGCATACCTAACAAATTTTCATCTTACATAAAATTACAAAGAGAAAATACCAATATGAACTATATTATTGGACTACATATATGATAAAATGGTAAAATGAACAGCTTTACATTTGCTTTTCAAAAACTTTCACTTGTTTCTTTTGGCCACAAAATAAAAACTATGAAATAATTCCTACCTTCAAGAAGAACATATTCTAAGAGGGAGAAATATGGAAATAAATACATATATCAAAGATATTTCTGTAAAATGGAAAGTAACATTAAAGGAATTCACTCTACAAGACAAAGGCAAAGTTCATTCTTTGGGGAAATGAGGAAGACACTGATAACTGATTTAATGTTGGAGGTGGTCCCTGAACTGATACTTCAAATATTTCCAAGTGTAAAAGGCCTGGCTTTCATGACACTGGCTACTGTCAATTTCCTTGGGGATTAGAGTCTTCACTGAAGTAGATTGGATGAATGGCTTCTTTGTAATTGAGTTAATGCACTTTTGAAAGGCAACATCCAGAGCTGTTCTCCAGTAGTTTGAATTGGTGGTCTCAAACAATAGAGACATTTTAAACTGTGTAATTGGACTTTTCAGTCATTCCTTTCAGGGCAATACTTCTTATGCACCATTGAGTACGATTGGCAGGTGGTAAGATTTCTCTGCTTCACTGAAGTAACCACTTTTAATTCAACGCTTTTGAAAATAATGTACTAAGTAGTTAGTGCCTGTCCCTTTTGTTCCCACCACATCAACCATACAATTGTTCCTCATCTCAATCAAAACATCACTGGGGACAATCAAACTAGAAAGAAACAGGTAATCTTGTATTTGAAAATCTAATTTGGTATCTTGTTCTGGTTGTCAAGCAGCTTTCACTGAAATTTACTTCATTTAATATAATAGAATGTAAACATTTTGAAGGCAGGAACTGCTTAATTTTTCTCTTTTGTATCTCCAGTGCCACTGCAACAATAATGATGACGATATATATATATATATATACATATATATATGTTAAGATATATACTTATATGTTATTATATGCATGCATACATGTATATATATATATAAATTTAAAGTTTGAAAATTATTTTACAATAATTTTTAATTTTTTTTTATTTTTATCCTCTTAACAATTCTGGGAGACAGGTACTATTATGACCTCCATTTTATAGATGAAGAAACTAAGTTGGAGAGGGATTAAACGACTTGTCTAAGGAAAAGTCTGAGGCTAGATTTGAATTCAGCTTCTCCTGATTTCAAACCAGTACTCCATTGTCTATGACATCTATCTGCCTTTGTAATATGATTGAAGTTCTTGGGAAAATGTAGAATATTGGGTCAGGATCTCTATTTCAAACTCCACATGAGTGGAAATAGCTCATAAAATACTCCCTTATACATCTCTAAATGCAACAAATATGATCTCTTTCTACCCCTAAAACTTACTTTCCAGTCCTTTTAATTAATGCCAACTGCTTAAGATCAGGAATGTCAAGCAGGTCCTCTGAGTTAAACCTAGGAGAGCAGTAAATGTAGGAATTGGAAACCTGGGCAATGTTTATGTGCATGAGTGGGTCATGAAGCCTGAGGAAAGAACCTAGGGAAGAAAAAAATCAGAATTTAGCTAGATTTTATATTAAGACAGGAAAAAGAGATGGGGTTATAGAGCTGACATGGTGGTGGAGTAGAAGCATGGAATCTCAAAACTACCATGAGAATTCTCTCCAACCAACCTTAAAATAATGCCACAAAATAAATACAGGAGTGAAAGAACCAAAAAGGAGACAGATTGAAGCAAATTTCATGAAGAGAAATTGAAAGGTAGGCAGAGAACATCTGGGGCAACTTGGATTAAAGGGGAACACAGCCAGCAGGAGGCTACAGCAAGAAGTAAGGAGCAGGGGGCAGCTGGGTAGCTCAGTGGATTGATAGTCAGGCCTAGAGACGGGAGGTCCTAGGTTCAAATCTGGCCTCAGACACTTCCCAGATGTGTGATCCTGGGCAAGTCACTTGACCCCCATTGCCCACCCTTCCCACTCTTCCACCTATGAGCCAATACACAGAAGTTAAGGGTTTTAAAAAAAAGAAGTAAGGAACAAACCAACAATAAGCCCTGCCCCGCTATCTACTGTTCCAGGTTCTGAACCTGGGTCCAAGCCAACATCCAGATCCTGAGACCCTGCCTGTGCTAATAGCTGTCCAACCCAATGCATACCCCTTAAAGTTCCAAGAAAATTTACAGTGAGGTCCAGAAATCCAGCCAGGGTATTCTGTTCTGCTGTGCAGCCTAATCTATGTGGAACCAGATTGAGTCCAGGATTCCCAGCCTGGGCTTGTGGTGAAGACATAGATCTAAGTTTGGGGCAGTTGGTAGACCTGGAGCTGGGTAGTAATCATACCAGTGAATGTGAATGGGATAAACTCACCCTTTAAACAGAAGCAGATAGCAGAGTGTATTAAAAATCAGAATCCTACTATATGTTGTTTACAAGAAACTCACAGAGTGACCAAAATTATTAATATATATTATATTATAACATATGTGTGTATTATATATTATATTAATGTGTAACATGATATATTAATATAATTATATAAAGTTGTGAAGATATATATTTTATATACATTATAACATATATTATATAAGTATATAAATTTGTAAAGAACTAAAAGATAACAAGGTTGAAGGAGTTCCCTAATAAGTATAAGTTGTTTTTTTTTTAACCCTTGTACTTCTGTGTATTATCTCATAGGTGGAAGATTGGTAAGGGTGGGCAATGGGGGTCAAGTGACTTGCCCAGGGTCACACAGTTGGGAAGTGGCTGAGGCCGGGTTTGAACCTAGGACCTCCTGTCTCTAGGCCTGACTCTCACTCCACTGAGCTACCCAGCTGCCCCCATAACTATAAGTTTTTTACCTCCTCCCACACCAACTTCCCAAGTCCTAATGGACTTTCTTCTGATTGGGTTTCCTCAAACCTATGCTATCTTCTTATTCTAACTTATTTCCCAAACTATCTTATCTAAACCTATTTCCAAATATCCTTATTGATTAAATTATATGCTGCTTCCAAAGTATGCCCTTGTGAGCCAAAAATGGCTTCTATGCAAACTTGGGCCAAGAGTCTGTCTCTACGTAGTCAAGTTCACATGGACAAGGAAAGAAAGATTTTCTTGTTTCTTTCTGCCAGCCTTCTTACTTCTACCACTGTCAAATGGTTGTCTCACTCTTCCCAAACTATAGATTTTGTATTCCCACAAGTTGAATAGGGAAAGCCATCAGAGAGCTTGGGATTAGCAACCTCACAGGAACCAGGTTAGCTCCAGAGAGAGAGAGAGAGCAAGGGAGCAACTTTCACAAGTGGCAGTTAATTTTTTCAACCCCCACATCAGCATTCCACAGAATATCATCATCATCTCTGGACCAAGTTCCAAGCTAAGCCTGTGACAGCTTTGCAGAATTCTCTTATGTCCTACTTATTAAAACTTACTTAACAGACCCAAAATCTAACTTTATCCTAATACTATGCATATACACACACACACACACACACACACACACACACACACACAAATAAATACACATGCAAAAGACATATATACACTTAAAGTATAGATAGGGAAAGAAGCAATGGAAATAGTTGCTAACACCTATTTTTTTAAAGATACTTCAGGGCAATGAAAAATATTGAGTGCTAATTTTGTTCCTTCAAAACAACTTTGCTGGGAAAATATAATCTCTTCACATGAGTTCTTAAATGTAGAAAATACTCATTTTGAGTTTTCAAAAACTGCCTTGTAATTTGCTATATATTCAGTAACACAGATGGTATAGTAACTATAGACTTTTTATTTAAATTAAATTTTACAAATTGGCATTACTTGAACCACAGTCTCAAGGTTTACAATCTTAATCTTATTTTCAGTTTTTACATCCCATTATTGCTGTTCCCCAAACCTTCCCAAACGCAAAATGTTGTGTGAAGTCTGGTATTCTGCGAAATGAAGAATTCTGGTATTCTATTTTATAGGCTATTATTTTCTCTTGCTTATTTCGTTAAATGTCAGCATTCTATTCTGAAATACAACAATCTGGGGGATATGTACTCATTTGTAGTAATAGATACCTTACCAATATAATGGAATAGAATTTTCCTGAAACTCCAATTGCTATAGGCAATTCTAATTATTCCTTTTTTTTAAGGGATTTCCTAAAGGAAATTTTTTAAATTAAAAATTAATTTTCTCTTTGTTTTAACAAAATGATCCAAGTTAGAAAGTAGCTCTGGACCAATGAGCATTTTTATTGTAAAAAATATGTAAGTGAAGTCATTCATGTCCGTAGTTGTGCTTTTATTCTATGAAAGTTTAAAGTGGAAGGGTCAAACTGTTGGAGTGGCTGTGATTCTCTTAAGTTGGCCTACTTTGTTCAAATGTTTTTCCTGGGCAATTTACCCAAGGGCAGTGGTAGCTCATAAAGGCTTCATAGGTATTCAGTCATTGATTATTTGTTCTTGCCATTTCCCCTTCTTCATTTTATTCCCCTTTCCTCTTATTATAGAGTATAAAATATTCTAAATATGGGATCATGGGACATAAATCTTGATATAACAGAGTTCTAAAAAGTACATGAATCTAATCACTCCATTTTACAGATGGTCATAGTGAGTCTTATAGAGGGTAAGTGATATTTTCAAGGTCACACAGAAAGTATCACAAGTAATGTCAAAATTTGCGTCCCATGACTACAAATCTAGTATCTTCTTCATTGTACGGGGAGTTCAGAAATTTTTCTAATGATATATTAAAGTCAATAATTATCAACTTTAAAAAGTCTTCCACAAGATAAATCACTGAACAGGATCATTATTAAGATATATCAGGGCAAGGAAAGAGAAAAGTGTGTACATTTCAACCTTCACCTGAGCTAAGAAACACACAACTCATAGAAGACAGAATCGAAATATGCTCTTCTTATACAAGAAAAAAATGAGACCCAAGAAGTGAAATTGAATGCGTTTCCTAAGATCAGATAGCTAATTATAATAATTCTACCTTCTTGTTTTATCTTCCTTCAGACCTATTCTCTCCATTTATGACTACCATCTTATTTGCTTTTAGAAATTTATTATTCCTTATTTGCTTTTACTTAGAAATTTTTAGTAAAATCCTTTGCTTCCAATATTTTCCTTTCCTGTCTATCCTTTATTTATTGCCAACTTCATATTTATATAGCATAATTCCAACTATCTATTTTGAATACTGTGTATTCTTATTTCACCTGGATTGGAAACTCAGCCCTAAACAGCCCTAATGTGATTGGAATAGAGGTTTTGAACTGCTATTATTTACTGGAGTAATTCAACCCTTCTTAGGCAGGCTAATCATTCTTTTCTTTTCTAGATGAACCATATTACTTCTAGACTTAGGTTATACACCAGATTACCTTTAGTCCAACTGCAACTCAGAATGTTCCATCCCAAATTATCCACCAATCTTAGCCTTCCTGAAAACAAAGAATTATACATGTTAACCACATCACTGGGTCCAATCCATCATTCCTGATCCAATTACACATATATTATAGCACATATATTTTTGTATATTTCCTGTACATAAAATTTAAACTCCTGCATCTCTGGATTTCCATATATTGACCTGCATTCCTGAAATGTTCTCCTACCTCACCTGTGGCCTTGGAACTCTGATTTCCTTCAGTGGTCAGTTCAAATGCCAACTCTCGCCTGAAGTTCTGTCTCATTCTCCAGTTCTTAAATATTTTTTCTGCCTTAGGGCAGGATCCATTATCATTCTTTTATGTCCAATGCCTAGCAGTGTGCTTGGTGTACAACAAATGCTTAAAAAATGCTTGCAGCTTTTATTTGAATTATTAATGTCAGAGCCTGGACCCTGGCTCATTTCTTTTCAAGTTTATGGACTCTTTTCAAACTAGCAGGGGTTGAAGATCCAGATTAAAGAACCTTAACAAGGAATATTGAAGCAGGTTTTTGAAAGATTGAGGAAGCAGGAAGCATCCAAATGGATATTATATTAAGTTTTAATGGCAGCAATCAGAATCAAATAGGAAGGGTTAAATTAAATGCAATATGTAAATGAGAAACCAGGTAGACCAGAGATTCAGATATGGATGTAGAAACACAGAATAAGATGGCCAAAAGTCCAGAAAAATCCTAAGGAACTGAGAAACAAGAGTTTAGCAGGCAGGAAAAGTACTAGTAAGAAAAGGGAATCCATTTACCAAGTCATTTTGCCAATTGAAGCAACAATTAGCTTTTTTTCCAAGAACTTTTAAATGCATCTAATTAAGTTAGTGGCCAATATTTAAAGGAGAGCATCTGGCTGGAGAAGGAGGAAAGCAGATGGAAAGTCAGTTCCAGGTAGCCACAAAGTTCCTTTTTTTTTTTTTAAACTTGAGAGAGAACAAGGAAAGACAGCTTCACAAAAGTCCCAAAATGGTGGAACCAATCATAGTAGGGAACCTATTATTAGATGATAAGAAGTACAAAGGAAGAAGTACAATACATGCCAACAAAGAGATAACTCTTTTAGATCATTTTAATGTTCCAGTGTCATAGGAAAGAGAGAAGTGATGAAAAGAAAATCAAAATTGCAGAACCCCTTATTTCTGTTAAACTTGACAAAGTCTTCTACGGTAACGTGGAGAAATATGGAATAGATTGCAGTGTGATCTCCATTGCAGTCATTGTGGTTCAGTCATTTCAGTTGTGTCCAACTATTCTTGACACCAAATGGATTTTTTTTCTGACAAAAATACTGGAATTGTTTGCCATTTCCTTCTGTTGATAATTTTACAGATGAGGAAACTGAGGCAGAGAAATCTAGATAACAGTGTGGTCTCTCATTGTGGTTGTTTGTTCATTTTAATCATGTCCAATTCTTCCTTATCTCATTTGAGTTTTTTGCCTGGAAAAGATACTGGAGTGGTTTGCCATTTCCTTCTTTAGCTCATTTTACAGATGAAGAAACTGAGAGTCAATTGACTTGTCCAATGTCATATACATAGTAAGTGTCTGAATCCAGATTTAAACTCAGGAAGATGGGAATTACTGACTCCAGGACCAGTGTTTTTGCAAGAGAAAAGTGTCAGAGATAAGCTTTAAGCCCAGGGCTTCCTCCCTCCAAATCCCAGCTCTCTATCCACAATGAGCATAATAACATTTTATACATATTTATTAATTTTTTTAAGTTTGCCAGATAGGGATGACCCTAATGTATCTGAAACAAGCCAGATTATATAGATAAAGATACAGACGAGATAGATATAGACAGACAGACAGACAGATAGATAGATAGATAGATAGATAGATAGACAGACAGACAAAGAGAGAAATATAGATATAGTCTTCTAGATTAAGAGATTGTTATAAACTTCTACATTTTCTCCCTTCTCCTTGTACCCTCCCTTACCCATTTAGAAGGCAAGCAATGTGATCTCAGTAATACATGTGAAGTCAAGCAATACATTTATGTTATAAATTAATGAGTGAATTTAACTCCAGTCCTGTAATGAAGAACACCTCAATGAACTGGTAAAATCAATACTAATGATTCCGTATCTATGCAAACCAGAATTAGAATTTGAAAAATAAATGCTATCCAGGAGATTCTTTCATTTAAAAATCATTTAAGTGTCTACTGTGGTGCTAGGCTCTAGAATTTAGAAATACTAACATAAATATGAAACAATTCCTGTATTCATGTAGCTTAAATTCTTGCTAGGAAAGGGTGATTGAAAGTATTGGAAGTAGCTAAGTTAAACTACACGTAGTAAAGGATTATTAATTTTAGAGACAATAAAAACTGAAATATGCTTTAGAAATAGGTTTTATTTCTGGAAAGTCTATATTTCTTTTTTATTGAACAAAAATCCTTACAATACTTTTAACAAAATGTTGCCAGATTAGGAATTTGTTTCATGAATGTTGTTCCAGTATCAAACCAATGTCCCAGGATATTTGCAAAATAGCATGATTACTTGTGTGAGTAATTTTGCCTACATGGAAATCATTACGTGTATTGAGCAATGTAAATTAGAGCTTTTATTTGCTGCTAATGTTTGCATTTTATGAAATTCAGTTAATTCATCACTGCTTTTTAAGGATTCTACCAATCAAGCTTTTTTTTTTATCCTGTTGACCTGTAGGTTATGCCTGATTCAGTATACTTTTCATTCATCATTTCCATCAGAGAATGTGTCAAAAAAAGTTGTGTTCAATTTATTTAACAGGAAAAATGTTATGGAATCTTCCTTGTCCATTAAATAATTGAAATTTCAATAACAGAATTCAGGTTATTCCAGGGCTTTTTGATAAGGCAGAGACAACAAAACTTGGGGGTATGGCCTTGCCCTTCTTACAAAGGGTCGCTTGAAGCTATAATTTATTTGCTTCTATATTATAGATTTTATCATATTGCAAGGGCTTAACATTTCAGCATTTAGAAGAGCAAATTTAACCTTTCCTTAGAAGGTAAAACATTACTCATAATTTCAAAGTTTTATGGATCAATTTCTTTATTTAAAAGTGGAAAAAGTGATTATCTCTTATGATGATACAGTAGACTTTAAAATAGTCTTTCTCAATAGAACATCTCAAGAAGTATTTATTAAGATCCTACTGTGTACCAGGTTATCTGATAACCACTGGGGATAGAAAAGCACAACAATCCCTCCAAAAAAGCAAGTAACTACATTTAAGGAACCTAATACTTTCCTTTAGGGGAGCTGTGTTAAAAGGGAATATAATATAAAATAGATACGATTGTATGTGATCAAAGAATTATAAATTGATATCTAATGGGGACTAATAAGCTTTTCTAGTCCAAATAGTCCATCTTATGGATAAGATGTTAGTTTGAGGACAAGGAAATGAGCTCTAACAACTGAAAGAATTAGGAAGGTTTTCTTGTTGCTCATGGATTGAGCACTGAAGGAAAATCTAATGAAAAATTATACAAAGATATTATCCAGAATGCATACATACAAACACAAATACACACAAATACACATACACAAACACATATATATGTATATATACACACATTTGCATTCTCTCTCTCTCTCTCTCTCTCTCTCTCTCTCTCTTTCTCTCTCTTTCTCTTTCTCTCTGTCTTCCTCTTTCTCTATCAAAAGACATTTTTTAAGAAGCAAGATTAGCTTGGTTCAGTACAAATATTTGTCTTCATGTATCAAGACAAAAAACTCATTGGAGAAGACAACATATTTACTGTGTCTGATGGAAAAATCCCATGGTGCTTAGGGTGCAGCTGCCAAGATGACAATGAACCTTATAAGATATTATTTCTACTGATAGAATCATATCATTTTCTTATAGTGAACCCTTTGACAATAACGATAACTATCAGGAAAACTTTTTTTCCCTTTATCTTTAGTAGGTATATGTGAAGGGGAATTCTCAGTTCTCTTTGAGTACACACTTGTCAAAACAGAATCCTTTGTTCTCTTTGCCTAAATTGAAGTTAAATCTTTGACAATAACTTAAGTACCCTTACTTAGTATCTCCCTAGATTGTGAGGACAAGACTAGTTTTCTTTTGTCTACCTTTTGATTGAATCAACACAAGCTTGAACTAGGTGGAAGAGCTCACAAAACACTTAGTGAGTTCACACCGATTTTAGGTGACAACAAGCCAGAAACTTAAGAGTTCACACACTCAGAAAGGTGTGGTTCCAAAGGTGAGAACTCAGACAATTTGGAAACTGTGATTGACCCATGTGAAAAGGGACAGGGACAGGAAACCACCATAAAAGCCATGAAAATCCCCGAGGAATCAGTCTGGGGAAGGTGACTACTAAAGAGTTTCTCCTGGATATAGTCTTCAAGGGAACTTCACTGGAGACTGTGGCTTAGAGTGAGGCTTGGATGGAGGCATCAACCTTGGATTCTGACTCCTGGATTACCTAGTTGGGTAAGTGAAAAGGACTAACTACTTTCCTAGTTTCCTAAGAGACTAGCTTCCATCTTGAAGGAGGGCTCATAGTTACTACCAGCCCTC
This sequence comes from Gracilinanus agilis, assembly GCF_016433145.1. NCBI lineage: Eukaryota > Metazoa > Chordata > Mammalia > Didelphimorphia > Didelphidae > Gracilinanus > Gracilinanus agilis. Next base: position 702,393,101 of record NC_058131.1, read on the forward strand.
CTGTCTGAGGACTAGTATAGGTATTTTCCCTAATCTCTCTCTCACATTTCTCTGCCTTATTATTTCCCACTCTATTTTTGTAAATAAACTTTTGTCTTGAGATATAATAACTCTGGCCAACTACATTATTTCACATAATTTAAGTCCAACCGGGGGCAGTTGGGTAGCTCAGTGGAGTGAGAGTCAGGCCTAGAGACAGGAGGTCCTAGGTTCAAACCCGGCCTCAGCCACTTCTTCCCAGCTGTGTGACCCTGGGCAAGTCACTTGACCCCCATTGCCCACCCTTACCACTCTTCTACCTATGAGACAATACACCGAAGTTAAGGGTCTAAAAAAAAAATTTAAGTCCAACTACTAAATTTAAATCTTACATATTGAGGCAGAAAAAGCTGGGCCTCCAGTATTTGCAGAGGTGGTTTCCATGTTTTAATCTATTAGGGTTGATTTTCTAGTTTGGGGACAGGTTATGGGCATAGGCAATGCTACAGGGACAGGAGTGCTCCTATTCTTTGGACTTTTGGATTTGCCTATTATGCATGGTGGTTGCTATATGACAATGGTGTCAAACTTAAATAGATAGCAGGACTACTAAACGATATGTAATGCTTCTTACCCTGTCACATAGTTGGAACCTAATTAATGTTTTTTAATACATACACATATTATATATGCATATATATACACATCCATATATGTATGTGTATGCATATATATTTAAGTGTATTTGACATATAAAAATTGGTGAAGGTTGAATGTGATAGGAAAATTCTGCATATTTGTTGTTTAGTCACTCAGTGTTGTTTAACTCTTAATGGCCCCATGACCATACTGTGCAGGTTGACTCAGTTTTGAAATATAATGTTATCTGTTTCATTGTATTTTTATTTGTTTTTGCTAAATATTTATGAATTACATTTTAATCTGTTTTGGTAGATTTGGGAGGGTTACAGGACACATGGAGCCAGTGGCTCATATTGTACCCACATTTCCTACATACCTCTGATATAGATGGGAATAGGGATTATGCATCACATTTTACCAGTCATAACTTTGTGTATGATTGCAGTTGTGAGTAAGAATAAATCATAGAAAATGATTTCATTGTAGTATGGAGAAATATTGGACTTAGTAACTTCATTTCCTAGAACTTGGGCTAATGTTTCTTATCCATTGCAGTTACTTTCCATTTTGTTTTTGCGATGGGTTTGATATGCTGGTGAGTCCATTCTGCTTAGGTATCACCCATATTGTTGATGGATATTATGAGGTGGATGGTTATTCAAACCATGGATATTCCTAGAATAATTAAGTCCCTAGGGAAGAAATTTTAGATTCCTTGGAGGATACTATATTATTGGAAAGACAACAACAAGAATGGATAAGGAGAAGATGATGTGAATGGCTTAAGATCTCCTTTGTGTTGGGAGCCACAGTTTGCTGAAGAGACCACAATTCATTCAAAGCCTTGTATAATAATACTGATATTTAAATAGTTTTTTTCATTTTAAGAAATCCCTTTTCATATATTATTTCATTTGAAAGCTCAGAACAGTGGTAAAAGACCTGCATCTATAGTCAGAGGACTTGGATCAAATTCCCTCTCATACTCTAATATTTGCAACCCATGGGACCCTTGGAAAGTCACAAAAGCACCACAGGCTTCAGTTTTCTTAACTGCACAATCAAATGGACATCCCTATGAGAGAGCAACTAAGTGTATTTTCCTCAATTTACATATTAAAAAAAGAAAACCGAGGTGGCCCAAATAATTGTTTAAAACTGCGGAGTCTAAGTTCCTTCCACTAAATTATTCCAATTCATAAGGGGTGGGGTGATGTTGAAATATGGGGCCCCTATCTCAGGAATGCATGTGAGTATATTAGTAAATATCTCCTAAAGTAAAAGACTGAGTTCAGTAATGAGAGCTGATTTAAAACACTAAAGGGGGCAAATTCTATTAGTTCAAGATCATATTGGTTTTGATGTCTCATAGGGTTTTTTTCAAGATTTGTAGCCAGCATTCATATTTGCAGACTAAAGGAGACATTGGCAACTTAAGATGGAAGAATGACAGAGAAAGTAGAATCAGGAAAGGCTTTCATATCAAATTGCCTGTCTTGCTTTTTAAAATATCACAGGAATTGAAAAGGAGTGACAGATACCACCCACTGTGTTGTACTGCTCCCATTACGTGGAGTTGTAGAAATGATTTTAAAAAAACTCAGCCTTATGAATGAAACAGCTTAATTTTTCACTGGAAAGAAACTACAGGACAATCACTGACAAATTTGTCTAAAACATGAAAATCCTGTCAATTACAGTAGAAATAATAATATGATCTGAAATTTAATTTCAGCCACTGGAAACTTCTGGCTTACATATTTTTTGACAGTAATGTTCTCTGAATGAAGCTACCTGTCTGAATATTAAAATACCAATATCACCTAAGTGTCAGACTTTTAGGGGACCCAAATAGAAATGGAAAGGTAATATATGATAGCATATGACCAACAATAACTTGAATACCATCAGTGGTTACAAAGAGGCAGTGTAACATTGTGGTTAGAGCGGTAGACTTAGTAAAGAAAACCTTGAATCAAATTGGATACTACTCAAATTTTATCTCCTCTCAGCCTGTTTTGTCATCTGTGAAATGGGAATAATCCCTGTAGCCCCATCTCAAAGGGATGATATAAAACTCAAATTTGCATATAAATATGTTAAAGTTCTCTGATTGTTTCTCATGAACTATTATTAATGTTATCAAAGACATCAATGATATTCGTGGTTATAAAAAGTAAGTTTGTCAGACATCAAGGATTCTACATAATAATAAGCAGATCTGGTTGAATTAACATCCAGGAAAAATGGAAAGATGCCAAGGGATGCCTCTGGAATATTGGATGAATTATTGAATCATATGATCAATCAGCTAATTAAGAAGCATTTTTACATGCCTGCTATATGGTAGGCTCTATTCTAGGCAAAAGGGAGACAGATACAAAAATGAAACAATTCCTTTAATCCAGGGGCTTACATTTCTATAGGAGAAGGTACTATGTGCATATCTGGATACTTACATGTACATAAGCACATACACACTGTACAGATAACTTAAAACTATGATTAGCAAACTGTGCACTGTAAGAGGGTGGTATAAGGGATGGACCAGATGGTTAGTATTGGGCCAGTATCATAAGATTAACTGTGGTTTTAGAAGGCCAACAGAACTTAGTCCAGGCAGAGCCTGTCCTGAGATGACACACACAGACCACTCAAACACTAAATAAAAGGTAATTTAATTGAAAGGGAAAGGTTAGAAGGAACTTGGATGATCCTAATACTAATGACAACTAACTAAACCCCTAGATCTAATTTTTTTTCCCTCATGGAAAGTCTTCAAAGTGTTTAGTCTATACCAGTGATTCCCAAAGTGAGCGCTACTGCCCCATGGTGGATGCTGCAGTGATCCAGGGAGGCAGTGATGGCCACAGGTGCATTAATCTTTCCTATTAATTGCTATTACAGTTAAAAAAAATAATTTCCAGGGGGCTGAGTAATATTTTTTTTTTCTGGAAAGGAGGTGGTAGGCCAAAAAAGTCTCAGGACCACTGGTCTACACTAACCCTCACCTCTCTGACCTAAAGATTCCAGGCCCTACTCTAGCTAAATCTGAACTAAACCAACATCCATTAGATGGTATTAGAGGTAGTGGTCTATGGCTGTTTGACAGGGCCCAGGGAGAGGTACTGGAGTCAAAAGGAACCAGACTTGGTCTTATAATCAGATGGTCAGATAGTCAGGATCATAAGAAGACATCAGCAGACACCAGCAAGGCACCAGCAAGGCATCAGCAAGGCATCAGGTAGAATGTGGAATCAGGATAGAATCAGCCACTGAAGAAAAACAGCTAAACTCTCCAGAAACCTTCAGAGAGAGACCGAGCCAAAAGCTCAGTTAAGTCTCTAACCCTTACTTCAAAATTCCATAATCTTTATCCTCCTTCCATTCTTCCCTTGCAGACCAACCTGACATGCTAAAATCCTCTCTTACTTATAACAGCACTGAGACTCATTTAAAATGGCCCGAAGCTCTCCCTCTATCTCTATTTTATCTCCAAGGAAGGCCCAGGGGAGATCTACACACTTCACCATTTGACATGCTTTTTGAACATCCCCCTATACAGGCTAAGCCTTTTTTCCTGAATATACATCTCTACTGTGGGGTGGTGGAAAAGGACTCTTCTATTCCTTCATATATATAGGAATTACAGATAAAATTGTGAGAATTCCATGAATCCAGAGCTGTAGTACAAACAGGACCTATAGACTTTTCACTTCATGACCTAAATCCAGGATACAAGGTGTACATAAAGAAATTCCAGCCCACTGGAGCAATTTAGTCTCCCTGGTAAGGTCCATTTCAAGTACTGTTAACCACTCCAACAGCTATCGAAATTGGAAAAAAGGTCTCTTGGATACATTGCTCACATGTAAAGAGAGTACCTTCTATCAACATGGATGGAATGTATCCTGTCACATGCATTGGAGATAAAAGTCCATAGCAAAGTGGACACTGTTTTGACTGACACGTTAAATTCCTGAATTTTTTTTATTATTGCTTTTCTTTTTATTTTCAATAGAATATTGATTTTTTCCTTTCTTATTTTTTGTACTTAAAATACATATAATCAATATTAATATTTTTTTGATTTTGCAACAGAATAAGTTTAAAATATCTATTTACTATAATATCAATACGTATCCAAAAGCTTTAGACTATGGAAACCTGTCATTGATTGATAAATATTATAGGACTATGATTAATAATCATGTCTGATTCAAGGAGAAGAGATCACAAAATAGTCATTGTACAGTGCCAAGAAGCACAAGGTCAAGGGGGCATCTGGGAGGCTCAGTGAATTGAGATCCAGGCCTAGAGACAAGAGGTCCTAGGTTCAAATCTGGCCTCAGATACTTTCTAGCTATGTGACCCTGGGCAAGTCACTTAACCGCCATTGCTTAGCCCTTACCACTCTTCTGCCTTGGAGCCATTACACAGTATTGACTCCAAGATGGAAGGTAAAAGTTTAAAAAAAAAGAAGCACAAGGTCAAGAAGACCAATCAATCTAGATGGGATTGATGAGGATCTGTCAAGAAGCACAAAGTCATGGAGACCAACAATCCTTGTTGTATTAATGAGATATGTGCCAAGACAGAGGACTTATTTGAAATACATCAGACATAGGTCTTCCACATGCCACATTCTGACAAGTACCTTAGTTTGGCTGCCATTTTGTCTGCCCTATCCCTAAGAGTGAAAGTAAAAACAGACTAGGGAAACATACTTCTCTTTTACTTCAAAATCTAATCCTTTTTTTCCTCTCTTACAATATGGCAACTTTCTGTAATTCTGGCTGCCAATGGGTAAGCTCAATATTACTGCATTTGTCCTATAGACTTATGGGACAGAAATCACTTTAATTGAATCCTGATTTAAGAACCTGTTATAGATGTATTATCATTTATTCAAAAATTTTTATATACATGAATTTTGATATTTTGATTTTGACTTTGATTTTTTTTCTCCCAATGTTTAATTTTTTTCTTTTTTAAATGTTTTTGATTTTTCTTTTGATACCCCATAAATTAACCATGTATCCTGAGTTGATCTAGGTGTTGGTCTACATCCTCCTCAGGGGGCTTTTATAATTTTTTTTTAATTTTACCTTCCGTCTTGGTGTCAATACTGTGCATTGGCTCCAAGGCAGAAGAATGGTAAGCGTAGGCAATGGGAGTCAAGTGACTTGCCCAGGGTCACAGCTAGGAAGTGTCTGAGACCAGATTTGAACCTAGGAGCTCCTGTCTCTAGGTCTGGCTCTCAATCCACTGAGCTACCTAGCTACCCCATGGTTGTATAATTTTCATAAAATCCAAGACTTCATATTTTTTGAGAAAAATTTCAGGAAAATAAGCTCACTAACTCCTTGAATCAAGAAAATGAACTGTTCAGAAAAAGTGCCATAAAGAAATCTCCACTGCATCAGAAGATCAAGAATGAACTTTGGAATGTAATTGATTAAACTGAAGGGAATTGAACACATTTATTCTCAATGGAAACTTTTATGCCAAAAGGGACTGCTCCCTAATTGGCTTTTACTCAATGTGCCTAGCAAACATTGGTTTTGCTCTCTCTCTTCTATTTCCCTCTTATTTCAAATAATTGTAGTTTCCTCTTAGAAAGTATAATATTATATGTGCCTTTAGCTAGAAGATCTTTAGTAGTATAAGCTGGTTAGGTTAAATGATTCATTGGGTAGACTAGTGTCCCAAAGAATCACGGGGTGGGGTTGAAGAGTGGATCAAATTTTCTTTGTCTATTAGCAATTTTTAAGTTAATCAACAAAAAACTTAAACACCCCTACTTAAAACTAAGTAATAGAGTTTGTAAGTCAGTTACTAAAGTGGGTGACAACTCCAGAGGCCACTGACCAGCCCGGGCAGTGCTAAGCAAATTGAAAGACTGCAATTGGTTCCCATAAAGTAGAGGAGGGGACAGAAAAGGATGTGGAAAAAGGACTTTAAAAAGTCCTGAACTTCCTGTCCAGGGAGCTTTTCCTGATGACTTGGCTTTTGGAGGTAGCTTTGGACTTGACCTTCAGCTTGGATCTTGACTTTGGCTCTTGGACTGCTTCTTGGAGAACTGCTCCTGGATTTTCCCCTTTGGACTTCATCTTAGGTGAGCGAATAGCTGGCCTTCGTTTCCTGGATTCTGGAGAGCTTAGTTCTGGAGAGGCCTTCCTTTCCTGGAGGAGGCTGCATTGGTTAAACCCTTTCATAAGACACCATCGGGCCCTCTGACTGAGGGTTACTGAGCCTTGCCAGGACTGAGCTGGACACTGGAGCAAAATGTAGTGTGCTAACCTAGACATTTTCTCTACCTTCTTTTTACATTTTTTTTTACTTTTACTCTTTCTACCTCTTTGTAAATAAAAGCTACTAAAATAATTTTGACTCGAGTTATAATATTTTAAATAGGCTACCACAATATTACTTTAGAATTCTCATATTTAGTCAAATTCTAAATTTAATTTCTTACAACACGTAGAGGAAGCAGCATGATGACATGGTGTTAGGTTGAGACAGGGATGTGAAGAGTTATATATGTCGTCAGTTTTTATTTCATCCTAGAGGTCATAGCAATTATCTGAATTTTAAATAGTTAGAACTCTGCTGTAAGAGAGCAATGTAGGTGATACAATGGATAGAATGCTGAGCCTGATATCAATAAGACTCATGTCCCTGGGTTCAAATCTGGTCTTGGGCACTTATTGTATGACCCTGAGCAAGTAAGTCACTTAACCCTTTTTGCCTCAGTTTCCTCAACTGTAAAATGAGCTAAAATAGGAATTGGAAAACCAATCTGGAATCTCAGCCAGGAAATCTCCAAATTGGGTTACATATAGATGAACACAACTGAAACTACTTAATGACAACTGCTTAATGGCAAGATAATATAGCTGATGATTTTAACCATAGACTTATAGCTAAAAAAGCCTGAGAGACCATCAAGTCCTCTAACCTCATTTTATATATGTGGAAAGAGGCCCATAAAGATTAATTGATATCCCCAGGGACACAGAGGTTTTAAGTACCAGAGCCAGTAATAGATCTGAGGTCTTCTAACTCCAAATGAAATTCTTTTTCTTCTCTACTCAGGATTTATAGAAAGAATCAAATGAAAAGTACATAGGAAAGAACAATATAGTTAGGTCATAATTGGTACTACTAAAAGAAAAGACTTGCCAAAGAGATCACATATTCTCAGAAGTATGATTAAAAATTGCGGTCACCAAGCATGCCACCAAGTAGGCACTTAATCCTGGATTTTCAGATGGCAGCCAAGTCCCACATAGTCAGAGAATATGGAACAGAACAGAGCATAGAGACAATATTTCCTGGAGCCAAGCAACCACTTTCCTGGCTTCTCACTGCATTTGGCAAGCAAGTTCAGCTTAGTTAGTAAACCTTATTTAGGACTCTGATGGAAACTCTGATGTTACTCATTTGGGGATAGGCAAATAGTGTGCTTCAGCCAATAGCCCAACATGAGTTTTCTGGAAACAGCCTCAACAAGTAAGTCAGGGCTCCAGGCCTGTCAGTTGCAACACCTGAGTTTTTGATGATTTTAGTAAGTGAATTAGTTTGCAGGTGAGGATTCGTGGCTTCCATATTTTCCTCCCAGAAAATTAAATTTCAAATGTGTTCTCTGGAAATTTCCAGAAAACCAAAAAAAAAGGGGGGGGGAATATGAAGTACAGACTACAGAGGTCAGGTATCCTCTAAGGACATAACTATTAGTATTCAATAAGAACTTATTAACATACACTCTTTTTCAGTTATTGCGCTAAGACCAAGGAATACAAATATAAAAAAGGAAAGCTGGTTCCTGAGCCTAAGGAACTTAAAATCTAGTGGGGAAAGACACAATCCAAAATTACATTTGAAAGGCAGGGATATTTAGGGGTGTCCAATGTAGGAACATGGTGGAAAATTTGAAGATATCCGAAGTAGAGCTGCCAGGTGGACTTGGAAATATCTGTGTAAGTAGAACTTTTGGAGTTCATGGCACTGACTTTCAGAGAGGCAGAGAGTAGTGATGAGGAATGGATACCTAGACTGATTACATTAATTTTTTTTCCATACTATATATCGATATAATTTATTTTTTGATGCTTTGGAATCCATGTTCTCTTCTCCGTCTCCCACCAAGACAAAAGACAGGTAACATGATATACATTGTATATGTGTTATCATGTGATACATATATCTATTTTGGTCAGATTGTGAAAGAAGACATATTGCTTATACTAAAGAAGAATTCATGGAGGAAATAAAATGGAGTATGGTATGCTTCAATCTAAGACTGATTATATCTTGCAGGATGATGAGTTTTTTGCTATAATCAAATTGCTGGGGAATAGTGGTGAAATCAGGGAAGTTCCAAAGTAGGGCAGCCAAGTGGGAAATGAGCATGATAGTGGAGTAGTGGAGTCACCTGCTATTTTATATACACATAGACATTTAGTTGCTCCATAAAATAGTAGAGGTGGTAACACCCTGTGGAATCATTGAATCTGTGTCATTAAAGATACAGCTGGTATAAGAGGCAGCCCTGAAAGCTTGAATTAGGAATACTCGGGTTCATTAGGAACACCTGGGAATTAGGAATAATACAACCTATCTATGATATAACTATGACATATACATAACTATGAGCAACTATTGCATCCTTTCTGAATTAAAGTTTACTCAGACATAATATTAGGGGTCTGGACCAGTTGGTCTTCAAGATTGTTTCCAGCTCTACACCTTAGATTCTATGAACATTTTCATTTTACATATGGGAAGGTCTGAGAGGTGAAAATGACTTAGGTAAGATCAGCCAACAATTTTATAATGGAGATGAAAGTCTAGAGCAAGACTTTAAAAAAGAATTTGTATATATATATATATATATATATATATATAT
>NC_058131.1:702403006-702445724 GCF_016433145.1 Gracilinanus agilis
TATATATATATATATATATATATATATATAAATAAATAATTTATGTCTCCTATAGCATACCTTCTTCCTTGAAATCTTATTCTGGAATTTTTTAATGGTGACTTTTTTATTTTTTAAAATTAACTAATTAATTTAGAATATTTTTCCATGACTACATAATTCATGTTTTTTTCCCTTCCCTCCTCCCCCCCTCCCCACCTGAGACAACAAGAATTTCCATTGGGTTATACATGTATCATTGTTCAAAATCTATTTCCATATAATTAATATTTCCAATATACTGATCATTTAAAGTCAGGATCCTCAATCATATATACCCATTGAACCATGTGATCAATCATATATTTTATTTCTGCATTTTTACTTCCATAGTTTCTTCTCTGGATGTGGATAGCATACATTCTTATAAGTCCCTCTTGACTGTCGGGGATTATTGCATTGCTACTAATAGAAAAGTCCATTACATTTGACTGTGCCACAATGTCTCAGTTTCTGTGAACAATGTTCTCCTGGTTCTGCTCATTTTGCTCTGCATCAATTCCTGGAGGTTTTTCCAGTTCACATGGAATCCCTCCCATTCATCATTCCTTTTAGCACAATAGTATTCCATCACATCAGATACCACAATTTATTCAGTCATTCCTCAATACATGGACAACCTCTCATTTTCCGAAATTTTGCTTACTACAAAGAATGAGACTATAAATATTTATGTATATATATTTTAATTATTATCTCTTTGGGTTATAAACCTAGCAGTTAAAAGGTTGGATCAAAGGGCAAGGAGTCTTTTAAAGTCCTTTGGGTATATATAGTTCCAAACTGCCTTCAAGCATGATTGGGTCAATTCACAGCACCACCAGGAACACATTAGTGTCCCAATTTTGCCACATTCACTCCAACATTTATTATTTTCATTTATTGTCATATTGGCCATTTGGGAGGTGTGAGGTGGTAACTCAGAGTTGTTTTGATTTGCATTTCTCTAATTATGAGAGATTTAGAACACTTTTTCATTTTTTAATTGATAGTTTTAATTTCATTATCTGAAAACTTCCTATTCATGTCTCTTGCCCATTTATCTATTGGAAAAAGGCTCAATTTTTTTGTACAATTGACTTATCTCTTTATAAGTGTGAGAAATTAGACCTTTGTCAGAGGTTTTGGTAATAAAGATTTTTTCCCAATTTGTTGCTTCCTTTCTAATTTTCTTTGTATTGGTTTTATTTGTAAAAAAATAAAATAATTTAATGTAATCAAAATTATTCATTTTACATTTTTAAAAATATTCTCTATCTTTCTCTTGGTCTTAAATTCATTCCTTTCCCATAGATATGAGAGGTATACTATTCTATGTTTACGTAATTTACTTATAATTTCTCTATTTATATTTAAGTCATTTACCCATTCTGAATTTATCTCAGTATAAGGTGTGAGATGTTGATCTAAACCTAATCTCTCCCATACTCTTTTCCAGTTTTCCCAGCAGTTTTGTCAAATAGTTGGTTCTTCTCCTAAAAGATAAGATCTTTGGGTTTACTGTAAACTACCTTGCTGAGGTCATTTACCCCAAGTTTATTGCATTGATCCACCCTTCTGTCCCTTACCAGTACCATATCCTTTTGAAGATCATTGCTTTATAGTACAGTTTAAGATATGGTACTGCTAGGTCCAAATCCTTCACATTTTTTTTCATTATTTCCCTGATATTCTTGATTTTTTGTTCTTCCAAATGAACTTTGTTATATTTTTTTCCTAATTCTATAAAAAAATTTTTCTTGGTAGTTTGATAGCTATGACACTAAATAAGTAAATTAATTTGGGTAGGCTTGTCATTTTTATAATATTAGCTCATCTTACCCATGAGCAATTGATGTTTTTTCAATTACTTAGATCTAGTTTTAATTGTGTGAATAGTGCTTTGTAGTTGAGTTCATACAATACCTGTGTTTGTCTTGGCAAATAGATTCCTTTATATTTCATATTGTCTAGGATGCTTTTAAATGGATTTTCTCTTTCTAACTCTTGCCGCTGAGTTTTGTTGGAAATACATAGAAATGCTGATGACTTATGTGGGTTTATTTTGGATCCTGAAACTTTCCTAAAGTTGTTGATTATTTACACTAGCATTTTAGTTGATTCTCTAGGATTCTTTAAGTATTCCATCATATCATCTGCAAAGAGTTATAGTTTAGTCTCCTCATTGCCTGTCTTAATCCTTTTAATTTCTTTTTTCTTCTCTAATTGCTACTATCAGTGTTTCTAGTACAATGTTAAATAATAGAGGTGAGAATGGGTATTCTTGATTCACTCCTGATCTCATTGGGAAGGTTTTTAACATATCTCCATTGCAGATGATACTTGCTGTTGGTTTTAAATATATGCTGTTTACTGATTTTAGGAAAGGCCTATCTATTACTATACTTTCTAGTTTTTCAATAGGAATGGATGTTGTATTTTGTCAAAGGCTTTTTCTGCATCTATTGACATAATCATGTAATTTCTGTTGGTTTGATTATTGATATTGTTGATTATGTGGATGGCTTTCCTAATATTAAACCATCCTTACATTCTTGGTATAAACCGCACTTGCTCATATTGAATAATCCTCATGATCACTTGCGAGAGTCTTTTTCTTAGTATTCTATTTAAAATTTTTGCATCTATGTTTATTAAGGAGATTGGTCTGTTGTTTTCTTTCTCTTTTTTGGTCTGCCTGGCTTAGGAATCAGTACCATATTTGTATCATGAAAGGAATTTGGTAAAACTCCTTCTTTGCTTATTTTTTTCAAATAGTATACATGGTATTGGGATTAATTGTTCTTTAAATGTTTGATAGAATTCACTTCTGAATCCATATAGCCATTGGAATTTTTACCTGGGAGTTCCTTGATGGCTTGTTCAGTTTCTTTTTTTTTTTATGAGATTAAGTATTCTTTTTCCTTTTTTGTTAATCCAGGCAGTTTATATTTTTATAAATGTTAGCTCATTTCACCTAGATTGTCATATTTATTGCCATATAATTGAGCAAAATAGCTCTTAATAATTACCTTAATTTCCTCTTCATTAGAGGTGAGGTTGCCCTTTCATCTTTGATACTGTTAATTTGATTTTCTTCTCTCTTTCTTTTTTTTTGACTAAATTAACCAGTACTTCACCTATTTTATTTGTTTTTTCAAAGTACCAGTTCCTATGCTTATTTATTAGTTCAATAGTTCTTTTAATTTCAATTTTATTAATTTCTCCTTTAATCTTTAGGATTTCCAATTTAGTTTTTATCTGAAGATTTTTAATTTGTTCTTTTTCTAGTTTTCTAAGTTACATGCCCAAATCATTGACCTCTTCCCTCTTTGATTTGTTGGTATATGCACTGCACTTAGGAATATAAATTTTCCCTTGAGTTTGGCTTTGGCTGTATCCCATAGATTTTGATATGTTATTTCCTCATTGTCATTCTCTTCAATTAAATCAGTAATTGTGCTTCTTTGATTTGTTCTTTGGCCCCCAAATTTTGAAGAATTAGATTATTTAGTTTTGAATTAGTTTTAAATTTGCATTTCCAAAAGCCTTATTATGATTTTATTATGATCTGAAAAATTGCGTTTATTTTTTCTGCTTTCCTACATTTGTTTGTAATGTTTTTATGCCCTAGTACATGGTCAATCTTTGTATATGTGCCATGTGTTACTGAAAAGAAGGTATATTGCTTTTTATACCTATTTATTTTTCCTCAGATATCTATTAAGTCTAACTTTTCTAACATTTCATTCACTTCCCTTACTTCTTTCTTATTTATATTTTGGTTCAATTTGTCTAATTCTGATAGGGGAAGGTTGAGATCCCCCACTAGTAAGGTTTTACTATCTATTTCTTCCTTAATCTTCTTTAGTTTCTCCTTTAGAAATCCAAATGCTATACCATTTGTTGCATATATGTTGAGTAGTAATATTTCTGCATTATTTAAACTGCCTTTCATCAAGATGTAATTACCTTCTTTATATCTTTTAATCATATCTATTTTTGCTATAGTTTTGTCTGAGATCATAATTGCTACTCCTATATTCTTTGTCTCAGAGACAGTGGAGTAAAGTCTGCTCCACCCTCTTACCTTTACCCAGTATATGTCTACCTGTCTCAAATGCATTTCTTTTAGACAACATATGGTAGGATTCTGGTTTTTAATCCATTCTGCTATCCACTTCCTTTATATGGGTGATTTTGTCCCTTTCATATTCAGAGTTATGATTACTATCTGTGTACTCCCTTCTGTTTTGACTTCCTCCTTTGATTCTGCCTTTTCTCTTATCCCTCTTACCCTCCCCTCCAACTTTTCCCTTTTAGTCAGTGTTCCCCCTTTCTTTTTCCTAATGTTACTCCCCTTTCCACCACCTTCCTTCTTATTATTCCCCTCTTACTATAATGCCTTTTAAACAACCCCCATCCTCCTCTTGAATTTTTGAAAAATAAAACAACAACCACCTTAGGGATCCTATTAAAAAAAAAGTTTTATGTGGTGACAATGACATCTGAACTCTGTATCTCTATCAGTAAGTTACTCAGTGTTATGCATAGAATAGGCATTTGAGAAATGTGTGTTGCAATTGTTTTGAGGCCAGTTTGGGAATATTTTACTTAAATCTGAAATTTTCTTAATTTTTTTAATGGAGAATAAATGGGAAGAATAAAAAATAAATGACCATTAATTGAAGATAAAACAACAAAAAACAAATGAATATTTTTTGCTATCCAGTTGATGCTTGTTCTTTGCCATTTAAGATTTATGACCCATTTCTTAGGAACATTTATGTATGAGAGAGAAGTAAAGATTTTTGCACAACATTCAATAGCTTATGTTTTTTGTTTATAATAAAAGTAATCCCAACTTAGGAATGAATAAAAATATATGAATAAAATGACCTAGAATAATTTTAACAGATCAGAATGATACTTCAGTGTTTGTGCATACATTCACCATGACAAAAAGCTGTGGAAAGTCATTAAATAATAAAATCTGGACTTTGATTATTTTATTTCTTTTAATTTCCTTTCTTTGTTCTAGAGAACTAGTGATATAACTGACTCTACATACACATAGATCCCCTGCAACCCCAGACATTCATTTGAGAGGTTAACTATGACTAGATTACCAGATACAGTTGTTATTTCTACTTGTTTTCCTTAATATAAAATCTTATAAATCAAGACGAGTAGGAGATTGGGTTATTAGGAAATGACATGTATAAAAAAGGGAAAATGTCATTGCAAGTTATAAATTATATTTAAGCAGTCAAAATAAGTCAAACATTGGCAATATTTTAATTCTATTATTTTATTTTATTTATTTTTGGAGTATAATTCATTCTAACCTTTGGCTTGGCAATTGGAAATCATGGAATTGTGCCTTTTATATTTAAGTCAGGATATATTTATTGATATACTATTTTTAAAGAACTTTGCTAAATACTGGGTATAAAAAAAAAAAAAAACAACAACAACAACCAAAAAATCCCTCAATCTTTTTTACATATTGTTTTTACTAAGAAATAAAGGCAGACCAAGTCAGTGTGACTCTAGAAAAGTAGGTTGATTTCTAAAGGCTGTAAGTTCTATTATAGCTCTCAAAGAATCAGTAAACATCTCAGGTCTTCAGAGTAAGTGCATGATTGAAAAATACCCTGTGGCCAAATCTGCCATTTAGCTCTCTTTATTGTGATACATCAAAGGAAATTGAAAGCTGGTGGTAACTAACTGGAGAAAAATTTTAGACTGATAAATGGGAAACTAACTAGGAGAGCATCTCGTCCAATCCCTTCATTTTATTGATGAGAAAAGAAAGGCTAATAAAGGCTAAATAATTTAGTTAAGATTTCTCTCCCCTCAACTGACCCCCTCCTGAATGGCAAGTAACAGACAGGATCTGGGTCTACTTCCTTCCACTATAGTGATCTTTCAATTTTAGCCAATGTGTATTTCTTCAGTATCTACTTTGTACACAGCTAAACAAGATGGGTATGCATGCCATAAACAAAAACAAAAACAAAAAACCTCCCTGACACCCAAATGTCTAAAATCTAATAGGGGCTTATGTACCCCTAAGTAAACAAAGAAACAAATTGATAAATTAACCAATAAAAAATAGAGAACTGGAAGAGAGATTGAGCCTAATTATATAAAATGTTGACAATAGGTTTTCTTTTTTGAGGCTCACAAACCTACCTGTGAGATGTGATAAGAAAAAAATTGTGCTGAGCTCTGTGTTTTAGGGATAAATCAATCAGAAACATTTTAAAAATTCATTTAACATTAATCTCTCCAAGTATTTTTATTTTAGAGAAAAAATCTAAAATATTTAGGCTCTATATTTCCTCGGATATGTCTCTACCTCAAGGCAATTTGAGGTGATATTTATAAAAATCTTGAAGAAAAATCAAACCATTTACAAAATATAGTTTTGTGTCAACCTTCTTCTTTTTGTGACTAGATCCCACAAGTATTAGTGTTATCTGTGTTTTCCCCTACCCTCCTGCCCCAATTAATAGCTTGAACCTGGCTAAATGAAAGGCAGTTTTGAGTGCCTTCACTTCAGGTGATAGGAAAGGCAAGAAACAAATCTACTACCAAAATCTTTATTCTTCATCTCTTACACATTTCCCCAAAGTCAAAAGTCTGGGAAAGGGGTTTTAGACTAGAGTGTTATTGATTTCTTAATATCTCTAGTGGAACTAAAAGGAGGTTTTCTTTATAGTTCCATATAAAAGTACTATAAAGATTAAAATTGGGGTTTTGACTCAATAAGAGTGTTATAAAGTAATATTGTCGTTGCTGATTTTAAAATATTAGAGCTAAAGTCAAAATGATTTTTTAGCAGCTTTTATTTACAAAAAGGTGGAAAGAATTAAAGTGGAAAATATAGATAAAGATACAGATTCTTAACAAGCCTACCAGCCCTAAGAGCTTCTCCAGCTAAGTGAAGTCTGGTTCAGCACCCTGGCAGGAGGATTCCTCAGGGCTCTATCTCTGCCTACAGTCTTCAGCCAGAAGTCCACCAGCACAGACTCCTCCAAAGCAAAGGCAGGAATCTCAGCCACTCACCCAGCAAGCCCCTGCAGGATCCAGGGAAAGATTCTCCTCCAAAGCCAAGGAAGCAAAGAGTCCTCCTCCAGCCCAGCCCACTATCACAGAGTGCCCTCACTGAATCCTCAGGCTGGCCTTTATAAAGCAATTTTTTTGACATCACTACCTGTCACTCCCCACTTTAGAGGAACCAATTGCAGCTTCCTAGCACTGCCTGGTGTGGGGGCAGTGGCCTTTAGAGGTGTCACTTAATCTAGTAAGTGACTTGTGAATTCTCTTAGGTAATTCTTAAGTAGAGGCTCTTTGAGTTCTTGATTTGATTAGCTAAAAATTGACAAGGGAAGGGGGCAGCTGGGTAGCTCAGTGGATTGAGAGCTAGGCCTAGAGACAGGAGGTCCTAGGTTCAAATCCAGCCTCAGACACTTCCCAGCTGTGTGACCCTGGGCAAGTCACTTGACCCCCATTGCCTACCCTTACCACTCTTCCACCTATAAGTCAATACACAGAAGTTAAGGGTTTAAAAAAAAATTGACAAGGGAAGAGTTAATGGTATCTTCACAGTACCACTACTACTAATGTCAGTTAAATTCATCTCAGCAATGAATGATTTCTGATTTTAATTAATTGAACAACCTACTGTAACATATTGGGTGAAACTAAGCAAAAAGCCAAGCAAGCATGCATTGTGAAAAGCCTTTGATGGAATTCTGAGGAACCCAGGAGAAATGACACTTGGTGTGAGGAGAGAATGCTCATGGAAATGGGAAGAGGAAACCAACAGTCACTCTGGGCTCTCTGGACCTTTGGGAAAGGCAGGGAGGTGGGAGGCTGTGTCTCTGTGGGACTTTGAACATTTTCAAAGGTATCTGAGATTTTACCAGATCATCTGCTACCATAGCCAATCTAACTGAACGCACATCTTCTGTGAACATCTGAGAAGACAATATTGTAGATTCCTTAATTGACCAAGGAGCCTGGGACTCCAGTGGGAGGGAGCCAGCCCAGGAAGGCTAAATAGCCTTGTTTGAACTTGATGTTACATTCCTTCTCTAGCCTTTTGTGATCTTTTAGGATAGGAGTTTTATTGGGGCCTGAGACAGTTAACTATGACTAAAAAGCTACAGAAGAAATCTAGTTACTGCTCAGCCCTGGGAAAGACTGGGAACTAGACCATGTTAGTTTACCCTCACTCTCTTCCCTGAAATCTGGTCCTTTTATCGCTGGATACCTTGTCCTTGAATAAACTCCTATTGAGTTATTTTAAGACAGAGTTGGAAGAGTGTTTTCAAGGTGGAAGGCAGCATCATGTAGGTGGTGTGTGGAGGAAAACAAACTCCATATTTGTGGGCAGATAGTTTGTGGTAGGAGGGAGGTTTGCCCCCAAATAATCCAGCTATGGATAATTGAGGGGGTCCATTTGGGTCTTATCCATCTCCCAACATCTCCCTCTAACCTCTCTCCCCGTGCATATCCATTTTGGGGAATCACCTTGTGAGTTACACCCCCAAGAGTCCTCCCAGTCAGGAGGGGTGTTATGAGTAGTTTTGGTCCACACCTATTCAGCTAAAGGGGGTTACCAGAGCACACCTCATCTAGCAGCTAATACCCTCCTCTTACACTACTAAGTAGTATTAGTACTACTTAGTAGTAATTAGTATTGCTAGCCCTATTTCATAGATAAGGATACTGAGTTGTTAAGAGATTAAGGGGTTTGCTTAAGTCACACAGTTTTGTTAGGGTCACAAGTAATATTTGAACTTGGGTCTTCATAAATTGAAGGCAGCTAACTGGCACAGTGCATAGAATGCCAGGCATGGAATCAAGACAACTCACCTTCCAGAGTTAAATTTGATCCAGAGCAAGTCATTTAAACCTGTCTGCCTTAGTTTCCTCATCCGTAAAATGAGCTAGAGAATAGAGAAAGAAATGACAAATCACTCCATTATATTTGCCAAGGAAACGTACATACATACAGACATAAGTGAAGTGAATAAATAACAACATCCTAAATTGAAGTACAGTATTCTTTCCACTAGGTCCATCCAACTCATTTAGAACTATGTTAATTTTCCTCACCTGTGTAAAGCACAACTCAGATCTGATTTTACTCCTTGCCTGTATCACTGGTTAATTCTGAGTGCCCTATGAAATAGCAAATCTGAAAACAGAAAAGAATTATGTAAATATAATAAATTAAGGTTCAGGTTTGGGAATTTTTTTTTGGTTATTTTTGTTTTTGTTCCAACCTCATTACAGAATTTACTCTTTGTACAATATTCACATCTATTCTAAGTGTACAATAATTATGAGGATGGGAAATACTTTAATGGAATTTTAATTTTTTAACAGATAATTCACCAAACATCCCAGCTGAAAATTGACCTGGAGGTGTTTCTCCATACCCATTCTATCACACCAAGTGAATAGAGGGAGCTTCAGGAAACCTGAATTCAAATACATGTTTAGTCATTTGCTACTTGTATGAACCTGGGCACATCACTTAACCTCTTTCTCAGTTTGCTCATCAACAAAATGAGGATAATAATAGCTGCCCCTCAGATGTTTAAGAATTAAGATAGTATTTCTAAAATAGTTAATAAACTTTAAAGTTCTTCATAAATACCAGCTATCATAATTACTTTACCTCCTTAATAAAGAGAATAAAAAACATTTCTTGTATATTTTGGTTCAATAATTACCTGTATACTGAATTTTTGGATATTTGGGGGAAGTTTAAGTTCTTTTAAATTACTTTAGAAAAACTAGATTAAAATTTCTTGCCTAAATAATAGCAACATTGTCACAATTTCTTAAGTGAGATTTGCCATTCTGTCTCATTTCTTTTTCACTGAGAACCTGTCTTTCTTTCCAATATTTAATCATAGAAAAAGGTTGATTATTTCTATCATGCCTTTTTTGGTTTTTGATTAATCTGACCCAGTTATTCTCTTCCTATTCACTTTCACAGAAAGCCAGAAACTCTTTAACTCTCTCTTCTCCAACTCTTGCTCTTATCTTTTGGATTTGGGCACCTGTATTGTATTTTTCACCCAGAGCAAGGTGGGAAGATAGAGATATGGGATAAAAAAGTGTTTAAACATATGCAAATTGGCTTTAGGAATTCATTCTCTAGCTTGTTGATTCCTGGAAATGGAAGTGTACTAGATCTAATTTACTTTGACATTTATTTTAGGATAGATACTGAGGTACTGGTGTTCATTAAATGTTCCCTTTCCAAAATAATTAATAAAAGTCAACAATAAATTGTAGTCTCGGGTTTTACTATGAAAGTAGGATTTGTCCCAAAATCATGTGAGGGATTTCTTTTCACAATATTTATATGCATCAAATACAATTTGTTTAAATCATTGATCTTGATAAAAAGCTTCACATAAAATTTAATTAAGCTAATCTATGAGTTCATAATTATTTATATTTTTAAAATGTATTGCTTTTATCAGGGAAAAAGGAAAAGAATCTATTTGTTCCAAAATATTTATAATAGCTCTCTGTGTTGATAAAGAACCGTACTTTTAGGGATGGTCATCAATTGGGGAACAACTAAGCAAATTGGGGTATATGAGAATGATTGAATACTACTGCACCAGAGGAAACAATGAGCAGGCTAAGTTTAATAAAATTTTGAAAGAACTATATTGGATAATGAGCAGCAAAATGAGGAGAACTAAGAAAACATTATACACAGCTACAGATTTGATTCTTGAATGATAAATTGTAAATGTTACCTCCAGAGAGAGAGAGAGAACAGAAAGGTAGAAATATGAAAGATATATATGAAAATGTCTGCTTCCTGGATGAGGCCATCTGTGATGTGGGGAAAAGGGGTGGAAAAACTTATGGAAAAAATGTATTGCTTTCAAATAATTTAAATGGTAGAAGGACTATGATTCAAATCTATTAAGTTCTGATTTGCTAAGTCATATAAATTTTCAATTTCTGTCAATTTCTAGGTCATTTCCCAATTTTTTGTTTTGTTTTGAATCTCGGAAGATTTCTTTAATGATTCTAACATATAAATATAGTTGCTTGCTTTCTAGGAATACCTATAGTTTATCTTTAAGTACTCTGTCCAAAGCATTTGTCCTTTGTTAGATAAGATAGTTTATTTAAATACTCAGAGGAAGGACTCCAGTGTATTGGATACATCATCACAGGACAGTCCTTCATAAAGAACAATTTGGAGAACAACAATGATAAATGCTTACATCTAATTATTGTAGCAACAAGATTATTCTTATTTGATCATCACAACTATCCTTTGTTGTAGTTCATGCAACTATTAAAGTCTCCATTTTATTATGACAAATCTGGGACTATAGATATGGAGTGAATTTTCAGGGTTTTTCACAAATAAGAGCTGGATTTTGAACCCTAGGCCATGGACTTCAAATTCAGTTATCTTTCTACCTTATCATTGCTCTCAAGGATGAAGTTCCCCACAGAGTGGATCCTAATTATAGTAAGGTCATTGATGCCCTGAAAGAACTTCAAAAATAGCAGCCCACAAGCAAAGATGCCATTACTTCAATGATATATTCTCACTAATTGATGCATGATATATGTACCCCCATGATACAATCTCACTAATTTAAATACTACATTTATGGATACAGAGCACAGATCTTCCTTTTCTACTAACTGTGAGACATTCCTGTCAGAGTAATACTATAATTCAAATTTACCTTTGTATTTTAATTTTACATTTGCTTATGCAAGATGTATTCAAAGCAAATTGGCATTTCAAGACTTAACAATTAACCAAAAATATTTTGTTAAATAATGTAAAGTTATTTCATAGGAGAACACTAACTTGGACCATGAGTATGGCTTCATGTAGGATGTGTCGCTGGCTCTATTCTCTAGGAATTGAGGCTTCTAACCCCATGCCTAGAATGCAGCCCTTTCTGAGCCCATCTTCTTAGAAGCCTCAATTCCTAGAGAATAGAGCCAGCGACACATCCTACATGAAGCCATACTCATGGTCCAAGTTAGTGTTCTCCTATGAAATAACTACATTATTTAACAAAATATTTTTGGTTAATTGTAGTTCATGTTGACCACTTATTGATGGTAGGACCTACTGTTTTTTTTTTCTGCTTTATATCTCCAGCACCTAGCTAATATCCTGGGGATGCAAAGGACATGTACAATGTAGGTACCTAAAACATTCTTTTTTGGAGGTAGATAAGCAGGAAGAATGGAAGAAAAGAAGGAAGGATGGAAGAAAGAAAGGAATGATGGAAGGAAAGAAGGAAAGAAAGAAGGAAGGATAGAAGGAAAGAAGGATGAAAGAACGGAGAGGAAGGAAGGAAGGAAGGAAGGAAGGAAGGAAGGAAGGAAGGAAGGAGAGGAGTGAAGGAAGAAAGGAAGGAGGGAGGGAGACAGAGGGAAGAAGTCAATATTTCCAGGATTTCACTTTTCATATTCTCAGTTTTTAAATGATTCTTCTCAAAGATAGTTTAAGGTATGCTGATCAACTTAAAAACAATGGATTAGTGGTTTGCATGATAGATATAACAGGCTGCAGCATATTAAAAATAAGGAATTGTATATGATTATGGTAAAATATATCATTAAAGAAATATATAACTTTTTCTGAGGGATGTATGGAAAAGAATGCTCCCCACATTCAGAGGAAAAACTGCAGGAGTTGAGACACAGAAGAAAAGCAGCTGCTTGAATACATGGGTCGAGGTGGACATGATTGGGGATTTTGATTTGAAACTACCATACCAATGCAAAGATCAACAATTTGGAAATAGGTCTTTTTCAATGACACATGTTAAAACCAGTGGAAATGCACATCGGCCATGGGTGGGGGAAGGGTGAGGGATGAAGGGGAAAGTAGGAGCATGAATCGTGTAACCATGTTAACTTTTTTAAAACATGAATATTAATAAATGTTAAAAAAAGAAATACATAACTTAAAAGATAAGTTAATTAACAAGAAAGTGGCATACATTTTCATTTAGTATCCATCTAACATCAAAAACTTTGTAAAAATATTCATAGTGCATTTGGAAGAGCTTAGGTGGCACTTTGGATAGAATGTGAGGTTTGGAATAGGAAGATCTGAGTTTGAATCTTACCTAAAATGGTTAACTTTTGGTTAACCCAGGACAGGTCACTTAACCTCTGCCTGAGTTTCATCATCATCTTTAAAATGTGAAGACTATAATATTAGCAAGAATCTCATATGATTCATATAACAGTCAAATGAGGTAACATATATAAAATGTCTATAAGCATTTAAAAGTGCCATATAAATACTAAATATTATTATTTTTATTTTAATTTTGATTGAAATGTTTAAGAGAGGATAAGGAGAAGAGTCCCATCAAATAAGTTAGCAGGAGCAGATTGATTACAATCTATATCAGTGGATGATTTTGCTCACATTGTTATGAGCACAAATATGTTGAGATATGATTTTTTATTATATTTCTGGGATCACACTTTTAGTTTCCCCCCTTGCCCCTCATGGTTTTAACAGTTCTTCAAAGATAGGTTCTTTCATGTCTCTACCTCAAAGGGTTAGAAATAATTCATGCTTTTCCTTTGTCCCAGAGTCACTATCATTGTATAACCTGAATCTAATTATTTATCATTACTGGTTTAATCAAACCCATTGGTTAAAAAAATGAAATAAAAAAGGACACTTCATCTATGGAAATTTTATGATTCAACCAAAACTTAGCACTTTAGAAAGCCTGTTCTGTGGAAATTAAACTGGCAGTGTTTCTCCTCATGAAAAGGACTCGAAAACCAGAAAAGAGTCATTTGTATTTCTGTCAGGGATTGTCAGTGAAGCATGACCGATATACCTGATTCTCTCTGTAGTTTCAGTTTAATGCATCTACTCTTTTTTGATGGAGCTCCTGGAGTACTTTCACATTTTTATTTGTATTTTCTATTTATTTTGTTTATCAAACCCATAACCTTTCCTATCTTCTAATTTGAAAACTTGTTGAATTTTCATTTTGGTGCACATATTACAGACTTTCTTTAAAAAATGCACACACAGTGACAGTGGTTTGGGGGGTGATCTAGAAATCCTTGTTGATAATCTTCCCTTCATTCTTTTTTTTTTAAACCCTTACGTTCTGTCTTGGAGTCAATACTGTGTATTGGTTCCAAGGCAGAAGATTGATAAGTGCTAGGCAATGGAGGTCAAGTGACTTGCCCAGGGTCACACAGCTGGGAAGTGTCTGAGGCCAGATTTAAACCTAGGACCTCCCATCTCTAGGCCTGGTTCTAAATCCACTGAGCACCCAACTGCTCCCCTTCCGTTCATTCATAAGGACTGTATAATCGCCTCTCTTTTGTGATATAGTCCAATTGTTTCATCACAGGATTGCTAAGTTAGTCCTTTGTTAAATCAATAATGAATATAAGCTGGTCCCTTTTCTAACTATATTAATTTATTTTGAATGGAAGCTGGATGGCACACATTTTCAATTTGTGAGCAGAGTAGAATGATTAGAAGATATAAGGATGAAGGGTAAAGGAAAGAATTTTGGGGGGACAGAATGTTGTATGAGAGGAGCATGAGACAAGAACAGTTGAGGACAGTGGGGGAATGCTGGGAACAATTCCAGAGGAAATGGTCTTCAGTTTGGGGAGCTCAAGGAAGGTGGAAGCAGCAAGCAAGCTCTGATAGAAACAAAGGTGAACCTGTGGATTTCCTGGACTGGAGTTGAATCCAGATACCCTGTTCTCTGTCAGTGGACATATTCACATGACCAAGACTAAATCAACCTGTCCACTGGGGATTCTGGACTCTCCCCATAACCCCTCTTCTTATCCCTTGCCTTACAGAGAGACCCTTTTCAACAGAATTTTAATTATAGCTTATTGACTAGATATAGAAACAGAGGGAAGGGAAGGTGAGGCTTTGAGTAGGAGACTGAATTGGCTCCCCAAAGTTACAGACCTTGGTTTAGACATTTAGGGCAACCCATTTCCTCTGACCACCACCCTTATCAATCACCTTGATATCCTTAATACTTTTAGCAGTCAGATAGTGTTCCTGGATTATTGAGAGACAAGAGGGGAAGGGGGTCCCACAGCTGTGCCGGGCTGAATCCATCTTTGAGCCAGACTCCCTGTGGTGCTGACTATCAGTCAAAGGGGAGGCTTGTGTGAACCTTGATTCTGGACAAGATCAAACTGGGTCACCACATACCTCATCTTATGTAGAAGCCTTCCCTCTAACCTCTGAAGGCCAGCACACTTTCCCCATCATCCACCATCCAGGTGAAACTCCCTTCAAGTATCCTAGTATTAGTGGCTCTATAAGAGAGTGGAGAGTTTCCACACTGACTCATCTCTTTTTCTCACCTGTTCCTTCTCCATCTGGGCCACTAATACACAGAAAGGAACTTGGAGCTTATCTTTCTTCATGTTACAGTGGAAGAATAGAAGGTCCTGAAAACTTGAGTGATATACAATGTCAAATTGATAGGCCCAGGAGTCAAGTTTTTTGACTTATCATTGGACCATAGATATGAAGCTAGAAGAGACCTTGGAGGTCATCTAGATGATGTAATATTTAGAGTTCTTGACTAAGAGTCAAGAATATTGGGTCCAAATATCCATCTACCTACATCGGCTTTCTTGATGTTCCCTTATAGTGTTTCATCTCCTAACTCTGAACATTGTTCCTTCTGTCTCTACTCCACCTCAGTATTTTACCTTCCTTTATGGCTTCCTTCAAGAATCATCTCAGATCTTACTTCTGCATGAAGCCTTTCCCAGGGTTCTTTCCCGACTATCTTTAAACAATATATTCTCTCTGACTTTACTTTCTATCTATTTTCACTGTCCTATCCACTTTTGTGATATTAAACACATACAATAATATTTACATACTTGTTGTCTCTTCCACATAATATGAGCTTTTTGAGGTCAAGAACAATTTCATTTTTGCCTTTTAAAAATTTCTGAACAACTATGTCAGTCACGCAGAACATGCTTACTAAATGATTGTTGTTGACTTAGTAAGTGTGTGATCCTGGATCCCTAATGTCCCTTATCATTGGTCACTTTATCATTTTTAATCCTTATAAAAGTAAATGCAATAATAGCACCTGTCTCATAACATTACTCTGAGACCTTCATGAGATAGCATAGGTAAAGTGCTGGCAAACTGTAAAATGATACATGAATATTATTCCTGTTATTATTGGATTTCAAGCCCCTCTTTTATAGATATAGAAACTGAGGACCAGGGAAGTTAAGTGAAATGCAGAAAGTCGTATAGGTAGGAGCCTTCACTGTTGATTTCAACCCAAACTCTTTAATCCGAAAATGAACCCTTTACGCTATTACATTCTGCATTTTCTTTACTGACCTTTTAAGGACATATCTTTTCAAAGGTTTAAAAAATGAAACCTGTAGAAGGAAGGAGAATAATCAGTTTTTTAAAGGGACTTTTGGGAGTCTTTTTTATGTTTTAACATGATGATAAATCAGAGAGTGGTATTTCTTAATGGAAATAATCAATTGGGAAAATCTTTAGTGTAAAGTAATTAAGATCACAAATATGCTTTGTTACTATAAATAACACTAAGAGGGGGCAGGTTGGTAGCACAGTAGATAAAGCACCAAGCTTGGAGTCAGGAGCACTTGAGTTCAAATCTGGCTTCAGATACTTCCTAGCTGTTTGACCCTGGGCAAGTCATTTCATCTCAATTACCTAGATCTTGTCACTCTTTTATCGTGGAATTAAAAAAAAAATAACACTAAGAGAAATCCAAAGTTGTTTTGCTTTCTGGCCTCTCTCTTCATTTTTTCTTTTTAATTTGCATAGTCTGGCCTGTTCCCACAATTATTTTTTAATTTGTTTTTTTTTTCCATCCTGCTGCTTCTCTCCAATAAAATGAAACCTTACTATAAAATAAGGTAAATTTACTATTACTATAACAGAAATTTATTGTGTTTCAGTTTCAATTCTGGCTGGTGATTATGAAATTATTTTCACTTTGGACTGAACTACAAAGCAGAAAAAGAAGGAAAAATATGTTTCTGTCCTCATACAAGTTAGAAGCCTTTAAGTTTCAATGACTCATGTCAGAGAGACATCTTAACTGTTAAATGGAAACCTTAAGCTTATTCCCAAATTCCACAAAATTTTATGAACATCTGTGTGTCTGTTTCTCTGGAAATAAAGGTTGGATAAAATGTCTTCCAAAAATGTTCCATGTTCCTCACGACCTTCGTTTCCCCCATGGTTGGAGGGAGCTAAGACAATTACATCATCCTTTGTGTTCAGAGATGATGTGCTGACAGGTTATTTTCTGAGCAGGAGCTGAAATGTATGACCTGTAGTCCTGGCCAGAAGAGCAGCTATTTTTTTGGTCTATTATCAGTCATCACTGAATGAAGAACTTGACATGTATGACCTGGTAGCCTTTTGGGCTGCTCTAGGTTCTGAATCTAGCTAAGCCTGTCTTGAAGTTTGTATTCCTGCTATGGCCTGCCTGCTGTTTCATGTCATAGCAGTTGATGTTGACACAACCTTGTCTCGAGGGTTTTTGAAGGCATGCCCCTACCTTCCTGTATAGCATAGCCAATATCCTAACATCCCCATGACATTTCATGGACTATGTGCAGAAATGTTCCATGTGGCTCAACTCTGAAGACAGACACTCTGTCTTGCTCTGTGATGGCAGAGAAAGTGATTGCCAAGTCAAAGATTTTTCATCCCTTGACCAATTCCCATGATGCATGAATGAGACAGTTTTCAGAGAATAAATGCATCCAGAGTGATATATTTTCATTCGTCACTAAGGTTTAGAGTGACTGAGGAGAAAATACTTTGGATTGAGAGACAAGAGATGGTGGGGATGGGGCATTCAATTTTTATCACTTTCACTTCCCACTTGAATAATATTTAAAATAATCATTCAAATTCTCATGCCTTACTTTATCTGAGTCACAAAATGCCTTAATAAATCTAGATTTCCAAAGATCACAGAATTAGCAAGTTTGAGAATTGGAAAGAATCTTACAGGTACGTATTCACACTTACAAGTATAAGGAATCCCTACAATAATGTTTTGAGAAGTGGTCAACTTAGAATTTTGGGGCAAAGTTAATAGAGAGCTGTATCTGGAGTCAGTAAGACCTAAACTTAAACCCAGTCTCAGGCACTTACCAGCTGTGGGATCTTGAGCAAGTCAATTTACTTCCGTTTACCTCAGTTTTATTAATTTTGAAATGTTGATAATAGTAAGACTTACCTCCAAGGGTGATTGGAAGGATCAAATAAGTTAATATTTGACATATTTATGCTTAGCATAGTTCTTTGCAGGCAGTAGGTGCTATATAAATCCTAACAGATTTTAATGAGAAGGAAACCAACTACTCACCAAGATGGCCCACTTTGGGATAACTATACTTGTTTTTAAGAGGTTTATGTTTTTTTTTTCCTTGACATCAAGTCTCAATTTACTTCTTTAAAACTGTCATCTAATGGGAACTCTTGAGTCTCATTCATTCTCACCTTTGAAGGTAGTCTCAAAAATGGAAACTTACTAAGCAGTCAACTATGGAGATAATGTTTCTAAGAACAATTCTAATGCAATTACTGAAATCTTGTCTTCTCTGACACAATATAGTAAGCCTAATTCAATTTTAGGTTTGTAAACATTTCTTAAGTGCTGACTTAAGTCACTTAAAAGTCACAGTACTGAACTCCAAGATCAAAGCAAATCCTACTTATATCTATTAAGTCTCTTCCAGACATTGGGAAGGCATTGGAAAAGGGCATTGGGATAGACCAATGATTGCAAGCAAATCTTTTAGATTCTACCAAGCCTCACTCCTACTCCCAGATTGAGTGCTGTGCCCACCCCTCAGAGACCAAGAACCATGCCCCCCACCAAGTGCTGGGTATGCCCTGTCCCCCCCTTTACCCCACACAGGGGAGAGAAAAGCACTCCCATTGGGCTACTGGGCAAAGCAGTGGGTGAAGTAAGGAATATCCTCAGGAAGAGTAGAGGGATTGGCCTGAGCACTCTGCTCCCCTCCAGCTCTGCTTCCTATGAGTAGCCCACCTTACCCCTGTATATTTCCATTGGGCTGCTAGGTAGAGGGATGGGTGATGCAAAAAAATGTCATCAGTCCTGGTGGAAAGGGGGAAGTCTTTCTAGTCTCTCTGCCTTTCTAACAACAAACTCTGGTAGGTGGGGAGAGGGTGACTGTATACCCACAGGAAGTGCTTTATGCCATCTTTGGCACCCTCACCAGCTCTAGGATAGACTATAAAAAAAATAATGCCCTCTCTACCAACAGACACCTTTCATTCTGTGATTAAACAAAACAAAATAGCCCCAGCCACAAAGACTAAAATCTAGTCTATGTATATTGGAGGCTGGAGGGAAAACATGCAGGTATTCTTATCATTCAATAATTAATTCAGTAGAGAAGCTTGCAATAAATGCCTACTATGTGTTACTGTAATGCAAGAATTTTACAAATAACAATTTTGAAAATAGGAAAAGCCAGGAATGTTAATATAGGAATCTTAAAGGTGGGGGAAATTGGATACAGTATCTTTTTACTGCTTGTAGTAGATTGTAACTGTCTGGGTGTACACAAGGATAACTGTTGGAGACAGATGTAAAAAAATCTCTCTATTTAATAAATATTGGAAACAGTTTGAGGAAATGTAAGGAAAGGTAATGAAGGCTGAGGATTAGGATTAATTCCCTAATCTAAAAGGGGATCTAAAACTTTTACCCACTTCCCTCTAGTTCATGAGAACTTGCTCCTTTCTCAGGGACCTCAAGCCTCCTTAAAACCCTCCTTAAAACTATCACTAAAAACCCTGGGTCTATAGTAAATAAGCAATGCTAATTACTAATCCTCTCAGTTATATAAGTAAATTTACTGTCTCATTAGATCTCTTTTACCTTAAAATCAGTTCATTTATTCTTTCTGCGCACTGCCAGCCCTTCTGGACCTAGCTAGGCTTTTGGGCCTAGGCGGGCTGCAAAATGACTTGGCCCTCTCAGCAGCCCCACAAAAAAAATATAGTCTCTCTCCTACACTTTTCTGTTGATTTCCCCCACAAACTTATTCCAGAAACTGTAACCTGTTCTCCTCCTTTACCTGCCACTGGGTTTTTTCAGTGTTCCAGAGCACAGAAATATCAGCCTCCACTTACGGATAAAACCTCCAGGAGTCTGTTGGCAGCTGGAAAGCCAACTGACTCAGGCTACCCAGAATTCCAACAGTCTCCCTTCCCAACATTCTGTCTGGCCTCAAAGAAACCTTACCCACTATTTTTCACCCTGTCCTTAGCTGCTAAGATCCCAGTTACTCCAAATGGTCCTCATTAGCCTATTTCTTAATTAATCCTAATATATGTACTAAGCAAGGTACTACCTATCAGGAATGAAAACATAAATAATAAAAGAATCCCTAGTCTTTTACTTGAATAGAGGAATTTGTTAAGAGCTTACTATATGTACTATTTCTAGTTCTGCTCTTAAGGGCTATACAAAGCAAATTTATTCCCTCTACTACATGATGACATTTCCCTCTTCTGCAAAATGGCTGTAGAAATAAAAAAAATAAAACAACAACAACAACAACACCCCCGCACTAGTATACTTTTAACAGCTGGTGGCAGCAAATTATAGAAAAGC
The DNA here is from genome assembly GCF_016433145.1 of Gracilinanus agilis. Classification (NCBI taxonomy): domain Eukaryota; kingdom Metazoa; phylum Chordata; class Mammalia; order Didelphimorphia; family Didelphidae; genus Gracilinanus; species Gracilinanus agilis. Next base: position 702,423,757 of record NC_058131.1, read on the forward strand.
AATATGGCTTACTGGACCCAATCAGGAAGCTCTAGGTTCAAGTTTTTTGTCTGATACCAGCAGACTAAGTAATATTGGGCAAGTCAATTAACCTCTCACTCTCTTATGTGACTAAGATTATAAATTAGAGAAAAGATATTGATTCACTTTCCTTATGAAGTGTTTCCTTATGATAAATCTCTTTTATCTATCTATTGATCCTTATGTAGATTGATCTATCTACCTATCTATCATCAATCTTTTAATATCTATCTATCTATCTATCTATCTATCTATCTATCTATCTATCTATCTATCTATTTGTCTGTCTGTCTTCTTCTTTCTCTCTGTCTCTATTTCTCTCTTTCTTTCCATACCTATCATTTATTTGTCTTTTTTATGTATATGCATGTCACATTTGTAACAGATATACATGCATGTATCTATATATTTGTGCATGTAGGTACACATAAATATATCTGACTGCACATATTAGTATGACTATTACTTGAGAATTTAAGGAAAAGGAAATAGGATATGATTTTAAAAACCCTTTCCCATAACTTTTATTCCTAATGTAAAATAAATCTTCTGGAGGAATTAAAAGAAAAAAAAAGATGAATTAGCATTTGCTTTATTCCATTTTCTAAGCAGATCCACTGATGATGCTTGGGAAAATCTTGGAGTGGAATTGTTGAAATGATACATGAGAGACTGTTTTGTGACTTAAATGAGAGAGTTTCATAATATTTTTGCTGACCCAGGGAATTGGATGTTGAAAGCTGGATTTTAAAGGTTTTATCCTAATTAATCCTCTTAACTTTGAAGCTTTGTCCATGTCTAATAAGGAATTGAAGTATAGTCCTCACTGGGTCAGTGCCAAACAGTGAGACTATGGCTTGTTAATGGAACAGGAGTGAAATGGGCCAGGTAGGAGGAAACTGAGTGGGAAGGTTGGAATACAATCAAACCAGAAAGTTTATTCTATTCAAAAGATAGTTTCTTGGACTTTAGGTAAGAGTAATGAGCAGAAGTGCACTTTAGTAATATATCAGTCTTTTAACTATTAATCATTTCTTCTATGTGATAAGTTCAGTTAAACAAACTCTTTTAACCTTTTTTGGGTCTTGAGCTGAATTGATAATCCGGGAATGCCTCTGGTCTTCTAAGGATGATATTTTCAAACAAATAAAATAAAACACAAAGTATTACAAAGGAGCCAATTACATTTAAACACAGCAATCAGTTTTTTAAAGTTCAGGAACAGCAGGTTAAGAACTTTTACATCAGTGAAACAAAATCTAAAAGAAACTATGCATCCAACCTAAAGTCAATAAAATAATGTGCACATGGAAAACAATATACAAATATGTACAAAATAAATCAAATGCTTGTTGTGGAAGACATTATGACTCGGAAAATCAAGGAAAGCATAATGGCTGCTAATGAAGAAGGTATAGTGCTTATGGAACATATTGGGCTTATAATCAGTAATACCTGACTTTTCTAGTCTTGCCATTGATAGTTGTTGGACCTTAAGTATGTTGCTCAAGTCCCTTGATTCTCAATACCCTAATTTGAATCAGGCATATAAAAGACATATGACCCACTCCAGCACCATCTAGTACAGGGGTTGGCAACTGTATGGCTCTTGAGCCATATCTGGCTCTTTTGAGGGCCAGATATAGCTCTTTTTGCAGCAGCCATAAAGTCAATTTTTTTTCAGGTGCTGTTACAGGAGCGGCACTGTGAGTACTGTACAGCTCTCACAAAATTACATTTTAAAAAATGTGGCATTTATGGCTCTCATAGCCAAAAATGTTGCTGGCCGCTGATCTAGTATATAGTAGGTGTTAAGTAAATATTTATTGATTGATTATTTGAGGCTCTAATAGGTGTAAGGATGGGTGATGTGACAAAAAGTGCCAGAAGGCCATTGGTGAAAGTTTCTGACAGTTGGGATCAGAGAGAATGCTGGGTAATTCTCCAAAGGAAGGAGGAGGAGAGGGACTTCAGGTGGAGGACTGAGAGAGGGAAGAGGAGAACATCCCAGCTCAAATCCAGTCCTAAGGGCTTCCTGAGGATCTTTCTTTGGACATTGATACCCCAATTCCCTGGTCAAAGGCATCCCATTGCATCTCATCCAGCAAGACTTCAATAATCGAGTTAGAAAAGTTTTGGGACTCCATTTTGGGAATGATCTTAGTCTCCTTCTCCCATTACCCAACCTTGCTGAGAGACACTTTCCGGTCTAACTTAAAATTATAGAAAAGGATAGAAATAGAAACAGAAGGAGAAGGGACAAAAGGAGAGACTCTTAGGAGTGGGAACCCCAAAGGTTCACACTTCAGTGACAGACCCCATAGAAATAGAGAAGAGAGCACCCCAAAATCCCTCTGCCTTTCACCCCTTTTCCCAATCCCTATATTGTGAATAATAAAAGCCATTCATTAGTCAGATAGAGTTCCAGAGTGCCTGAGAGACAAGGGGGAGGGAAATCACAGCTTGATCTGGCTGCCTCCAACTTGGAGCCAGACCACTGACTGTGAAGTTGACTGACCTTGGGGGAGGCTTGCGTGAATCCTGCCCTCATTCAGAATCAGATTGGGGTCCCCCATACCTCCTCTTATAGGGAAGCCTCACCTCCCAAATTCTGTGGGGTGGCATGACCATCCAGGTTGTCCTGTTTAGGGGTGACACCCCTCAAAGTCTCTCCTAGTGTATATTTGAGAAGAGGGGAGAGCTAGAAGAGAGTCTTACCACATAGACTCTATCTCCCCCTCTATCATAACATTCGTTGACTGGCTCTCCTAATTATTCTTATATAGGGTAATTCATATAAAGCATTTTGAGAATTTGAAAACCAAAATAAAAAAAAAATCAAATTTAAAAGAAAAAAGAAAAGAAAGAAAAAATCACTGAAAGGAAGCTAAAATATGAATAATTAAAATAACCAATGATTATCCCTGATAAAAATCCATAAAATATATGTCCCTCCTCTTGGCAGAGGATGTGAGTACTATGGCTTCCAAATGTTTTATGCATTTTCAAGTATAATTACTGGAACAGCATGATTTTGTTTAGCTTCTTTTTTTCTGTATTATAAACAGAATTTCAATTTTTCTGGGCAGAGGACTATATCCTGAAGTAAAAATAGTAAACATTCATATATTATTTTAAGAGTGAGGCATTATATAAATAACTCATTTTATCCTCACAATTCTAGTGGGAAGGTGCTATTATTGTCATTGTTTTACAGATGAAGAAATTGAGGAAGCAGTGGTTAAATGACTTGCCCAATCACACATCTAGTTTGTGACTGAGGATAGATTTGAATTCATCTTCCTGACAGCTTCTGTATACTAACAATTTTAAGATAATACATTATGATAGAAATACATATTATGTAAATAAAATGGGTTGTTATTGAATCATTTTTGAACCCCTTCCAATTCTTCATGACCATATTTGGGGTTTTCTGGGCAAAGGCACTGCCAACTGTTGTTTTTTTTTTTGTTTTTGTGTGTGTGTGTGTGTGTGTGTGTGTGTGTGTGTGTGTGTGTGTATGCGCAAGTTTCAAGTTTTGCCTTCTCCCCTGAGAACTTACCCCTAGGGAAGTTCCAGACTCACCTGTTTCGAACTGAACAATAGACCTTGAAGTGTTTGGTGATGGTAGTTTGGGTGGGACTAGTCGACTTCGTCTACTGATGGGCAACCTTTTGAGCTTGGTGTGTCAAATTTCTCCAAAAATCCAAGCATAACTCGGGTGATGTGTCACTTCAAGAATAAAACTATAATTTCACCATATTTATAGTTTAAATAACAAAAATGTATAATTGTAATATATAACTGTATTTAATAAACCAAAATAGGTAAATTAATATAGGTAGAATTGTCATCTAGAGTGCACAGAGTGTCTACACTACACTACAGCAAATGTTTCATGCCATTGATTGTATTAAAGTCATCTCTCAGGAAACCTAGCTCTTGGTTTAACCTTTTCCTTTTGTAGTCATTGTAGTAGACCACTCCCTGATATCCCAGCTACTGGCTTCTGCCACTTTCCCAAGTCTGCTTGCAACCTGTCAATGTATATTTGCATTGCTGAGTTCCCCAAAGGATACAGGATTCTCAGGTTCTGCTGTTCTTTGGAGAATCATCTCCCATCGTGAATCCCCCAAAGAATACTGTTCCCAGAGCCCCAGTGTTCTGACTCAGTGTAGTACCTTGGCACCTGGCTCTGTGATAGAGGTCGATTATTGGACCTATCTCTTTCCTGTTCAAAAACTTGGTATTTACTGACTACTTTAGTAGTCCTGTGGTATTTCGAAGTTAACAACACTGAAGTGGTTTGCCATTCCCTTCTCCAATTCCTTTTTACATATGAAGAAACGGTGGCAAATAGAGCTAAGTGCCTTGCCTGGGGTTACCCAGCTAGTGAGTGAATGAGGCCAGATTTAAACTCAGGAAAAATTTGTCTTCCTGACTCCAGGCTTGACACTCTATCTACAAGCAAAAATAAATGCTTAGATCTAGGCTTTCTATGACATAATATGAAAAGAATTCAGGATATGGGATCAGAGAACCTATTTCCAAATGCAGAGTATGCTATTAAATATCTGTGATCTTCAGAATGTCACTTGCCATGTAGAACTAAAATCTTAAAATGAAAGGGTTGAACAGTAAATTAATTGCTTTTTGATTTCAGATCTGGACCAGAAAACACAACAACCAAAAATTATTGACAATCTATACACATTTCTCCTTGAAGGAAAACCCAGATAAAGTTAGATTTAGTGTTAGACCTCCAACATTATAAAATTGTACTTGGGATCCTAAACCTTCAACGTATTTAGATGCATATAATAAGTTTATTGCAAGATGCCTCTATTATCATTGATAGGTCACTCATCCTATAGGATATTCTTATAGTTGATTAGATTTGTTAGAGAGGCCCCGTTCACATCATAAACTGCCAGGACATCATTTTGAGCTCAGGGCCCTCAAGTGAGACAGAGCCCTTTGTCCTCAATGGGTCATCTCCTGCATTAGCTTATTTATGACAGTATTTACAGAGATGATTCCCTCCCTAATTTTTTTCCTACTGATACTTTCCCTGCAAAGGAGATCAAGAAGGAAGGATGAAAGCTTGTTTTAGTTTATCTTCTCTCTCAGCAAGTTTTGTTAATTTTTGAAATTCCTGTTCCAGTTATTAAAGGATTTTAAGTTGTTTTTCCATAGTGTCTGACTCTTTGTGACGTCATTTAGTTTTTGTTTTTGCTTTTTTGGCAAAAATACTAGAGTAATTCTGCACTTCCTTTTCCAGGTCATTTTAGAGATAAGAGACTGAGACAAAGTTAAGTGACTTGCCCAGGGTCTCAAAGCTATTAAGTCTCTAAGACCAAATTTGAACTGATGAAGAGAAGTCTCCCTGACTCCAGGCCCAGAACTTTATCTACTGTACCATGTTGCTGCCTTTATTAAAGTATATTGACCCATATTTACAAACTACAATAAGAATATTAATTAGAATCTAGATCTCTAAACATTTCTTTCTTTAGCATTTGCTCTTTAAAGAAGAGTTAAACTATATATATATAGACAAGTTAATAAAAAATACATGCTAAATAAATAGTATTTTGGCTGGAGAGAACTTAAATGGCTTAATGTAGGAAGAAGTGGCACTTGAGATGACTCTAGGGATTATGAGAGTTGTAAATAAGAGGGAACCTTTCAGGCATTGCATATAGCCTGGACTATGCAGTGGAAAGAAATGGAATGTTATAAAAGAGGTACAACTTCATGGTTCTCATGCACCATGGGAGTTCACATAAGGAAAGTAACTTAGTGATTTATTACTCAATAACAATAATAAAAAAATGCTCAGATCTGGGATATATATATATAAATACATTATGATCAAAGGTGAGAGAAGAAAAGGTTCCAGTCATCTAGAAGCTTGCCGTATAGCTAATATGGTGATATCTAGATAGGATATGACTATAAACATTTCAGGAGTTCAGCAAGGGGAAGAAACTTTGTAGGCTATGATTGTACCAAAAAGGCTTTATAGAAAACATTAAAATTAATTCAAGCTGGCGTATGTTCTCCAAAGAGATGAGTAAATCAGATGAGTCTTATTTCTATCAAACTTTTTTTAAAAACGTTTTTTATATTTTTCAATTACATGGAGAAACAATTTTTGATGATCATTATCTGATATTTCAGGATTCAGATTCTCTCCCACCCTTCCTGTACTTCCCTCCTCCTCAAGGAAGTAATAGTAAGATAGATAGATAGGTAGATAGATAGATAGATAGATAGATAGATAGATAGATAGATAGATAGATAGATAGATAGATAGATAGATAATCAGATTATATCAGTGCTGTCATGAAATGCATATTTCCCTATTCTTCGTGCCATATAGAAGATATCACAATATAATTTAAAAAAACAACACAAGAAGGAAATAAGTGAAAAATGGTCTGCTTTAATCTGCAGTCAGACTCTTAACAATGTTTGGCTGTAGCTAGTTTTTTTTTTTGTGAGTCCCTTGGATTTATCTTGAAATCTTTTTTTGCTAAGAATAATTTAATACTTCACAATTGATAATCCTTTAATATTTCATTTAGTGTATACATTATTCTGCTGGTTCCGCTTACTTTACTTTCCATCAATACACTCAAATCTCTAGTTTTTTTTTTCCTGAACTCACCTTTTCATTTCTTTTTTATTTTTATATATTACATATCAGTACAATTTCTTACTATTCATTTTCTGATATTTTTCAATATATTTCTCTCTCCCTCCCAACCTTCTCCCAACCAAGACATCAGGTATTTTGATATAGATTATACATATATCATCATGTTATACATATTTCCACATTGGTCATGTTGTGAAAGAAAATGCATATTGCTTACACTAGATAACAATTTATGGAGGAAATAAAGTAAAGGACGGCATGCTTCAGATAGCAATCAAACTCTGTTCATTTTATAGCAGTGGATATCCTTTATTTTTGTCATGAGTTCCTTGGAGTTGTTCTGGATCCTTGGCTGGTTGATAATAGTTAAGTCATTTACAGTTGATTATCGTATGTTACTATGTATATACCAAACTTACTGTAGCAACAGTTATTTCAGCAGCAAAAATAATTTGAAAAAATAAAGTCCTATTCATTGGAAAATGGTAGGATAAATTGTAACTTATAAAGACAATGGAATATTATTAAGGTATAAGAAATGATGATTAGAATATTTCAGGGAAATATAGGAAGGCTTTTATGGACTATTATAGATTTAAAAAAGCAAAAGGAAAATAACAATATTCTGAGTGCCTCAGTAATGTAAAATTAGACAATATTAAAAGACAATTTAATTTAAATTAATTTTAATGATAAATTAAGACTAGGTAATGAATCCACAGGCTGGTAGAGAGGTGAAAAGCTACCTGAGCAAAATATTGCTTATATACAGTGAGATATATTGACTAGAGTTGATAGGATATATCTTTTCTTCAAGAGAGGATTCTTTGGAGTGGGGTTAAGTATATTGAAAATAATAAATATATGAAAAGGGAAAAATAAAGAAAATTGATTTAGAAAACACTTGAAAGTAGACAAAAAGAAATGAAGAAGTACACTGTAGGTGATAAGAATGAACAAAGACTAGAGGAATTTAGGATCAACTTCAAGGAAGGGCTCAGACTCTTTTCCTCTTCAGTCTCTGTCTTTGTCTCTCTGTGTGTCTCTTTCTCAGTCTTTCTGTCTCTCTTCCATTTCCTCCCTTTATCTCCCTCTGTACTTGTCTCTTCCACCATCGCTCTCTCTTTACATTTCTCAGTTTCTTTATTTGTTTCTCCATCCCCTTCTGACTCAGTCTCTCTTCTTTTCTTTGTTCATCTACCTTTCCCACTCCCTTTCTATTATGTCCTCTCTCTCCCTCGATTCCTTTATCTTTTCTCTCTGACTATCTGTATAGCTTTCCTCTCTGTCTCTCTCCCCTCCTTGTCATGTTATATCTTACATTTATTATATATTATGATGTGATATAGAGACATTGGTAAGTAATAGATATAGTTGCTGTACCACACTATCATTATCATCATTGTTATGATAGGTTGTGGATTATAAAGGAACAGTAATCTTTGGAGTAGAAGTTTCATGCTGCAAATTAGGAGAATCATTTTCAGTTGGAAAAATGGGGATTAGGTCTCAACCAACATCTCACACCCTGTACCAAGAGAAATTCAGAATGGGTAAATGACTTAAATATAAAGAAGGAAACTGTAAGTAAATTAAGTTAACATAGAATAGTATACCCGTCAGATCTATGGGAAAGAAAAGAATTTAAGACCAAGTTAAGAATAGAGAATATCACAAAATGCAAAATGAATAATTTTGATTACTTTAATTAAAGAAATTTTGTACAAACAAAACCAATGCATCCAAAATTAGAAGGGAAACAACAAATTTGGAAAAAATCTTCATAACAAAGACCTGTGACAAAGGTCTAATTTCTCAAATATATAAGGAACTAAATCAATTGTACAAAAAATTAAACTATGGAAATGAAAGTTTACACTGTTTCAGATACTTCTGATAGATATAATTAAAAGTATCTTTAGTGATAAAGTGAAGTGAAGCTCATAGATGAACTTCCCTTCAGGGCCAGGTTCAAAGAACGCTAAAGAGACTCTTGTTATAGAAAAATAAACTATTTAAAATATATAAAGATAAAAGTGTTTCTAATTGTAAGGGATTCTAACTCCACTCAAATGAAACTCCCTGTTTCCACAAGGAACCACTTCTCATGTGTTTCACAGGATACACTAATCCTCCCTGATTTGACTAACCCAAATTTATTCTATTCTGAATAAAACTACCACTATTATCCTTAGAATTCTTAACTTCGCCTCTAAATTATAAAATTAACAAAGGCTAGCTGGTTGAGTCTCAACAAGAATCAAGTTAGTACTCTGAGCCTTAACAGACTCAGAGTACAAACCAAAGACCAGGTTTTCTTTAGTCTCCTCAGAGTTTAATCAATCTATAAACAGTAAGAGACAAATCAATAGTGTTTCCCAAGTTAGAAAAGAAAAAAAATGAACTCCTTCAGATCTTTTGCTCAGACACAGAGAGAGAGAGGCAAAGATGTTACCTTCTCCAGTCCTGAAAGAGGAAGTCACTGTGTGTGACTCTACCAACTGCCAGAGACCAATTGTAAACTGCCACACCCAGAGAGAGTAACTGTCAAAGGAAAAAACCATCACAGCTATCAACATTTGAAATTAACACTCTCTCAGCTCTGTTTGAAACTCCAATTCTTTCTCAAGCCAGCTTTTTTACTTCTTATCTCTAAACTAATAAAACAATACTCATTTTCTAATATCATCCTTAGACAATTGATAAATGGGTAATGGGAAAGGGACATGAATATGCAGTTTTCAGATAAAGAAATCAAACTATCAATAAGCATGTGAAAAATGTTCTAAATCTCCTATAGTTAGAGAAATGATAATCAAAACAAACCTGAGGTACCACCTCACACCTAGCAGATTGGTTAAAATGACAACAAAGGAAAGTAATAAATGTTAGAGGGGATGTGGTAAAATTGGGACACTAATGCATTGCTGGTGGAGTTGTGAATTGATCCAACTATTCTGGAAGGCAATTTGGAACTATGCATAAAGGGCTTTAAAAGATTGCCTACCCTTTGATTGGGTAACCTCAACATATCCCAGGGGATACAAGAGGAAGAGAGTAAGAAGTGGTTGATCAAGGGTAGAAAAGGAAGACAGCACAGCTCTTCTCAATCTCCCCTCTCCCACATATTGTTATCAATGGAGTCATGGTGTTCTCCTGTAATATACATGAGTTACTAATACTTACTTTCAGAGACTTACATAGTTATCACATATAGCTGAAGATCTTCCTCTCCAAACATTAATACTGATATTATACTTTAACAATTTCAGGGAGCTCACCATGAATGTATTTTGTAATCAATAGTAGAAAATTAAATTCAAAACCTTAGGTCATTGAAATTTTATTTATTTTGAGTATCTTCAAATAAATTTCACATATCACTTCTGCAAGACTGGAATATTACCATCTTTGAAATGAATAATCTCAATATGATTTGAAAAGAAGAGGAAAGTAAATTTATGGCACTCAAGCAATAACCTTATTTGATTAAAACAGTATATAATGTTGACATAACTGTTGATGATGAAATGGTTTTCCTCCATAAAAAGTATGTTCCTCATACTTTCTGGTATTTACAAGATACTACTTGGGGTTAGAATTTCTGGTTCTACATTAAATCGATAGGATCTATTTATTTTCCTGTTTCTTGAATTATAAACCCTTTGTAAGTAAAGATAGCATAGTAATAATATTAATGATAATAGTAGCTACAATTTATACAATATTTTAAGGTTTATTAAATGTTTTATTTATATTTTATCATTTGATTTAATTTATTGCATTTTTATCCTCAGTGTCTGGAGAATTATTGGCATTTAAAATATGTTCACTGCTTGATAATTTGGTTATACTATTTTCATTTGCAAAATTTTGAAAATACATAAATCTCATGGTTGGAGGAATCCATAGAGAGATTTCTTCCCTACATATAACAGAAAATCCTAGCAATTAGAACAGTTAAAAAGTGGTTTGAGTTTCTGTTGGAGACTAAGTTCCCTTCACATCAACCATTCCAATACAGCTTGGAATAGAACGGTTATATTATTGTGCTAACATCGTTAATGAGGCTTGGTAGTGAAGTAGTAAATTTTAAAAAGCATATTAGAGAGGATGGGAAATCTTCTGGTTGATGTGAAGGGAGCTTGGCCTCCATACTGAATCTCAGCATTAGAAATGACATGTCATTTCTAATGCTGAGATTCAGTATGGGAGTTTTTGACTCCATGAAATTGGAAATACAAATATGGAATGGATAGAAACTGACAAATTTTGAATTATAAGAGAGTAAGAGGATGTGGGGTATGAGTTCCTTGAACACATTAACTAACTTAATTACTGACATTTTAGGGAGAAGGTCGAAGAAAAGTTTCAAGGCCTAGTATATTGCTTTAGAGAAATTTTGTTGAGTTAAGGCACCATTGCACATAGTGGTAGAATGCTAGGTATTTGGAAGCAGGGAAGGGAGGACTGGGAGGTGGATACTTAAAGGAAAGGTGGCCTTTCCTATACAACAATTTTCCTTTTTCATCAGTTTTACCTTTAGGATCATAATGTAGCAGAGAGAGTGTCAGCACAGGAGATATATGCTTGTGATCAGTAATATAATTGTTGAGAAGTCAGAAGTAAAATATATATATATATATACATATATATATATATATAACAGAAAATTTTTGTGATGTCTTTGTAATTTTAGGGAGGATGATTTTAATTGTCTATACCTATTCTAAATTCCCTGTGTGGGTAAATAAATTGAGAACATATGATTCTATCAGAGTATAAATATTCTCCAGCAATACAGGTCAAATGTCTTCTCTAAGTTTCATGTCTCTTAGAAAACCAATCAATCAACAATCAATCAATCTACAATGTGCCTAATATTGTATTAATAATATTCCAGACACTTTAATAGGTGCTTGGGGCAAAAATATATCCTCTACTCTTGATTTTAACAGCCAATATTTATATAATGCTTTAAGGTTTGCAAATCTATTTGCATATTTTATCTCAATTGATCCACTCAACAACTCTGAAAGTAATTATTATTATCTCTATTTAAATAGGTGGAAACTAAGGCTAAAAGAGGTTAAGGGACTTGTCCAGTGATGCACAGCTAGAAGGTATCTGAAAGTAAATTCAATTGACAGTCTTCCTGACTTGGAACTTCAGTGCTCTTTCTCCTATGTCACACAAAAGATCTTGACTTAAGTCATACCCATTTCACTTATTAGCAGTGTGAATCTGGTTCAGTTGTGTCTCAGTTTCTTTATCTGTACAATAAAAGGTTGTAATAGATGGTGTCTATTGTCTTTATCATATCAAATCTATAATGCTATGATCCTCTTAAGTAGGTAAATTCTAAGGTTTACTGAAGCTCAGAGAGCTTAAGTTTTTCCCTATAGACACACAGCAGTTCTCTCTACTATGTTTCCCTTTCTCTCTGGATGATGATGTTGATAATTGAAATTTTATACATGTATATGTATTTGTATGAAGAGAGACAGAAACAAAGAGAGAGCAGTATATTTTACAGATACCATATACATTTGCAAATATCATGCCATTTGTTCCTTAGAACAAGCATGAGTTAGGTTCTTTTATTCTCATTTTATAAAGAAACAAAGTTAATAAGTTTCAGAGAAATGGTAAGAATGAGAGACTTTTTAACTGTGAGTCTGGTGATTTATCCATAAGTCCAAAATGTCTCTCATTGTTAGATGACTCTGAGAGTTATTGTGGCCCTATGATCCATCCTCTGGAAGCCAACTAGGGATAGACTCTTGGATCTTTATTTTGTTTGTCATGAGACAACCAACAGATGATCCATCTCTTGACTTTTGGGCTTGCTAGGACCTTCCACAGCTATGGTTATCAAAATACACTGGCATTAATTTAGAGAATTAGAGACTCCCTCCTCATCTATATTAATTATTAGAACCATATTTTAAGATAGGGCCTTAAATTCAGTAACCATATATTAAATGTCCAATCATATTACCTAATATAAAAAATAAATCTTCACATATGCAATATGTCTAGAAGGCAAGAGCTTAGCCCATTTCATTCAATCCTCATCAAATCAACACTGTACACTCTGCATAATACTGAGAAATGCTGATTTAGCTGTGTCTTAGCATGAGTTTTTAGCAACTTAACCACGGTAAGCATCTTTAGAAATAAAAGAATAATTACACATATTTTGACTCTGGCTTTATTCACTGTGGAAGTGACTAAAAACATGTAATGATAAATAAAAGAATTCAAAAAATTCATCTCCTTTCTGATCATCAATTTTAATGAGTCAGTGTCTCCTTCTCTCTCACAAGCCAATTATTTTAACATCTAATCTTCGGCTGAATACAGTAAATGAAGTTTGAAGGGATTAAGAAAAGCATCAGCAATGTCTAAACTATATTCAGGAAGTGGCTTAAGGACTCTGTATATTGGATCTCTAACAGCTAGTTAACCAATAAACCTTTTATTAAACTCCTACCATGTGCCAGCAAGTATTGTTCTAACCCCTGGGTATTCAAATAAAGACAAAAACCTGATCTGTGCTCTCTATTGGATCACATTCTAATGGATGAGATAATATCATTGATTATTTGAGAAAAGTAAAGAGAATATCTTAAAAGCAACCCAAGAACTCTCATTTCTATAACACTTTAAGGTTGGCCAAGTAATATTATTCCAACAGTCCCTGGGTGATAGGAAAATCTTATAGTCATGTTCATATTCATTTTGTAAATGAAGAAAGTTTCGGGAATTTTAAGCAAGTCATGATGCTTAGCCTAGAGGACAATATACTTGGAAAGGATATTGTAGCTACAAATATTGAATAGCAGTTATGTGGAACTAGCTTTAAATATTTGAGAATGGAGTCAAAATGGGGGAGTGAAAGAAATAGTTTTGCCTTGGCTACTTCAAAAATCTTCTTTTACACCAAAGGTAAAGAGCAATTGAATTCTGATTGGAGAAAGCCAAGAAAAAAAAAGTGACTCATTTCTCTAGGTCAGAGAAATTTAGGAAGATAAGAAGAGAGGTCTGTGTACACTGGAATGGGGAATGGCCAGGAGCTCTTAAAATCTATTATTCAGGCTGAAATAGCTAAGTCTGAAACTTCTCTCTGGGTGTATTCTCATGGGAACAGGGCCAAAACTTGGGGTCTCTAGCTTTTAAGTTGACCAACATCGGGGTCTCCAAATTCCAAGTTGACAGTATATTCTCCCAGGGATATGTCTCCAAAGCCCCAGGGTGTTGGCTCTGAGTAGTTTTTGGTGCTTGACTCTTTGATAGCAGTTTATTACTGGACCTCTCTCTTTCCTGATGGAAGACATTTTTTTTTCTGAAGATTTTCATAATTCTGTGTTATTTCCAAATTAACAGAAGGCAGTCTAAGTTCACATACAGTTTCAGGATACTATATCATACCATTGATTGATTTATTTATGTTGAGCTCAAAGGACATTAAAGCAACCAAATCATTGTCAGAACAGCAACAATCTTTCTGTCTCTTGCATTTAATCCCTATGAAGATAGCTCAACTGAATGATTTTATTTCAATTCCATCTTATTCAAGTCAGTCCAGTGTTCTAGTTTGTCAACGTTCTTCTGAATTTTGACTCCATAATTTAAGATATTCCAACACTGTCTTCTATACATTTCATGAACATTATTTATGAATTTTTAAGACACAGTTTAAAAAAAAAGTTAAATTCAACAAAATTTTTTTTTGTACTTTACTGGAAAATTCCTGTTGAGTTCATATTGTATCATCACAATATGATACTGAGTCCCATCTATACATCTGAATGTATTATCTCATTCATATTTTTCTGGCTCTTCTCAAAGAATAATAAGCGATCAAAAGATCTGTTAAAATCTTAGTAAATTATTTTCATTCTTTTCTTCAATGAATTTATTTATCCTGCTTGAAATAAAAAGATATTCCTTTGTTCTTAATAAAGGTATCTTTTTATTATTATTATTATTATTATTATTATTATTATTATTATTATTATTATTATGTGATCTAGAATTCTCCTAGAAATTTAAGCTAAAATTGCTATCTTAGAATTTCAACACTGTCATCACTTTGTTGTTTTTTTAATGAGATATTTACCTTTCCCCACTCTCATGTAATGCCTTCAATTTTCCCTGTTCTTTAAAACATCCCTGACATTAACTCTGCATCATATCTGCTAGTTCTTTCAGCATCCAAGAATTTCTTGAGGTTCACCTGGATTCTCTCTTATTATTTCCCCCCTTCCCTGGGATATCTACTTCCTTTTTTGTTATTTTCATTTTGTCATCTTCAAAGTAAAAGTCATTTTGCTTTTTTTTTTTTCCATAGAAAATGTCAACGAAGTTAAAGAGTACTATCTGTGTCACTTTGGATAAATCATTTAACCCCTTCAACCTTTAATTCTCTTGCCTTTAAAATACAGATAAGAATGCCACATAACCCAAAGGCTGTTGAAAATCAGATTATTTAAAACATGTATATGTTTAAGAAGCTAAAATACTTGTCATTATTATTATTATTACTTGCAAACGCATACAGTTTATATCTCCCTATACGAAGGATTCCTAATCTTTTTGTGGGAGTCTGGCGAAGTCTATGGACTTTTTGCCAGAGTAATGTTTTTCAACAATTCAAGGAAATGTGAAATTTCATTTAGAGTTTAGTGAAAATAAAGTTGTAGTTATTCACCATCCAAGTTTATTATCTCCCTGAAATCTATGCACGGTTGCTTTATGGTCCATAAACCTTAGATTAAGAACTCCTGATCTATAAACCCTATTGATTCTAATGGATTTGTTTTAGCCTCCTTTGGATCATTCCTATTAAATGGTCTTCTATCATCCATTTAACACTGTGCTCTCCTAAGCTAAGACACTTCTGATAATTAGTGATGTCTTCCCAATGAGCAATAACCAGAAAACAAATGACCCTCATTCTGTCTTTCCGTGAGAGCATAAAAGAGAAAGAAACAAAAATGCCCATAGTCCCTCTGATCCTGGCAGCAACACAATCCAGGGAAGGCTTACCCATATTTGCTGCTGAGGTTAATGAAATGCCAACTGTGTTACATCCTAGCTAAGAATAGCCCATTTAGGCTGGTAAAATGGAGGAAGTTGCCATTTCCATCTGCACTTCAGAAATTAAGCTTTGGCTTCTAAAGGGCTCTATTTTAATTGGAGCTAATATTAGTTTATTATTGAAAAAACCCTCAGAGGAGTTAAAATGAGGACAAGCAGCAGTCATGGGGAGGCAGAGTTATATCTGGTTTAAAATACTATAATTTAGTGTCACATTCTTGTCCATGACAGCAATAACCAGCCCTTTCCATAATTAGGGGTTTCTCCCAAAGATTCCAGAGAATGCTGATAGCAGGCAGTTTGCTTGCTAGTGTAGACTTGAATGCCAAAAACATTTTTTAAGGAAAGAAAATGTTGATTGGAAGAGATGGATAGGTCTGTGTGCTGAATATTGCTGGCATTTGGGGATACCCTCAATATCTATTGACTTAATGGATCACAGAATCCTATATTTAGAAGCAGAAAAACTTAGAGGACACCTACTCTAAGAGGAATGTTAAGAAGGATTTTAGAGGAAGGAGGAATTTTATGGAACAATTTTTTTTGATGTGAGGGGAAGTGAATAGAATCAGAGGATTCTGTGTGTTTGAGACTGGACAAGCCGGTTTTCTCTGTGCCTCAGTTTCCCTCTTCAGTAAAATGTGAATAAGGTACTACAAACATCACAAGGATATTGAAAGCCAGGCAGGAGGTATATACTAGTGGATAGAGAGCTGGCCTTTGAGTCAGAAAATTAAGTTTCAAACATTTCCACTTACATATACTAATTTTTTGACCCTATACAAGTCATGCAAACTGTCAATGCCTAAGACAGCTCTCTAAGCTTTTTAATGGTAGAGTAGTTGCTGATCTGTGTTGATAAGAAGGTTTCCTCCAGTGGAACACTTAGCATAGTCCCTGGTATATTGTATGCACTTAATAAATGTTTATTGATTGACCAAACTCTATATATCAATAAAAATCACAGATCTTGACTCTTCCAAATATCCTCTCAACCCCACATCCCCACACTAGAAATATGGGCTATGTCACTGGTTAATCCCACTCTCTGGTGTCTAGGCATCAGCACCTTTCTCCTTGGAGACTATGGATCCAGAATGGTGAATGTGCTGTAAAATTTGATGGATTGTCAGATTATTACTCTTGACTGTTTTTCTTTGTCATGGTGTGAGTAGAACTATTGTGAAAGAAATGGCTTGAAAAAGAAAAGACATTGATGAAACTTTCATTTTTTCCTTTAAGGGGATCAGACTGGACAATTGCTAGCACATCCCTTCTTAGTCTATTAGAGTTCGTTCTGCTGTCCAAAAATGGGAGGTTCTGATTTAGAAGATAGTGGCAGTTATCAACTCTTAATATGTTTCAGATTTTTACTAAAACAATTTAATAATAATAGCAAGAAAAATAAACTAATATTAAGGAATTAAGAAAATAATAAGTTGATTCCCCTAAATATGATCAGGTATTGATGATAATAGTATAAATATTAATAATTTATATAGAATTTTGTGATTATAAAATCCTTTAAATCCATTGTTTCACTTGATCCCTATAGTAGCTCTATAATAGATATAAATATAATTGCACTTATTTTTACCTAAAAGGAAGTAGTGATTCGAAGACATTCATGACTTGCCCAAAGTCACCCAGCTACCAAGTTCAAGTTCTTGGATTTGAAAGCAGTTGACCTGACTGCAAATCTAATCTTTTCCAAATGTAACAATGTAGCAATTTAAATAGATTGTATATAAGACTAATGATTTATTTTTGTCAAAATATAATGTTAATAACATAGACATTTTTAGACTGTAATTCCATGGCATCATGAAAAGAGCTTGAAAATAGTCTATTAAAATGTACTTCCTTTGAAGATTTTGAATGAGACCATTAAAAAATATTTTCTCTTCCTGATCAGGATTTTCCTTGGATCTCATGTTTGATTACAATTCATAATCCAAATATTTCATTAGTAAAAACTTTTCTTAAAGGTTTCTCTGGGCTATATCATCCATATCCCATAATAACAGAACTTTTGATGGCAGTCATGGTGATGGGGAAGAAAAGAGTCAAAATAATAAAAAAATTAATGTGTACATGTATGTTTGTGGTATGTTTGTAGTATCCTTTAAATGCTAATGTCTTTCAAATTTTACATGAAATGACATGTGTATGTCTTAGCATCAATCCATCTTTTTTAATCTTCACCACAGGCATCTGAAATAATAATTATAATTATCATTAATACCCTTTTACTCATGAGGAAACGGAGTCTTAAAGCAGTTAAATGACCTGTCCAGGATCTTACATCTAGTGAGTGGCAGTAGTGTTTAAACCCAGTTATCTTGAACCTTAAAGTCTCTAGTATCCTTTCCATTACTCTATTTCACATTATCATTCTCCACTGATACTTCCTTGTTTTTTTTTTCTTTTCTTGAGTATATCAGTAATGCAAAGATACTGGTGCCTTATTCAAATTCAGGACTGTCAGATTATCCTTTTAGGACCTCCCCCTCTCAATAACATGTATGATAAATCAGCTAAAAAGAAAATCTTAAAGAACAGTCCTAGTATCAGATAATTAGTGACCTTGCAGAGGCCACTTACAAATAGACTTCAAAGGAATGATTTGGATGTAGGTTATTTAAGTCCTGAATTAACTCTGTTTTTACTACATCAAAGTGCTTCAAACAAAAAAGATGATGACAATTATGATGACGGCAAGGATCATAATTTATATAGTTCTCTAAAATTTGTCCAGTTTTTATATAGAATATCTTAATTCTCCAAAAGGCCGAGCTTATTATTACAGATATGGTAAGTGTTCAGTGATCATATGCTCAGTCTGTGATGTAGGGATGTGTAGAACAGAATGATTATGAAGAATTGTGCATACACTGGAATTCTATACAGACATTGTGCTGTATGACATACGGGAAAACGTCCCCCTGAAAGTTTCTGCTCAAATCTCTCATTCAACTAGCCTATGTCTTGACAAAGCTAGATTTTAATTTAAGATATTTTATCTCTTTTTATTCAATATTTCTAGGATCTTTGAATTGAGTAGGCCATAACATGCAGAGGTTAAATGACTTTCTAGGATTACCAGCCCAGATATGTCAAGCAATATTTGAGTACAATATTTCTTGACTCTGTTCAGCATTCCATCTGTTATACTTTCTTGTTCCTCCTACTAAAATATATTTAATTTATATATGTATACTAGCATATATATTGTGCTTATTATTATTATATAGATAGATATAAATTATATAGATATAAATAACATACATACATATATATATGTGTGTATATATGTATATATATACACACACATACAGTTTTGCTTTGTTGTTCAGTTGTGTCAGTCATGTCCAACTCTTTATGATCCAGTTTGGGTTTTCTTGGCAAAGATATTGCAGTGGTCTGCTATTTACTTCTCCAGCTCATTTTACAGATGAGGAAACTAAGGCAAACAATGTTAAGTGACTTTTTCAGTATCACATAATTAGTAAATTTCTGAGGCCATATTTGAACTCATAAAGATTAATCTTTCTGACTTCAGGTCCAGCACTCTCTCCACTATGACATTGAGCTTACCCTATTAGATATGTGTATATATGTTTTTATATAATATATGTGTGGATGTATGTGTTTATATGCATATACATGTGTATATCCGTGTTTGACATACACACATAATTATACCCAAATGTGAATATATAATTGTGTACATATGTGTATATATAAACATACATATATGCATGTTTTTCAGCCAAATTAACGTTTTAAATCTTTTGCATTCTTTATCAAAGATTAGGTGATAATTTCTAGCATTCTGTTCCTTCTAGCAAACCAAAAGCATTAATCCTTCCTTCCATTTCATGTTTATTTCAACAGCAATCCCAGAGTTTGTCATCCATGTCAACATTGCTTTGGAAGCCCTCAGCACAAACTCTATGCACCAGTTTGATGATAGTCAGTTTGTGGATGCCTCCAAAAAAGTCTATGATTCCATCCATGACATCCGCTGTGCCGTCATGATGATCAGGGTAAGTGGCCTTTAATTTTCATTGTGCTGTTTTTGCCTCTCACCAACTGGACATTCATTGATATTAATAATGCGAGTCAACTGATAAATTCCTTTGTATACTAGAATATGAATAGCCAGCAATGGCATGTGACAGAAAGAATAAGTCCAGATTTTGTCCTTCACTTATTCTATATACTATGAATTGTGGAGGGTTTTAGAAGAAAAGTAATGAATCTTGACTCCATGTGCGTTCTTTTGTTGAAGACGCTGTTGTTGAGTGGATGGCCCAATAAGAACACCACTCTAAGGTTTATAGAGTTATTTCACTGATTTCTTCAGTACTAATATCAATGCTCTTTGAGAACAGGGACAATGTTTTTTGTTTGTTTGTTTGTTTTTTTACTTTCTTGGTATCTCCAATGTTTAATATAGTCCCAGGGACATACTAAGTACATAATAAATCCACATTGATTTATTCATTAATTGGTTGGTCAAACTAGGGAAACAGGCTACTAGGGAGATAAAGCTCAGGTAGTTAGGTTCTCTGAAGCTTTAGCAACCTCATGCACTTTCCCTTTGGGAGAATAAAGGCCCATTCAGTAGAGTTTAGAGCTTTCTATTGGTCCTAGGGAGGTAGGGTTTAGCAGAAAAGAAAGACCATTTATGATGTTACTTTTGAGTCCTTTCTTTTTTCAGATAATTTTAGTTTCAGAGCTTACAGGGTACTTAAAACCATCTCTCTTTCTCCTGAGATCCAGACCTGATACAAATATGGATGTTTCTGAGTAATACCCAGATGATGGACACAGACCAAACTGTATGAATTTTGGGAAACCCATGACTAAGTGTAGTTTGTATGAATGTTGGTTCTGAATCACACAAGTAATCCTTCATGTACATTTATTTTTACAAATGGGGAAGTTGAGACCTCTGAAAATTTAAGTGCTTTACCCAAGGTCCTAGGAGTGGCAAGTGGCAAAGTCAGCAATCCATTCTTTGTTCTCTTCCTGTCTAGCATTAGTTCCTCTCTATTATTGTGCCAGTCTTCATTTTATGCTTATTTGCCATGATTTGAGGTCCCCCTTTCACTCCTGACCCTTCTTCTCTTTTACTTTCAATAGCATGTTATTCCTTGATGCGCCGAACTAGCTAGAGTATGCAAGATGTGGTTGAACTATGGCATTACACAGTGGAGTACCACACCTTTGTTTCTGACACTTGGCTTCTTTGATAAAGTTAAAGATCGCCTTATTTCGTGGGGCTGAGGCTAGCCTATACACTATTGATTTAGATTGAGCATACATCCTCCTAAAACCTCAGATGAATTTCTTTCTAGGCATTTTCTCCCTCATCATAGGAACACTGATTTACGTACCACATTGGGGAATGTGACAGGTGGTGTGGCATTTGGGATAGATTTGCTTTTTGAATCAAGGAGAAGTGGCCTCAAAATTAAAATGTTTCTTATACATACTGGCTAGGAAATTCTGACCAAGGCTCATAAGGGCTTATTTCCTTAGGTAGCATTCTTTAGAAATTCTTACTAGGCAGGTAGTAACATGTTTTTTAAATGTTTTGGTAATTAAGATTATTATAATTGAATTCCTTAAAACCTATATGGGGGGGCAACTGGGTTGCTCAGTGGTTTGAAAGCCAGGCCTGGAGAGGGGAGGGCCTAGGTTCAAATGTGGCTTCAGATACTTCCTAGCTGTGTGACGTTGGCCAGGTCACTTAATCCCCATTGACTAGCCCTTACCATTCTTCTGCCTTGAAACCACTACATCCTATCAGTTCTAAGGAGGTTGGTAAGGGTTTAAAAAATAAAATAAAAATCTATGTATTTTATTTTATATATTATAAAGCTGTATTCTGAGAAGTGGTCCATAGACTTTACCAAGTAGATAAAGAGTAAAAGATTAAAAAAAATCTTTCAGAACTCCCTTCTGTGAAGATTAAAATGAATATACAATGAAAACAAATGGGGCAGCTGGATGGCTCAGTGGATTGAGAATCAGGCCTAAAACAACAGGAGGTCCTAGGTTCAAATCTGGCCTCAGACACTTCCCAGCTGTGTGACCCTGGGCAAGTCACTTGACCCCCATTGCCTAGCCCTGTAACAAATAAAATTTATATATATATATATAT
>NC_058131.1:702446103-702548431 GCF_016433145.1 Gracilinanus agilis
GAGAGAGAGAGAGAGAGAGAGAGAGAGAGAGAGAGAGAGAGAGAGAGAGAGAGAGACAGAGACAGAGACAGAAGACAGAGAGAGACAGAGAGATAGATTTGCTAGGTTTCAATTTCACTCCACCTGGGTCCAAAGCCTATATTCCCCTGACTCTTTTATAAGGTATAATTGTGGTTGATAGCTTTTTCATGAAAAGTGTAAAGATGACCACCTTTACAATTGACAGAGATAGGTCTGGGTTCCAAGTTTTAGATAGGACATTGAAAATTTAGAATAGGTCAATTGTGTGCTAAGGTTATTAAAATCATATCATATTATAGAAAGATGAAAGGTTGGAGCTGAAGAGGTTTAGCCTGGTGAAATGAGATTTTGAGAGTACATGGCAGCTCTCATTAAATATTTGAGTGTTACATGGAAGAACAATTATATTTGCTCTGATTGGCTCCAGAGAGCAATACTAGGAATAATGGGTGAAAGTTGTAGTGAGAGACTTCATCTGGATATATGGGAAAACAAAACAAAATATAATACCCTAATCCAGCTGTCCACAATTTGAATAGATTACTTTGTAAAGAGGTGACTTCTCTATCCTTGGAAATATTCAAGCTGAAATTGGACAAATACTTTTTTCCTTTAAAATCCTTAGCTTCTCTTTTCAAATCAATACTAAACATTGGTTCCAAAGCAAAAGAGTGGTAAGTACTTGGCAACTGAGGTCAAGTAACTTGAACTGCATCACACAGGTAGGAAGTATCTTAGGTAAGATTTGAACCTTGGGCCTCCTGTCTCTAGACCTAGTGCTTTAACCACTGAGCAACCTAACTGCCCCAGAAAAATATTTTTTAAGACTACTCTAAGGGGAATATTGCTCAGGTACCTGTTGGATTAGATGGCCTCTGAGGCCTCTTTCATCCCTGTAATTATGTCATCCTGTAATATTTTTGAGCCCTCTTATATAAATAAAATAAGACAAAATAAAATAAAATCAAAGTTTAAAGGTAAAGTTAGGCCTCTGAGCTTCACCTTCACAGCTTCACAGTGATCATATGAGTGTTGGGTTTTATGACTTTTGGCCACAACTTTCTCCCTTAGGGCTCTGCTATAAAAAGAGGCTAAGATGTCTAGTAAGCTCATAACTCGTTTAAGAGGAAAAAAATAGCAAAGAAATTGCTTGCTTGTGGGAATGCCAGTAGCAGTGGGTGAAATGACTTGTTCTTTGAGCTGAGCAAAGAAGTTTACCAAGAAGCAGTAAGAGTAACTATTCCGTTTTTCAAACAAAATCCACTGTGGTTCAGTTGACAGCCATTAGACTCTCTTTGTAGATGATTGCAAAATCTATACATCCAACTTCATGCCTCTCTGGATTTCTGGTTCTGCTCCTCCAACTTTCTATTCCACCCTTTCACTGGCCATCTCATAGCTATCTCAAATTGGACTCCTCTAAAACTGAACTTAGTATCTTTCTCCATAAACCTTCCCACCTTTCCTTATTCAGCGGAGGGTATCAAAAGCCTTCTGGTCATTCAAGTTTATA
The DNA here is from genome assembly GCF_016433145.1 of Gracilinanus agilis. Classification (NCBI taxonomy): domain Eukaryota; kingdom Metazoa; phylum Chordata; class Mammalia; order Didelphimorphia; family Didelphidae; genus Gracilinanus; species Gracilinanus agilis. The sequence goes on from NC_058131.1 coordinate 702,447,638, forward strand.
ACTTTGAAGTCCTAATCATTTTTTCACCTCCCCTCACTCCCATTTTTAATCAATTTCCAACTTCCTTTCTTCTCTATCCCTTCTCTCTTTTCACAGCACAACCACCCTAGTTCCTCCACCATCACTATCAACCTCACAGCCTATCAACCTAACTGGTCTCTCTGTATCCATTTTCTCTTCTCCCCTAATTCATTTTACAAAGAGATAGCACAGGAATGACAAATATTTTAGAGGGGCTGGTGATGTGAGAAATATCCTCAGGCACCCGTGGAGAGTGGGAGGGAAACAACCCAGCCCTGCATCCCTCTGGCTCACTAGTAACAAGCTCTGGCCACCTCTGTGCTGGACAATGGCACTTGTACCCACAGAGAGGTCTCTGAGTGCTCCTTCGGGCACACATGCCATAGGTTCATCAACACAGAGCTAGAACATCGATATTTCTCATGCACAGATGGGATGATATCTTTCCTCTGTCCCAATGCCTTCTGGGACTCTATCTTGCTCTCAATACAAAATGCAAGATCCTCCTTTTTGGTATTGAAATTTCTCCAAAATCTTATACAAATCTATCTTTCCCAGCTGGTTACACATTACTGACTCTTTTTATGCTTCACAATACTTTTTTTCATTTCAGACAAATTTACTTTCTTGCTTACATGATATTGCATTTCCCACCCCTTTTTAATTGTTTCCCATGACTAGAATGCTCTCTCTTCTCCATTTTTTTCTCTTAAAAGCTCTAAAACTTTATTTTGTACAACTCAGTCCTAAAAGCAGGCCTTTATTACTCCTCCTAGTTAGTGATTCTTAAAATTTCTTTGAATTCATTGTGAGCATATCTTTTGTTAGAGGCAACATAGAGTACTGAAGAGAATTAAAGCTCTGCCTTTTACATACTCTAATGGGTGTCCTGGGCAAGTCACTTAAACTCTCAGGGGTCTTGAAACAATTCTATCAGACTAAGTTACAAAGAACATATTGAACTTTATTGATAAAAGGAATCTCCTTCCTGAAAGTTCCCTGTACAAATGAAATCAAAAGTCCTAACCTTTTCCCCTTTGCAAAATCTTGGCAATCCATTCCAGGATGATTTGTCTCCTTATTATACTTTATCTTTTTAAAACCCTTTTCATCTGTAGTAGAATGGATAATAAGAATCAATTCTAAGGCAGAAAAGTGATGGGGGACATGCAATTGGAATTCAATGATTTGTCCAGGGTCACATAGCTAGGCAGTGCGTGAGACCAGTTTTGAACCCAAGACTTCCAGTTCCAGGCCTGGCACTCTATCCAATGAGACATCTAGTTGCTCCTTAATATTCCTTAAATTCTACCCCAAACTGTCCTACTCATTATTCCTTAAATACAGCCTTCTAGTTCTATGTTCACTGAATTTGCACAGGATTTCTCCCATGTCTAGAGTATATTTGCTCCTCTTCACCTCTTAGTATTGCATGCTGCTTTTTAAGAACAAGTTAAAGAACACCTTTTACAGAAAGCATATGTGGATCCCCCCATTTATTAGGGGGTCAAAACCTATGCTTATTTACTTTGGACCAACCAGAGGGCAAGATAGGTAAAGAAGATCTGAATTTGGTCTTACTCATTCACTAACTGTGTGAGTCCAGGAAAAGCATTTTACTCTGTTTACCTTAATTTCATCATCTTTCAAATGAGGTGGATAAGCAAATGGAAAACCCCATCCAAAGCTTTGTTAAGAAAACCACAAGAGGGATCACAAAGAGTTAGACATAACTGACATGACTCAACAACAACAAGTTGTAATTATGTTTTTAATTATTCATATCTATTCAAATATCCCTGATAGAGAATAGATGCTTATTGAGAACAGGGCTTGTTTAATTTTTCTTTTGAGGACCCAATTGCCTAACACAGTGACTGGCACATGGTTGGTACTCAAGAATTGTCCATTTGATCTCATTGAGACATATTCACTGTTTGTTGAGAGATGTGGAAGCACAGTACACTTTGACGTTAAATTAGTCTTAAGCCCTGAGAGATGTGCATGAGACCCAGGAACCTTGTGGCCAGGGATAAGTAGGTGAATAATTACAGACAATTTTTTGCCCACATTGAAACCAGGCCTAGAGACAGGAGGTCCTAGGTTCAGATCCCGCCTCAGACAGTTCCCAGCTGTGTGACCCTGGGCCAGTCACTTGACCCCCATTGCCCACCCTTACCACTCTTCTGCCTTGGAGCCAATACGCAGAAGTTAAGGGTTTAAAAAAAAAGAAATTAGACAAGAAAACAAAGATAAAAACATTCTTAACTACATGAAAGGAGAAAATCCAACTTATAGCTATATCTATCTATCTCTATCTCTATCTCTATGTATAGATCTGTATCTGTATCTGTATCTATATCCATATCTATATCTATATCTATATCTATATCTATATCTATATATCTATATCTATATCTATATCTGTAGCTTACCTTCTCTGGACATCATTTTCCTATACATTCCAAGCTATCTACTCCAATAGAAAGAGTACTTAACCCCTGAGATGAAATCACAGATCTTTATATTATTAACAAAATCATCCTAGACATACCATATAATAATAGCTCTCTAGACACACACGCACAAACACGCACAATTAAAAGGCATTTTTTTTTCCTATAGGAAGGTTAGTTGCTCTTTTGTTTCCTAAATATTCTTTGACATACATTTGAAACAATATCAGCACTCTCTCTGTTCATTCCAAGGAATAAAGGGCATGGCTAGATGTGAAGTGATGCCAGGACATTGATTCTTTTTGTAAAAAAGTGAGTTGGAGAACAGAAAATAACCTGGGTATGCTTTTGCAAATCAGTGAAATTGGCTTGATCTTGGATTTTCCATGAATGTAGAAGGACTGGGTTCACTGCCAAATCCTAGGCTTTGTAGCCGCTAATTGGATCACAGATGCAAAATGTATATCTACATCAATGCCATGCTTCTAGAAACCCTTCTTACTGGGTGTTCCATGGAGTTTTCTTTGTTCGTTCCATTCTGTAGAATGCCAGGTATTGAGGAGCACTGTGTTCTTTGAAGACAATAACAAACAGAATATAATCATAGTCTGACTCTCAGGTCTTCACCTAAGCTGCTTTGGTCCTTGTGTTATGTGTGTAGGAGAGACGGTACTTCAGGATAAAGTCAATGAAATTCCAAAAATATATATTTTTTTGCATATTATGCTCCATTATCAGTCCCTTGATATTATAAGCACAGGATGTCATGAAATTATCCCCAAATTTAAAGACTAAAAATGTCTTTTATATTATCTTCTATTGCAGGGTTAGAAAAAAGAATTAGATTTAATTAAATCCATAAAATATGGAAACATACCATAATGGAAATTATTTCTATACTTTAAAAAAGACAGTAAAATACATTTTAACCAGTCTATGGTGGTCTCATTTTTCCCCTCCAAAAGAATACATGTAAAATCATGGAATAGTAGATCAATTTTATTTTCTATAAAAAGAGTAATTTGGGAATGAAACTTCAATGAATCTGATAGAGTAGAGAGAGCCCTGGATTTAGAAGCAAAGATACGGGTTCCAATCCTAGATTTCCCAGTCACTTCTTATTTGAACAATTCACTTCAGCTCAAGAGGTCTCTTTACTCATCTGTAAAATGATAGGCTTGTCCTTTAAGGTTGTTTCTAACACTAAATATATAACAATAAGATTTTAAAATGAATTGTAAGTTCTATTCCTGAACTAAATCTATAAAGTTACACAGTAAATCAACTTAATTTTGATTGGGAGAGATGATGGTATACAGTATTAGTAGGAAGCTAGAAGACACTTGAAAATATTTGTAAAATGAAAGACAGGACACACCTCTTAGTATGGTGAAAGCATTTATTTATTTGGAAATGGGTGCCAACATTTTCAATTGACTTACTTTCTGAACTTAATCAATTAATTATTCCCTTTATGCCTTTAGTAGTTATGATCTTCAAAAATTAAATGATAGAAAGATTTATATAGGATTCTAGCAAAGTTTCTATTGTCTAATATGATTTGAGGAAATTATTCTGTTAAAAGAGTATTAGACAAGCCTATCTTGCTAAAATTTTGGTGTTGATAATCTTTCTGAAATGCATATTTGAGGAAGACAGCTTTGTTTTGTAGAGACATTACATCTTCATTTCCTTATCACGTCTTTTATTTGATTTGCTTAGTATCCTAGGAGCTGTCAATATTGACTACCATATTCCATTGGTATTAGGTTGGCACTCATATCCTTCAAAAATGATGTTTCTCACTACATAGGTTATTTCTACTCAGTATTATAGTTGCTAAATGGGACAATATAACAGGTTTGTTCCCATGGTATGTCATTCATTCTTTGTTCTTGATAAGAAATTATTAATCACTTAATGTATATTTTGAGTTCTGAACTCTTCATTGGTCAGTATTTACCTTTTCTAGGCCAATTCCAGCACTTTAATGTTGCTCTTCAGCTAGTTTCATGCCTTGCAGCTACCTGTATACCATTACCTGCCTCTTTCCCCCTTATTTTCTATCTATTCCTCTAAGAACAATCATTAAATTGGCACTGATATTCTAGGAGATGATAAAGGTAATGATGATAGCTAGAATTAGCAAAATACTTTACATGGTATATGAACTAATGTCTTCTGATTCCAAATATAGTACACATATTCTGTATTTATCACTGTCTTCATGTATTCATCGATTTCAGCAAATAATTGGTGAGAGAGCAAATGAACAAATCTCCATTCATAGCCTTGCCCAAGATCAAAATTTCCAAGTCCCATTTCTTTCTATTATGTTCTGCCTTAGTTTATCTCTATTGTTCCATAGAATCTACACATTGTCAAAGGTTTTTCAATATGATATTTCATGTTTTCCTTTTTTTCATTCCTTTGATTCTGTTTTATTTGATTTCTAATGGAATCATTAGTTTCTAGATGGTCAATTCTGATTTTGAAGGCCTGATTTTCCTCTTTCAGGTTTTGGTTTTCCTTTTTTTTTTTAATTTTAATTTTTAAATATTTTCCCATGTTTTACATGATTCATTTTCTTTCCCTCCCCTCTTCCCTACCCCCCCTCCCAGAGCAAAAAAGCAATTCCACTGGGTTGTATGAATGTTATCACTTGATACCTATTTCTGTATTATTCATTTTTCTATAGAACAATCTTTTAAAGTCTAAACCTCAAACAATATACCCATATATACATGCAATAAGTGATATGTTCTTCTTTTTGATTTCTACTCCCGTAGTTCTTTCTCTCAATGTGGTTATCATTCTTTCCCATTAAGTCCTTCAGGAGTGTTCTGGCTTATCACATTGCTACCAGTAGTAAAGTCTATTATGTTGGATTGTTCCATAATGTTTTACCTTCTGTGTACAATGTTCTCCTGGTTCTGTTCGTTTCATTCTGCATCAGTTCTTGGAGATTCTTCCCATGGTTCTTCTTTTTCAATTGACCTGTTTCTCATTGCATCACTTTCCTTTTTTCTTACATCACTTTGATTTCTCTTCCCCACTTTTCCTCTGCCTCCCTTAATTGGTGTCTGAAGTATTTTATGAGCTCTTTGAGAATTTGTGTCAAATCCATATTTTTATTTTGGACTTTGCATATCTTTCCTTTGCTTTCACTCTCCCCTTCTGTGTCTATAACTTGCTCTTTGTCTCCATAAGAATTATTTAGAGTTAGGTGCTTTTTTTGTTGTTTTCTCATTTTTCATATCTCATTATAAGTAGGCTGTGTTTTCTGTGAAGATGAGTTACCCTCTTAAACGTTAGTCCTTGCTTGGTGTTATTCTCAGCTTATTTTCTGGGTCTGAGGCTGAGAGTTCTGGGATCCCCATCCCCCTGTGTATTAATTGACCCTTGAGATGCTAATGGCTTAAGGTCCTATCCCAGTCTTGGGTTTAAGCTTCTGATTTCACTTTGACCTTGATGAGGTCAGGTGCTGATCAAATTCTATCCCCAAACTTAGGCTCAACTTTTTGGTCTTGCTGTATACTTGATCCAATCAGTCACATCCTTGATTACCCTGTCTTGGAGCTCCACCCTGAGCTTTAGGCAGAAAGATCAATAATTAGTACTTAGTACTTAGTACTGTCAGCCACCCATAACTGTGCACTATGTCCTTATCCTAAGCCCAGACTGTAAATCCTGGCTTTGCTCTGGGCCCACATGCATCAGTTCACTTCAGCCCAGATTGCCCTGGGCTAGGACTCTGGACTTCTTCACATGTTTGAAATTTCAAGGGATGTAGGTTGGCTCGTACTATTATTTGGTCAGGTGTCAGCTGCAGGTACTGAACTGCAGGCCATGCTTGACAACAGTCTGAGGTCTGAAAGAATACAAAGAATGATGGGCTATTTTTGACTTCTTATCTTCATTCCCTTCTTCTCACAGTGTTTTGTACTGCCTAATGATTAATATCAAGTATCATCTCCAAGGTGTAATATATTTTTCTATAGACCTATTCTCTTATAAAATGTGAGATATTTTTCTATAGTTCTCTTCTCTTACAACCGAAGCCCACTGACTATTCCTTTCTTCATAACCTACAATAGGCTATACTACCATTTCTCAAAAAAATTCAAAAACATAACATTGGAAGATTTTTTTTGTTTTGACAATTTAGGGATGCAAGTAGTAATCACTGAGGCAGAATGAGACAATGTCTTTCTTAAAATGAGATCTAATATCAAAAGAAGCACCAATTAATTAATTAATAAAATTAACCACTTTAATGAAATAAATAAAATTAATCAAATCCATGAAATAATTGATCAGTTAATAATTAGTTGATCTACCTACTATATGACAGATAGTGGTAGGCTATAGGAATGCAAAGAAAAAAGTGAAATGCTCTCTGCCAACAAAGACTAAGAGTATATTGAGAAGACAACATGTATACCTGTAATTATATATGAAATATATCTTACTTTGTATTTATGTTGAATAAATTAATTTCTGAGGTCCTGGAATGATCAGACTAATCTGATTTCCTTTTTTGACAATATTACCAGACTACTCAATCTAAAGAATATTGTGCATTTGATTGGAATCACATAAGAAAGCTGGATTTTTTTGCAAGTTGGCCAAGTCTTCTATCATCCTAAAGATGCACGAGATGCAAAAACTAATGAAGTTCAACTGTTCGTCCCCATACACTGTTGGATTCAGAAATTGGAGGGAATTCTCTAGTAAAGGTCCCTAAGGGATCTTTTTTAATTTTAAATTTTATTTGGATAAAATCATAGATGGCATCATTATTTGTTTGCACATGCAAATAGAAAACCTCTTCTGATCAAAGTATCATAGATCTTTTTGGAAAGGAGCTCAGAAATCTTCTATTCTAACTTTTATTTTTCGAAAGAGGAAACTGAAGTTCAGATCTATTAATTGACATGTCTAAGGTTATGAAGGCAGCTATCATTCAGGAAACATGCAAAATCCTGAGAAGTGAAAATGATAATCTAATTTTCATAAGGTGAAGAAGATACATCAAGTCTGAAGAGGGTGAGGGATGTGACACCTGTTATCTTTGCAATAAATTTGTAAAGCAATCAAAAACTAATTATTAATTGTATACTATATGATATGCACAGTATTAGGCACTGGAGAGAAAAATAAGACAGGCCAAAGAACATCTTAGTTTATATATGAATAGATAAATAAAACATTTATTAAATGCTTACTCTGTGCCAGGTACTGTGTTAAGTTGCTGGGGACACAAATATAAAAAATAAGATTCTATTTGCTCTTGAATAATCCGCATTTCAATTAAGGAAGTGACACATGTGGGTGAGCTTGTGGATGAGGAAGAGGGGGAATGTAGAGACAAGAGTTAATCATACCTTATCCTGCATTAGCCTACAATCTACCTAGAGGAGAGAACAAATTCCTAAATAGGTAAATGAATAATAGAAAAAAGATAATTTGAGGAGTAATAACTAACTGGGACTACTTTATTTGCAAGACGGTCCTATATATAAGATAAAGAAAAGTAGGGATTTTAGGAGTCTGAGATGACAATTAAATGAAAGAAAATCACCAGATTCTCATTGAACTATTTGAACTCTGGAAACCTATCTCTCTGAGAACCACAAATTATTCAGCACAAGTTCAGAACACTGGAAGAATAGTAGATGTGCTATTTGAAGGGTTAACAGAAAACTATAACTAACCAATGGAAAATATCATTTCATTGACTATGCATAAGGTTATGATTGAGCCTCTGTCAACTACAGAATCTTTATTAGCACATATGGACAACCTACTGTTAAATAGCTGCCCTGACTTGAAAACAATGGAGAGAATTACAAAACAAGCAATTGGCCAGGATGCCATCCATTCCAGCTCTTGGCAAGATCACTCTGTTTCTCGGCATCTGTTTGGCCTTTGTATAGAATATTAATATGCATCCCACTTGGCGGTTAGGATAGCAGCATTCATATAGCTTGAAGAATATATTTCATTCCAACTTACTCTAGGGTGAGGAATTGTTCTCATCAGCGTGACCAGGGAATTGGTACAGCACAGAGCAGAGGTTATGATTTGAATAGGAGCCAAATTTGGAATAAAGCCCACATGAAAATAGGTTATAGTAACTCCTGGTACAGAAAAGCAGTCAGTGTGGTTTACTGGAGAGATGACACTGGATAGAATGGTGACTTTGGAGTCAGGTATATCTGAGTTTAAATCCTTCTTCAGACAGTAGCTTTATGTCTATGCGTCTCATTCAGTTAACATTTGTATTTGCAAAAAATGAGAATAATAATATTATATAACTGATGAGATTATTATAAGAATAATACCAACAGGGGCATCTGGGTAGCTCAGTAGATTGAGAGTCAGGCCTAGAGACGGGAGATCCTAGGTTCAAATCCGGCCTCAGACAGTTCCCAGCTGTGTGACCCTGGGCAAGTCACTTGATCCCCATTGCCCACCCTTACCACTCTTCCACCTATGAGCCAATACACAGAAGTTAAGGGTTTTTAAAAAAAAGAATAATACCCATGGTGTGTGTGGTGGGGGGCAACTAGGTGGCTCAGTGGTCTGAAAGCCGGGTCTAGAGATGGAAGATTGTTGGTTCAAATATGGTCTCAGATGCTTTCTTTCTGTATGATCCTGGGCAAGTCACTTAATCCCCATTGCCTATTCCTTACTACTCTTCTGCCCAGGAACCAATACATAATATTGATTCTATGATATAAGGTAAGGTTTAAAAATAAAAAGAATACCAACTAACTCTTGAGCCTTTCCACCTAGATATCCCTTAGGTACTTGCTACTTTGTACCCATTCACATTTTCCTGGACATATAATCTCTTTGGGTCTCAGCTTTCTCAGCTGTAAAAATGAGGAGCTCAGATGTAGAGGAATTCTGAAGTCCCTTTTAGTTCTAGTTTTTTGATCATATAATCTCCACGATCCCTTCCAACTCCAACATTCAGTCAATTGGCAGGCACAGATCAGTCACTGGAACATATGCTAAGGATAAAAATATGAAGAATGAACCAATCTCTACTCTCAAGTCCATCCATTACAATATACCATCTATCACTACATCTATCATCTATCACAACAACCACTGACACCTTATCCTGGATTTAGAGCTAGATGCATTCCATCTCTTCATTTTAGATATGAGGAAAATGAGGTTCATAGATTGAGTGCCTACTCCAGAAACAACCTAGTACGCTTCTAAAGTAGGATTTGAACCCAAAACTTCCTGATTCCCAGTCCAGGACCCTATCTACTAATTCATGTTTTAGTTCATCATTCTCATCATCTTTATAATCCTCCTCTTTCTCCTACTCCTCTTACTCATCCCCCATTAGTTACCACCTCTTCTTCCTCTTCCTTTTACCTTTTCTCCTTCCTATTGTTCTTCTCATTTCTTTTACTACTTCCTCTTCCTCCTTCTGTATTGTTTCAGTACCTCTGATTGCTCATTGCAGTAGTCTATTACCTTTTGGGCAACTCTTAGTGCAGTTAATAGAAACAGTCTTCAACCACTAGGGCTCCAAGTAGTCTCAAAAGACTGTCTCAGAGCTTCTTGATTACACTTATATTTTATTAAGTTTATATTCTCTTTTTTTTTCTCCAATACTAATGACATGTGGGGATCATAATTATATCTGGGACATGGTGTTGTATAAATTAAACTGAACTGAAACATACTTATATTTACATCTTCCTTCATTTGATTGCTGATGAAAATGAATTGAACAGAACATTTAGGAAAGGAAAGAATTTAACTTGTTGAACTCTGAGGTCTTGCCTAGTTCTAAATCTAATTCTGTGATGATCATTTGCAGCACAATTTCTCAGATGACTCTATGACCTTATTATTGTGGTTATTATTGTAGCAGCAAAGAAACTTCCATTTCAAATTATGTTGCTATTATTTTGTGATGGTTTTTATTTTTGTCTGTCTTTGTTTGTGGAGATTAAAATACCAAAATACTAAATATTATATTTACAAATATTTTATTAATAGTAAACAACAAAAGAGACTAACTAAAAGGTACTAACCAGCTCACCCCCAGGTACCAAAGAGAAGGAGGGAAGAGTTATAGCCAACTATAAAACAATAACGTGACCACACAAACATGGAGGTGCAGGAGAGATTAAAGGGAATTTTGGGAAAACTAAAGACTTGTGGAGGATGAAGTCCAAGGTTCAAAATCTCCATCTATACATACTGATGCAGGATTAATGAATTTTAAAAATATCCCATAAGGGACAACTGGATAACTTACTGAATAGATACCCAGGCTAAGAGATGGGAGCTATTGTGTTTAAATCTAGCTTCGGATGTTTTCTAGCTGTGTGACCCTGGTCTTTCCTGCTCTTCTGCCTTGGAACCAATACTTAATAGCAATTCTAAGGTAGAAGGCAAGGGTTACTAACAAACAAATGAATAAATAAAAACCTCCTGGAGTACTTGATGTGGAGTCAGATTTCATGTGCCACTAGAGACATGTCCTAATTCACATGACTGTGGCCAACTAGTTAGTTCTCTGAACATCAGATTCTTCATTAAAAAAAGAAAGTGCTTTTTACAGATTTTCCTCAAAAGTCCCTTCAAGTTTCAAATGAAATATTGACCCTTGACTGGTTATTGAAAATATCCATGTATACTTTTTAAAATAAAATATTTATTTCATTGTTACATTAAAACATCCAGTTATTTCCCTTCTTTCCTTCTTTCCCATTTAGAGAAGGAATTATTTAACACACATACACACACACACACACACACACACACACACATATATAAATATGCTTAATTGTTTTTATTTATTATATACCTTTTATTTTAATTCAGTGGTGATACCTTTGATGAAGCACATTTGCTAATATTTTTATTATATTAAAATATTATTTTTTCTGCATTCCTGAATGCAAATATGATACAAACATTTTGCAAACCTATTTCTGAGACTTGTCAGAATGTTGGTTAGTTATTTTATTTGTCCTAGCAAAGCTGACCTGCCATTTATATATGAACTTGATCCAGCCTTTTTCTTTGCAACTTACTATCTCTCTTCATTGCCTGTGAAGGGCATTCTTTTATCACTAGTCCCATGAATTTTGTTACCCTTTCAATTATCCCTTCCAATCAGCCTGTTGGGTTTCTGAGTTTGTTTCCAATCTCTATTTTTAAAGCTTTGTTTATTTTAGGTTAGGAAATAAGGTTAGTAAAGATAGCATCTGTTCTTTTCAATTGGAACCACTAGAATACATCTGCTAACCCAGTAGGTTACTGTGGTTCCTTCAAGGACCTGTAGGCATTATAAAGAATATTATTTGTCTTGCCTGACTGGCATGTATTCAAAAGCCCAAAGTGGGAAACGTGACGATGGGGGATACGATGTTCGAGGCTATGTGAGCTCTATTTTAGAGACTGAAATGGCATCTCCAAATGGGCCATTAGCATGGGTTCTGTGATTTGCCTTTTGTGATTTGGGTTCATGATTTGGAATGTTTGTTAATGGTGCATTTCTGGAGGCCGTTATTTTCAATTGGGAAGGAGAATTTTAAGAGAGAAAAGAAAGCCAAACAACAATCTTCGCAAATATTCCCTTGAAGTGCATGAGTGGAACTGAAACATGTAGCAAGATTTTGGGTTTATTGTTTTATTTTTTGCTTTCAACCAAAACTTGTGCTTGTTTTGGTATCTGGAACTCCTGTTGAGAAAACTCCCTCTACCAATGAAGAAGAAAAAGTGCTCTGCAACATAAACTTTTACAGTGTTGTCTTGGTAACTGGGAAGTTAGCTGATACTCCTAGGATTACATAGCAGCTGTGTGTCAGTGACAAAATCTGAATCTAATATTCTCAATTCTGAGGCCAGTTCTCTATTTCCTAAGCTGCTTTTAGTGCTATAGAGAAGGAATGATGCAAAATTTTAGGATGTGATTTTTAAATCTTTTGGTAGGCTTATTAGGAACTTTAGTTCCTTGTAATCATACTAGTAGTTAATCTTCTCATACTTCTTTAAGGTTAGCCTATTATTTTCAATGTATTATCTCATTTGATACAAGAAACTTGGGGATTTGGACCTGTTTCCTCCCTTGTACAGATGAGTAAACTGAAGTTCTGAGACATTGTCATTCTCCCTACGTGATAGATTTAATATGTCTCTTGGGAACAACTCAAATTCAGATATACCTTCAACTCCAAAATTCCATTCCCGATGTCAGAGAGTTGATACAAGGGTAATAATACTAGGTCACAAATTATTCTTCAAGTATTAAATTTGTATGATATTCTCTTTGTTATACTTATTTGCTGTTCATTATCCCTAATACTTTTCATGTTTATTGTTTTTTAATTATCCTGCCCATTGTTTCTTATGGTACAGTTTTATTCCATCATAATCACAAACCACAATTTATCTAGCCATTCCCCAACTGATGGACATCCTCTCAATTTCCAGTTCTTTGCCACCACAAAAGGAGCTGATATAAATATTTTGAAACATAGAGTTTCTTTTACTTTTTACCTGATCTTTTTGGGAAACAGATCCAGCAAATGTATCGCTAAGTCTAAGAGAATACATAGTTTTATAATTCCCTGGGTGTTATTCAAAATAGATCTCCAAAATGGATGCATAAGTCCACAGTTCCATCAAAGGTATATGTTTGCTTATTTTTTCACATCTCCTCCAATATTTGTCATTGTAATCAATCTAGCAGGTATGAGATGATATCTCAGAATTGTTTTGGTGTGCATTTCTCTAAGCAATAGTGGTTTAGAGGTTTTTTTTTAATATACTTATATATGACTTTGATTTATTTATATGGAAATGGTCCATTGACCTCTTTTTGCTCATTTATCATTTGGTAGACAGTTCTTAGTTTTATAAATTTAATAAAGATCTTTCTATATTTTAGATATGAGACCTCTATCTGAGTCTGCCTATAATTTTTTTTTCCATTTTAATATTACTTGCCATCTCAAGTAATCACTAGCTTCCATTTGGCCAATTATAATCTTTAAAAAGTTATTTTCTTTAGTTGTATTTTAGACCTCTGTTATCAAACCATTAATTGTCTTTTCATAATTAAATTGCATCATTCTTATTTTCAAAATTTTTCCTCTCACAACTTTTATTTGTTGGGATTTTTTAAAAATCATTTTGCTATTTTAAAAGTTTTATTGAATTTGCTATGGATTATATTGCAGTTTTTGTCCAATTTTCCCTTTTTTCCCTTTGGGGCTTTGCTTGTAGATGCTTTGCTGTCATTGCTTTCTTCTGAATTTATTTTTTAACCTTTTCTGTTACCATAGTAGCTTCTAGTATTCAAGTTCTTTTGTTGTTGTTGTTTACTCATTTTATCAGATCATTTCTTGAGTTTTGACTTTCTTTTAGTTGGTGTCTGTTTACCTGTGAGCATGAGGGGTTGTATGTCCTGAGCTTTTGTCTTTTTTGAGGTTCTGCTGCTTTTTTTAAACCCTTAACTTTTTTGTATTGGCTCCTAGGTGGAAGAGTGGTAAGGGTGGGCAATGGGGGTCAAGTGACTTGTCCAGGGTCACACAGCAAGGAAGTTTCTGAGGCCAGATTTGAACCCAGGTCCCCCTGTCTCTAGGCCTGGCTCTTAATCCACTGAGCTACCCAGATGCCCCCGGTTCTGCTGCTTTTACAGCACATTGGCTATGTATGATTTTCAGTGTTTCCAAAATGAAGTGATCTGGGAAGGTGTCTGGACACTTCCCCCTGATCTGTTTTCTAATCCTGACAAAGGTAGGACACTTGCTCCTTTTCTAACCTCTCTTCTCCATTTTGGAATTGTAACCCAGAACTAGGTAATGTGCAACAGATCTTCCAAATGACACTAATCCTGTAACCAGTGATATTATAGTTGTCTCCTGTGATCTTTTTCTGACCAGTATTCAGTCTCCTTACTATGCTTGGATATTTAAGTTCTTTAGCGATTGCTGCCCCAAAGCCTACAGTTATTACCACTTCCAATGAGCCATGGAGTGCTCCCAACCAGTCTTAGCTCCAATATCCACAGACTCATCTCTCCTCATGATACTGCTGGATGAAAATTGCTTAATGTGATTTTTGTTCTCCACAGACAGAAAAGCAGTAAAGGCTAGCTAAGTGATCAATAGGCAAATATCTAAAACTAGATATGAACTCAGATCCTCCCCACTCAAGGCCTGTCACTCCATCCACTGTGATACCTACTCATCCCTTATATGATTTTTAAAAAATTGTTGCAGATAAGTGTGTTGAGAGAGTTTGGAAAAACAATGAGATAATTGCTCCATCTTAGCTCCACTTCAAGAATTATGTAAAGGGAAAAGATAGAAGGATATTCAGCCAATCCATTGGCCAGGATGTTAAAAATACTCAGTTTTTCTTTCAAATTAACATAAAGAAAGTCATTCTACTCTCTCTTCTTTTACCATATGTTTTCCTTTATAAGTTTCATTCAATATCACCAATTGCCTTCTGGATATTTCTAACTAAATTTCTCATAGATATCTTAAGTTTAATATGTTCAAGTTATTTTTTTCCTCAAAGTATATCTCCTTTTCAGACTTCTTCATCTACACTGCTAGCACCACTGTTCTTCTAGTAAAGCCATGTTTGTGATCTTGTAGTTTTCCTTAGGCATTCCCCTTATGATAATCCCCTCATTATAATTAGTTATTAATTCTTATCATTTCAAATAGCACAACATTTCTTTGTTGACCACCTTCTTTACTAAAAAATTCCTCACCCTAATCCAGGTCCCCATAATGTATTGACAGCTATTACAGTACCTTGTGTAAATGGAATTAGCTCAAGCCCATTCATAGTTAAAATTCTAGCCACCAGAGATAATGTCATCCCCAGCTCCCTTAGTGGGGAGGGGAGATGAGTTACCCAAACGTGACAATAACTAACAAATCAAGAACAAGTGTTGAGGCTGTCATATGTCCACTTGAATTAGAGGTGGACATCCAGGAAGTGACGAAAGCTGCTGTCCTTCAAATATGATGGTAACTTCCTCTTGAGGGGTTCACACTTTGAACTTGGTGCTGAAGGATCTCTGCTGAGACCTCAGGTAGCTTCCCCTCTGAATTGTCACGTGGGTAAGTTAGGCTGACTCCCTTTCGCCTACTTTGGCATTTCTAGAGTCTTTACTTCAATAAGGATTCTTTGCCTCTCTAATTGCTAAGGTCTTGTGACTAGTAGCCTATTTTAATTAGCCTTTTAACCCTCTCTAAGTCTGGACCTCTGCTGGTCCGGGCCAGCCTCTCCTTCTATTTCCCTACCTTCTACCTTCCCAATTGTAAATAAACTACCATAAAACCCATCCTGACTTGGGTCTATTTTAATTATGGAATCAATCTGAATTATTGATTCCTGGTGANGAGGGGCTTTGATGAATGAACACCCATGCTTCCTGATTTGAGTCATGACTTCTAAGACCATGACTCCAAAATTACCTGAGCTACTCTCAAGCATTACACTAGACATTTTAGAGCAATTCAACTTTTCCCTTCCTTCCATCATATTTTCCTTTTCCCAGAAATGTATCACTTACCCGTCTAGGCTCTATTTTGGGGGAGATCAGTGGATAGTCTGGTAACCTTCTCTTTGATGTAATTATAATAATAAAGTTTAACCCCAAAGAAGAGATTAAAAATCTACTTTTCTTATGCTGCTAGAAAGGCTGAAGTGATTTAATGTAAAAGCTACCAAACCCTGACAGAATTGCTTAAAATGTAATTGGTTTAGTTAAATTGATACAAGGAAGACTAACAAATAAGAACAGCATAGTTATACAAACATGGCATCATAAATTTAGACTTTACACACCACACTTCTCTGTCATTGTCATCATCATCATCATCATCATCATTATTATAGTATCATAGTATCATAGAATCATATCATATCACCACATTGTTCTTCATCATCATAATCATTATTATATCATGGTATCACAGAATTATAAATGATAAAGCAACAGTTTTAGAACTGGGAAGAAAATTTGAAATTATCTGTTCATTTTAAGGAAGAGGAAACTGAGGCCTTAAAAAGTAGAAGTAATTTCCCAAAGATCATATAGCTGTCAAGTGTCACCTTTAGGATTAGAACCCATTTCCATTGCACATTATATGTTAAAAAAAATCCATCACCAAAACTAGGAAATATGGTGAAGCAAGGCAAGAAAATCAAAAGGATGAAGCATGTGCTGACTATATTCTTCTGATCAGGGGAAAAAAAAAAACAAAACAAAAAATATTTTTACCCATTATTAGCATTTAGAACAATGACCTGAGAACAATCTGGTGACAGAATATCTATAGCACCATCCATATCTCCTGGTTTGACACTTATACATGTGTTTGGGATTCAGCAGAGCACAATACCTTCCATGAAATTTCAAGCAGTGAGACTGACTTGTGCTGCCCTGAAATTATATGGGAATTGTGCAATCAAAAGCTGGGGTGCACCTTTGAGACTCTTCCCCCCTCAGCTGAAAGCAAAATGAGCTTTCTTTTCATCTGTTCAGAATCAACTTTCCTTCCTTTTGTTATTACTGTGGGAGTGGATGTAGGAATAGTATTTGAGCATCTTGTCAGCTGGAGGTAAATTATGCATGCCAAAATGAACATTCAGAACTCAACAGCCAAACAAATCCAAAAGGAGGAGCAGAAAGAGTTCAGGAAGATAAACCTGGATAAATATTTCACTTTGGTATTAATGGTGTGCTGTTCTCTGGGAGCCACATGAGCTGTTCATGAGGAAAAATGGAAATTGGAAAGAAATCTCATGCTGGGAAATAAAAAATCTGGAAAGTTTCCATCTTCAGATTTCCTCCATGTCCTCCACCCTTCCACAGTTGCATTTTACATTTACATGTACATATACATTTGCATATATATACACATATATATATATTTATAATTATACACACAATTTTGGGCATATACATAAATACATACATGCACACACATATCTCTTTGAATGAGGGAATTAGAGAGCTGCCTTTGCTAGACATGAATTCGAATTCTACTTTGGCAAAACTGGTTATAGGAGAGCAGGTATACCAAACTATATCTAGGATTATAGAGTGCATAGCAAGTGTCAATCTTCATTGATAAAGTTCTTTATTGAGATGTCCCTATAAAAGTAGGTTGATAGATTCAGACTAAAATATATAATGTATGTATACAACTATGCATGCATATACATATGCAAATACATACATTCAGATTTTGAGAAATGTATTGATAGTTAGTTAGATGAAAGAAGACAGATATAGATACAAAGCTAGAGATAAAGAATTATCTAACTTTATCTCCATAGTTCTCTATCTATCTAAAGTGTTGTTTACTTGTTTAGTAATATCTAACTATTCAGGACCCTCAGGACCATAGTATGGGGTTTTCTTGACAAAGATACTAGAATGATTTGACATTTCCTTCTCTAGGGGATTAAAGGAAGTAGAGGTTAAGTGACTTGTCTAGGTTCAAAAAGCTAGCAAGGATTTGAACTCGGGTTTTCCTG
This sequence comes from Gracilinanus agilis, assembly GCF_016433145.1. Classification (NCBI taxonomy): domain Eukaryota; kingdom Metazoa; phylum Chordata; class Mammalia; order Didelphimorphia; family Didelphidae; genus Gracilinanus; species Gracilinanus agilis. The sequence continues at coordinate 702,465,673 of NC_058131.1, forward strand.
ACTCCAGATCTAGTATTCTATCCACTGAGTCACCAAACTGATTCCCTCTGTCATTATATCAATATATTCTCTCTCTCTCTCTCTCTCTCTCTCTCTCTCTCTCTCTCTCTCTCTCTCTCTCTCTTTCTTTCTCTCTTTCTCTCTCTCCTCACATACATATACATATATATTTTATTGTAATTTATTTATGAGTATACACATATATCACTCATATGTGCACATATAGAAACATACACATACATAAGTATATAATGTAAATGTGTATATATATTTTTAAAATTTATGTAGTATGCACATGTGAGATGAAAAAATAATATGGATAGATAGTGATATCCATTATAGGAAACTGGGTTAGATACTTAATTGGCTGTCTTTAAGTATCACAGTTCCCTATTGTGAAGGGAAGGCAAAGTGAGCCTTCCTTCAGTGGGCCAGTGCGCACAAGCCTTGGAGACTGATTTATATAAAAGTATCTTAGTTTATTTAGATATCAAGGGTAAAATATGAGGATTGAAACACAAAGATGCCATAAATCCAAGTCTTAATATTCCACCCTTCAATATAAGTCCATCTCACAGTGGAGCCTTCTGGTCTTTAGAGTACACTATTTTCTCCCTGATTCTAACTCATTCCCCACCAAAACCTTTTCTAAGTTACCTGACTAAAATCAGTTCTCAATTTAATTATATATCTCAGAGTTTGTCTTCAGATTTACTAAGAATGAACCCAAGAGTGGATTGAAAGCCAGGCCTAGAGATGGGATCCTAGGTTCAAATCTGACCTCAGACACTTCCCAGCTGTGTGACCCTGGGCAAGTCACTTGACCCCCATTGCCTACCCTTACCACTCTTCTGCCTTGGAGGTAAAACACAGTATTGACTCCAAGACAGAAGGTAAGGGTTAAAAAAAAAAAGAATGAAACCAAGATGGAAGAGTTCACTCAGAACTGAATATGACTGAGGTGGAAACCTCAGAGCCCCACAAGCAGGATCTTCATGTAAAACTTCTCCTAGGCAGTGTTGGTAAAGCAGTAGGTATAGCTAGATCTTCAATAAGATGTTCTCTCCAGTGAAACAGGAACCTTCAATGCAGTTTACAGGTTTCTTCTCCAACAAAAGGTTGAGGTAGGAAAAACTCAGAAGACAGCAGTCTTCCTCTCCCAGCTCAGGACAGGAAGTGACATGTGCTCACTCAACCACCTTCCTCCAACTCCCTGTATATTTCAGGATCCCTTCCAGGAATTGGCTCATGCTAGTAGCTCTGGAGACAGCATCCAATATTCTTAACCTTAACTTCATCAGTTTATCTTTTTATAATCCTATTCTTATACAGATTAACACATTTTACTGAAGTGGAAACTGAAGCCTGCAAATGTTAGTGACTTGCCCAAGGCTGCAAAGAGAATCAAGTTATAGAGTGAAATTTGACCTCAATCTTTCTGACTATACCCATCTGTCTTTCTACTGTGTTATACTGTTTTGGTTGTTTTAGACACTTAGCAAATGGCCTGAAAGCATTTGTCATGTCATAGTTTCTCAGTGATTTTGCTTACCCAGACTCATTCTCCCCAGTGAGTCTAGAAGTAGCTAGAGGGTAGAAGCTTGACTGGCTTTTCTTTTTGTCATTTGCACTCTGTCTATTGCAGTGCTCTTCATACAGGTGATGAGCCTTCAGTGCCCAGTAGTATAATATTTAGTTTTACCAACTTTGCTGAATGGTTCTCTGCAGGCTTTCTGAAAACACAGGCTCCACATGCCTTTAGGATGCCCTTGTCATTGTCAGATTCCTTTCAGTAGCCCCATCATCACAATTCAATCATTTCACCAATACTCACTCTGCTTCCACCTAATTGGGAGTCTATACAGTTTTAGCACGGCATAAGAAATGGAATACTGGAGCGTGGAATCTGGAAGAAATTAATTCAAATATGTAACTCTGAGCTAGATACTTAACCTCTCTGAAACTAAGGTAATTTCTTAGAATTTATTTATTTACTAGAAGGCCTTTCTGAGGAAATCATAACTATATATTCATTCATATAAAGATATATATCTGTAAACACAGATATATCTTATATATGTATGCTGCATTCTATGTAGAAGAATATATTAATTCATACATATCTGTTTATACCCACTATATTTTTTTTCTCTTACTCCCTACAGAAGCTATTCCAAATCATTGCTTTCCTTCTTAAACTCTCATGCCTTTTATTCACTTGAGGAATTTGCTTTTACTTTAATGGAAAAATTGAAGTTCATTGGCATTAGCTCCTTGTTCTTCTCTTCACTTTGAAATGGCTTACCTATCCTCTCTATTTCTCCAGTGTTGGATGTTTGCCTTTCTCCTTACCGATATCAACCATAATTGATGTGTCCTGGCTCCCAGCCCCTTTCTAACTTCTCCAGAAAATCATTCCATCAACCATCCACCCTGCCCCTTGAATCTTCTACCTCTCCTAATTTATGAGCCCCTTTCCAATGGCCTTGGAAGATTGCCTGACATATAACGAGTACTTTATAAATTTTTGTTTCATACTATTCATAAAATAAAATAATCTTACTTGCCTTGGTGATCCCAACAAATTAATAGATTATAATCTCTCCTCCTTTCTCATCTAAACCCTGAAACAGGAGAGGGATCTTGCTACATTCATTAATAATTTTTTATACTCTTATTTACTTCCTAGCACTTCATATTCCAGTTTATTAAACAATTAAAACTGACCTTATCACTCAACTGAAACCACTCTATAAAAAGTTTCTCTTAATTGACAAATCATTTTTCTTCCTTCCCCAATTTTTTTCATTTTTTATTTAATTAACTAATTTAGAATATTTTTCCAAGGTTCCATGATCCGTGTTCTTTCCCTCACCTCCTCTCTCCCCCCTCCTGGAGCCGACAAGCAATTCCATTGGGTTTTACATGTATCCTTGTTCAAAACTTGTTTCCATAATATTAATGTCTGTAATAGAGTGATCAACATCCCCAATCATAACCCCATTGCACCATGTGATCAATCATATGTTTTTCTTCTGTGTTTCTACTCCCACAGTTCTTTCTCTGGATGTGGATAGCATACTTTTTCATAAGTCCCTCAGAATTGTCCTGGATCATTGCATTGCTGCTAGTAAAGAAGTCCATTACATTTGATTGTGCCACATTGTATCAGTCTCGGTGTACAATGTTCTTGTGGTTCTGTTCCTTTCACTCTGCATCAATTCCTGGAGGTCTTTCCAGTTCGCATGGAATTCCTCCAGTTCATCATTCCTTTCAGCAAAATATTATTCCATCACTATCAAATACCACAATTTGTTCAGTCATTCCCCAATTGATGGACACCCCCTCATTTTCCAGTGTTTTGCCACCACAAAGAGCACAGCAATAAATATTTTTGTACACATATTTTTCTTTATTATTTCTTTGGGTTAGAAATCCAAAGGTGATATGGCTGAATCAAAGGGATAACTGTCTTTTAAAGCCCTTTGGGCATAGTTCCAAATTGCCTTAGAATCACAACTCCATAAGTAATGCATTAGTGTGCCAATTTTGTCACATCCCCTCCAACATTTATTACTTTCTTTTGCTGTCATATTGGCCAATATGCTAGGTATAAGGTGCCACCTCAGAGTTGTTTTGATTTCCATTTCTTAAATTATAAGAGATTCAGAACACTTTTTCATGTGCTTATTGATAGTTTTGATTTCTTTTTCTGAAAATTGCCTATTCATGTCGCTTGCCTATTCATCAGTTCTTCCCCAACTATTTTGATCTCTCTGCCACATTAGATACTGTTGACCTCTGTGTCTAAATGGTTACTTCTAGGGATTTCCAGGGTACTACTCTTTTCCCATTCTCCTTTCTCATTCTCATATCTGAGAATTGTTTCTCATTCTCCCTTCCTAACTCATTATACTCAAACCCTATTATATCCTCTAAAAATAATGATACCTCAAGACACTATACTGTGCCACTTCTCTTACCATCTCTCTAATGTTGGCCTGATCCTGATTAACTTCCAAAAGTTTATTTATTTTTTCTAAGCAGCAGATGGCTGCCCTTTCTATATATTCAGCCCCAGGATCTCCCCAACATTTTAGTCATTCATCACCTATTCTCTGTTATGCATTTCAAATTGGATAACCTGAAGAAATTTCATACCCAATATATGCAAATCAGTAATCATTTTCTTTCTTAAAAAAATCCACCCTTTTCTTAATTTCATTATTTCTGTTAAAAGGCTCATCTTTTTTCCCCTCACAGTCAGTCTCCTTGGTTTATAACCTTAGGATTACCATTGGTCCCTTGCTCTGCTTGCTTCCATGTACCTAATCAGTTGTAAAATCTTGGAAACACAGATGCAGTTATGTGTTTCCTCTGAGACACTCCTATAAGTCTCTATCACTTCTAGGTTCCCATATAAACACTTCTGCTGGGAAATGAAAGTCCTTCACAACCTGTCCACAACCTGCATTTCTAGTTTCATTTAACATTATTGTCTATCCTACCTTCCATGATGCATTCAAACAATTGTTTTCTCTGTTGCATACTCAATGCTCTGTTTCTTCCCTGTGTGTGTTTTTTGCCTTGCTTTGCCCATTGCTGGCAAAGTATTCTTTCCTCCCCTTCAATTCACAGAATTCATTTCTTTCTTCAAGGGTTGAACAAATTATAGTTAATTCCTCTTGCTGTAATAAGGTACCACCATCTGGTACAGGTACCAAATTAAAGGCCTACTGTATAGGAGAGAAGAACCAAACTTTAAGTCAAATGCTAGACCCAAGGCTTACAAATTATGACATGATGGCAACCATCTTATATTGGATTCCAACTGATCTCTCTAGGGCCTTCTATTATTAGGGTGGAAACTGAATTTGTTTCCTACATATTCTAACATTTGAAAGTACATTTTTAGCTTGCATTCATTAAGGGAAGCCAATTTGCTACTTTGGGGGAAAGGAGCTTGGGGTGAATAGAGGAAAGAAAAGTGAGCTTTCTTTTCTCTGTAATTACAAAACCATCTCCTTTCTCAAGGTAGTTAGCCCTCCAAATGGAGTTAAATCAAATACACACTTATGGATAATTGGATGATAATTGCTAGTGTATTTGCTTTGGTTTTACAGTGAATATCAAGTATGGGGAGGAGGAAAAAACAGACAGGGTTTATTAATCTAAAATATACACCCATCCTCAGACAGTGCATTTGTCCTTGGCCTTTTATCCAGTAAAATATGTGTGCCAACTGAAACCACTAATTACATTGTGGGGATGGAGTGAAGGAGATAATGAGGAAAAACACAGTGTTCATATTACTGGGAGCCAGGAAGTCAAGCTCTGCTTTGTATCAGTCTATATCTTTGTGGTTTCCTATTGTGTTGGGGACATCTTGTGTTTCTTAGGGTTTTTGTTAGGTGTTTGTAGTTTTGTGTTTTTTCTAAGGTGTTGCTAAATGATTCATGACTATTGGATATTGGGGAAGATTTTTTTAATGAAATGAGAAGAAAAGTTATTAGTGATCAAAGTATTCTTAAGAAGAACCCATCGTGGAAGAAAAAAACTATAGAGAAAAATCTTATATTGAAAAAACATAAATGTTTTTTATTCTTTAAATACTCTCTTATAATTCTAATGAGAATAATTCTCTTTTCCTTTATTGGCTGATTTTTTGTGATAGCACAAATATAATCAGAATAATAAAGCCCAAAATAAGGATTTAGTCAGTGGATCTGGGTTCATATCTTTCATCTTACAATTGCTACATTTTTGGGCCTTAGTTTTGTCATCTATAAAATGAGAGATTTGAACTAGGGCACCTCCTACTAACCTTCTTATTTTAACTTTTTAAAGAATAAAATAAACATTTAGAGATATGGGAAAGTCTTAGATAAAAAAATCTTGAATTATTTTCTCGCTGAAGCAACTTTTCATAAGTTATAGTACTCTAGGCACTTTAGAGGTCATCTAATCCATCTAATCTTCCCATTAATTTGATCATTTCTATGGTATACCTTTTCAGGCTCATTTAATTTGGAATCAGAGAACCTGCTCTTGTGTCTAGACTTTATTTTATTGTATCTGTTGACCTTGGACATATGATGTTATGGCCCCTCCTTGGGCCTCCTTTATCTCACTCTTAGAATGACTTGGTTGGAGTAGCTGATTTCTGAGGCAAGTTCCATTCTAACTCACATGATTTTTCTGTTGCATCCTTCATTTGACATGTCATATGAGTGTAAATGAACAGATGTGATTACATCAGTGTCAGATGCTTACTCCAATAGTTTTCAAAAACAAGGAAAAAACATTCATCTCTTTGTTTTCTGGTTATAGAGAATAGAATTTCAGATTTGAATTGGTGCTCAATGACCAAGAAACTTCATCTCCGTAGCCTGGTTGTTTTCATTGGCTGTATCTCATAGCTGAAATATTGTCATTCCACAGCTACCTACTACAGGAACATTTTCCTAGTGCCCCTTAGTTTACATGTCTTCCCTCTGGTGATTATTTCCAATTTAGGTGATATATACCTTGCTTGTAAATAGAATGTTTTCATGCCATCTCCCCACTTAGACTGTGATGTCTTTGAGAGCAACGACTGCCATTTACCTTTCTTTATATCTTCAGGGCTAAGCACAGTGCCTAGCACACTATCCATACCTAAAAAAAATTCCTGTATGATTTATCTGACAGGTAGTCATCTGGCCTTTACTTTATGCCTCTTAGTGAGAGGGAATCCACTATCACAAAAGATATCTCATTTCTCTTCACTTTGGATCTATTTGGGGGAAAGTTTCCCAACCTACCTTCTCCTAATGTCTGTTTCTCTGCAATTTTTAACCACTGTTGCAGGTCTGCTCAGCTGAACCTGAGCAGAATAATTCCGATCTCACTTCTGCATGACAGCTTTTCAGCTGCTTTAGGGGAGCTATTATGACCCTTGTGAATCTTTTCCTATACAGGGGAAAAAAAAGCTAAATCTAGGCTAAATATTCTCAATTACTACAACAGTTATTAATATGATTTGATCTCTGGAACATCACCATTCTGACTGTCCTCCTCTGTATATTCTCCAGTTTTTTAATATCTTCATTAAAGAGTCCTTGTAGTACAGCAGAAAAGGCCTTTGGATTGGAATCATAAAACCTAGTTTGAATCCTGTCACTAACATAATCCACCTGCATGACCTGAGGCAAATCACTTGCTTTCCAAAGGCTCAGTTTCCTCATCTATGAAATGATGGTTGGACTAGATGGTCTCTAAGACCTCTATCATGTTTAATACTATGGTCCTGTGACATATTCAAGTCTCCTCTTTTATCTTTGAAATGACTGGATTGACCTAAATGACCCATGTCTTCTAGCTCCAAGTCTATGATCCAATGGCTTCTATAAATTTTAATTTTCAGTTTATAAAATGAAGAAGTTTGACCGTATGATCATCCAAAACAAGGCAACATTATTATACCAAAGTCAGATGGGATATAAATCTCCTTCCATGGATACATGCTTATGTAGAATAAATATTATATATATGAATATATATGTATATATGTATAATGTATACATTTTAAGAGAGTTTTTATTAATTTCTCCTTTTTTATATTTAAAAGGAAAAGGAGCAATGACTTTTCAATAAGAGACCCCCTGTTATGTAGTTTGGCAATTAGACACCCCTGCTGTGTCACTTAGCAGTTGATAACAGTTAGAAGGGTGTGTCTAAGTGTGGTTTGTAAGTTGCAGACCATTTGAAAGGGCTTTTTGTCTCTGGGTCTCCTGGGGAGAGGTTCTGCTGCTAGCAATCTCTCTGGTTGGAGAACTGAATTAATGTCTTAATAGCCTTATTGATTATAAATTAACTTGGATAGATAAGGTAGATAGATAATGGCTAATTTATCAGTTAGAGAGAGTAGTGAGAGTAGGTGAAGTTTTTGGGCTAGTAGAAGATACTGCCCTCTGAGGCAGATAGATGTAGGGTTTTCTAGAAAACTTTTGTTAGGACTGGGATCTTGGGTATAGTTATAATCTATTATAAGTTTACTTTCCCTTTCCTCCTTCCTATTTCCTAGCCATATTTTTAAATATTAAACTAAGTGTTTTGTGTTTAATAAACTGTGCACTGGCTTTTGTTCAAACTACTGTCCCCCAAAATTTAACCCTTTACAACATATATATAATATATATGTATATATGTATATATACACACAGAGGACATATATGTGTGATATATATTTTCAAATATATATCACACATATATATTCTTACCTCTTTTTTCTTCCAGATGAATTTTGTTATTATTTTTTCTAGGTCTAAGAACTAATTTTGGGGTAATTTGTTTCATGTGACAATAAATAGATAAATTAATTCAGGTAGGATTGCTATTTTAATTATATTGACTTGGCCTATCCATGAGCAATTAATATTTTTCCAGTTGTTTAGGTCTGACTATTTGTGTGAAAAATGCTTCATAATTGTGTTTGCATAACTGATTTTTTTGTAAGTAAACTCCCAGGTGTTTTATATTGCCTATAGTTATTTTAAATGGAATTGTCTTTTCCATCTCTTGCTGTTCAACTTTGTTGGTGATAAATAGAAGTGGGGATGTTTTATGGTGGCTTATTTTGTATCCTGCAACTCTGTTAAATGGTTAGTTTATATATGTACATATATATATATACACATAGTGTTCCTATCTATATCTATATCTATCTATATATAAAGAGAATGAGTTCTGTGAGAGGAAGTAGTTTATTTATTGAATTTGATTTTGTTTTTGCATCCCTAGCACTTAGTTCATCTTGTCAAATTGCAGATTCTACCTCACAGTCTCATATATATTTTCTTGAAAATACAACTCTTATGTTGATTAAGCATAGAGTATTATAATGTAGTTTAAGTATATTGTGATCATTTTAGCTCACGAACAAGGATAGAAATCGTAATTCACCAAAAGTAGAAAATTCTCAAAGTATCTATGGTACATGTGGAATTAAACTTGTATAGTTTCTGACTGTAATCCAACAAGACACATCTGGGTTTTGCCAGACATATGCTGAAATGGGAGATGACTTGGGCTCAGGTTTATGGGAAGGAGGATCCATGCACCCAGACAGATATGATACTGAGGATAGTAGTGAAGGCTATGACTCACAAAAATGTGCATAGAGGAATCAGAACTGGGCAATAAAGGCAGCTTACTGACAGTCCTCCTGAACTCTTCTGTCTTGGATTTGTCCAAGATCCTGGGTAGGAAGAAAAAGTAAGAAAGTTGGTGAGCCTCTGAGCTCTTAGAAGGAGGGAGAAGAAGGGTGCTTTGATCTCTCCTAACCAGAATGAGGGAAAATAGAAAGCAGACTCAGAACCTAGGTGTTATCCTTCACTGATTACTTTCTTAACCTCCATATTCAATGTGTTGCCAAGTCATATTGATTTTGCCTTTGCAACATCTCTCTCCTTTGGTGATTTTGTCCTCTGAAATTGTCACCATCCCTATTCATACTCCTCACACATGGACTTTGATAATAGCCTCGCTTTTTGGTCTGCCTGCTATGTCTTTCTCCATTCCAGTTTATCCTCAGCTCAGCAATCAAAGAGATATTAAAGTTTAGATCTGACCATTTCACACAGAATCTTTTAAATAAACTCGTAGCAAATCCTCATCACCTCCAGAATCACATGAAAATTTATAGAATTTCACCTCATGTTCTTTGTGATCCATTAACACCAATTGTTTTGCTGTTCCTGAAACAAGATACTTTGTCTCTCAAATCTAAATATTTTCATTGGCTTTCCCTCATGCCTGAAATGTTTTCCTTCTATATCTATGCTTCCTGACTTCCTTCAAGTCCTATATAAAAATCCTACTTTCTACAAGAAGGCTTTCCAGATCTCTCTTGATTTAGGTGCTTCTCTCTGTTGATTATTTCTCATTTGAGCTAGTAGATAGCTTGCTTGTAAATAGATGTTTGCATGTTTTCTCCCCAATCAGACTGTGATGTCTTTGAGAACGAGTTTTTTTTTTGAGACATTTCTTTAAATACCCAAAGCTTAATACAGTGCCTAGGACATAGTAGGTGTTTAATAAATGTTAATTGACTTGTTGGCTAGATTACCATTTCCAAAATAAATATCATAAAAGAATTAATGATAAAACAAACAAAACAATCCAACAAGAGCAAAACAGAAATCATTCACTGGCTGCCTTTCAGAATAGAAATGTGTATATATAGATAATGTAGGAGATGATAGGGCTGAGGTAAAAGCTATATACGTATAATTTTATATGAATGTGGGGGTGGGTGGGTAGTTCTCAATATGTAATTTTCATGCAGGTGAGGGAACTTCTCCAATGTATATTAGTACTTATTCTAGGATTTTCAGTTTATTGTCCTGTCTTGGGACACTAAAAGATTAAACAATTTGCCCAGTGATCCATAACCAGTATGTGTCAGAAGTATTTTGATGACAGAATTTTTTAGAATAGAATGAAAGAAACCCATGGCTTTTTCTGCATGTTATTTTTTGTTATGCAGCCACATCTAATTCCTACGTTTTTATTTTTGTTCCTCCTTCCTCTTCCTTTTTCCCACTTCTTTGGCAAGGCTAAACCACAGACTAACAGAGTATCAGACTCCCAAAGTCAATGACAGATTAGCAAATGGAAAAAAAAAAGAACTTCCCTTCTCCTCTGAAACACAATAAACTTATTCAGTGCCTCTAGTTGACTGGTGCTGAGTGTAGCATCTCTATATACTTTTGTATACTATTAAATCATTATGCAAAATAGTTCATATTGAGCAACCTATGGTATCCATAGAGGTATACCTTGGACACTTCTCTATGTGATGAATGATGTTTATATCTGATCCAGATTATAATGAATAAAGACTTTTAATTAATTCTATTCTACATAATACATTGAATATTTATATATGTTTATGTAGATACTACACCTATACATATATGTGCTTATGTGTATGTCTGTAGAGTCCTGGCTAGAAAGTACACTTTTCTATTATATTATAATCAAATATCAGTGATACAAAAATTTATATATATGTATCCTCATACATATATATGTATATATGTATAAAGCAGTGAGATTTAATGATAGTATAATCATGTAGCAATGCAGTCAGAATGGTTTTATAGTCTGGAAAGAAAATTACCTTTATTATATTGATATCTCAATGGTGTATTTGTTCATGTAATATGGATAGATAAGAGAGGGAGAGGAAGAAGGAATAATCATTGGGGTTAGATGACAAGCATAAATGTGCAGTTATTCATTTACCCTTGTTTCATGGTTTCCCCCAGCATCACTTTTCTGCTCATGAGTGGGAGAGAGGAAGACGTAATGGAAGTGATCAAACAGGAAAATTAGCTTTATGGAGATATTAGAAAGTCATGGGGTAGGAAAGGATTAAAGCTGAGGGCAAGTGCCCTCAAAATAGCTCATGATTACATGAAGATTGTAAAGGGTAAGAAGGAAAATTAGAACTTCACTGATAAATGGAGAGATCAGTGAAGGAGAAAGTGACCTGGGCAAGATGATGGAGAGAGGCAGTAGAGATGTGGGGGTAGATGAGATGGCAAAAGCGATGCTAGAAGAAGTGGGAAATGTGGTCAGAGAAAGATGCTTTGGAGTCTACTTGCTTTGAATCATGAATGGTTTTATAGTTTATTATTAACACCAGCAATTGACCTGCTTTAGTACAACAAATAATGACAGCTGATCTTTTTCCTAGGCTGTTTCCCCTCATCTGAGTAATGTCAGCTATTAATCACGTGCTTTGGGGTTAGGTCTGAGGCTTGAAAGATTTTCAGTTATGTTGTGGATTTAAAGTGTTTTGCAAACCTTAAAATATTCGTACATTTGAACTGTTTTTGAAGTCATTAAATAAATGTTGAAATCTTAAAGTTTATATTTCCCCCAAAGTTTCAGATTTGATTCATTTAAGATCTGATCAGGTGGGAAGAAGAGCATTCCCTTCAAGAATTCAATTTATTTCAGCTGAGTTCAGTACACATTAAATGATCACATGAAGACTTGCATGGTCTATTTCAGTTCCGACTGTTGGGTGTCTGACCAAGAGACTGATGAGACAAGAGTGAGGTGGTATAGCAAAGCTTTATTAGAGGAATAGAGGGGCAAAGGGGGCAAGAGAGGGAAGGAACAGTTAGGGAGAGAGATTGGAGGCCAGGAAAGGTTGCTGTGGAGTCCCATCTGAGTGGGGGAGGGGAATGAGTGAAACCACCAATAAGAGGAGAGATAAGCACCAGTAAAGATGGATGCCAAGTCTCCATCCAAGAGGGGATGGGTCCAGCCTCTTATAGGATTGTTGTCAGGGATCAGGTAACCTGGATTGCCTCTATTAGTCAAGGTGAGCTTACTTGAACTTAGTTCATTGGACGGTCCTGAGGGTGGGAAGTCTCAGTGGGGGGAAGCGGGAGTAAGGTGGGTTAGGTCCCAGGCTGTTGGTCAGTCATGTGGGAAGTCATTTGTCCAAGCCTGTCAGGAAAGTCCTGGTGTCCTGCTAGGTTTTGATGAGAGAAGTGCTGGGGATGAGGGCTGTTAGTTTCAACATGGATTGAGGGAAGGGGTGTTTTGGTCCTATGGTCTATCTTATAGTACAAAGAGAAAATACCTTGAAGCCAGGAAGACCTGTGTTCAAGTCCTGCATCTGATACATACTGACTGCATAGTCTTGGGCAACTCATTTCACTTGTTGGTATTCTAGACAACTCTTTAAGACTAGAAATTGATGATGATGTCAGAATGCCTTGGCCAAGAGGGTTACCTCATCTGTGACTTGTATCAATGCAATCATGGGATCAGTCCCTAATTTATCCTCTAGGAAAGCTCTTGTGGTTGTTGCTGAGAATACAAAGAAAAAAAAAACAAATATAACTCCTGCCCTCAAGGAGCATGTATTCTACTGGGGCAGAATGTGTCATGTACATAGATAAATATATTCAAGAAGGAAAAAATAGCTACTTCACAGCATCTGAAGTACATCAAGGCAAGCCCCTTCAGATACTTCATAGTATGACTCCCTGTAGGAGGTAGCAGAGAGATTTTAGAGTGTGAGGGAAATTCCCTTTGTGCAACATGTTGATTTTGATTGGTGGGTGCTTTATAAGAAAATACAGATGAGCATGGGATGGGAATTGAGAAGCATTCCAAAGGATTTATTGTTATAAAAAAAAAAGGCATGAGGCTATGGACCATATGTCCATGATCCAGAAGATTGACCTTTATTCTGCTTTATAAGGAACCCATATAGTTAACATAGATAGAACAATAATGGAATGTGACAAGTAGATTATCCGGCATCATAAAGAAGGACACAGTTAAATCCAGTTAACTCAAATCACATTGTAAGTTTCCTTTTTATCCAGCCGTTGCAGAAATTGCCACGAGCCCTCCTATGGTATTTGTTTCCCAAGGAGGACTTAACCCCACATGTTTGCCGAGCTGTAATTATTTTGTCTGAAGCACCTAAGCTCCATTTAGCTGAGTGTGACTGCAGTCTACAGATTCCATCAGGGACTCTTTCTTTCTTCTGCTTAGCAAGCACATGGGGCTTGTGTCTTTGTGCAGGCAGCCAGGGAGTGTGGTATTGTCTGCACCTCCACTGGCTGGCTGGATGCCAGTAGCTCAGGAGTGAAAGCTGCTAACATCTTTTTTCTTATCACATTGGTCCAAGAAGGCTGCTTAATACAATGCACAGAAACACACATGTCCTTTCCAAAGCACGCGGCCCCCATTGTTCCTCAGAGTAGAAGCTTTTTTATACAAAACAACTGGCATCCACTGAGATTCCAGTCTTGGTTTATTTCCAAATTGAAATGGTTATTTCTTTAACTCTGCCTGAGATTCCACCACTCAAGAGGCTTGGAAATTCTGCATCTTTCACATGTCTACTTTCTGTTGTCTTCTGTCCATTCTCACAGCCGATATCCTTGCACAAATCTTAATCACCCACCCCCTGAACTTTGGATCTCCCTGTCTTCTCCGTCTTACATGCAACTGACTAAATAATCTCTCCCTAGATGCAGTAAATGCAATATTGGACTTAGAATCGAGTTAGCATAGCTTCTTATCCTGCCTCAGACACCTTATATGTGACATCCCAGGTATATTCCAATCTTGAAAGTATTACTGATTTATTAATATTGTAACCTATGTGCTTATGTAACTGACTCATGGTCATATGATTTCTTGACCATTGTATTTCCAAATCTACAGTCCAAAGGCCAAGAGAATTCCTGGGCAGGGCTGTTAGCTGCCACAGGGTCCTAGCTCCCACCTGTCAGACCACCTTCCTTACCAAGTCAAATGTTTAACTAAACTCCTCCTCTTTGATCATATGGTTGTCAATTGAGTCAATGTTAAATTCTGTACCTAGTACATGTTCATTAGCTACTTCCCATTCCACATTCCTTTAATCTCCAATAAAGTTTGGAGATATGTGTGGCTCTTTCTCTTTTTGTCTTCTGCCATCAGAAGAGCACACACACTGGAGCCCATGTGTTGAATGCTTTGTCTCTGAGTCTTTCTTCCTGGGTTATGTTTCCTCTCCCTCTTTCTCCCCTTCACCCATCCAACTCTCCTTCTCAGGTGTCCACCCATGAATATATTAATTTGTGGCACTGGACAGGCACATTATAATAGGATTTTGGACAAATTAACCTTCACCCCTAGTTTCCCCATCTATAAACTGGGGAATAATATTATTCCTCATAACACTGTGAGATAGGTTCTATTATTAACCACCTTTACAAATTAAGATTATAAGAACTTTTTTTAATTTTTTTTAAACCCTTAACTTCTGTGTATTGGCTCATAGGTGGAAGAGTGGTAAGGGTGGGCAACGGGGAGCCAAGTGACTTGCCCAGGGTCATACAGCTGGGAAGTGTCTGAGGCCGGATTTGAACCTAGGACCTCCTGTCTCTAGGCCTGGCTCTCAATCCACTGAGCTACCCAGCTGTCCCCTATAAGAACTTTTTAAAGGTTTAATTGCTTATAATTGCACTAAGAAATTTGGGATTCCTATATAATTGCAAGTCATCATCATCATCATCATCTTCATCACCATCATTACATTGTTCTCATTGTGCAAAGCCTTCAGTGGCTACCTCATGATTCCAGAATCAAATACTACTCCTGCACTAATATTTAGAGTTATTGTTTTCACTTATTTTTCTAGACTACTGTTGGGGTCATTTTGACCCAGAGAAAAGGGAACTTTGTATAATTTTCTCAGAGACACTTCTGTGCTCTGCAGAAGGCCTGATTTATGCAAGCAAGAGGTGGTTATTTTGGATGAAGTCTGCCCCCTTGGATCCCTTGGGTTTCTGGAGAAAACCCTTGAAATATTTGGGCGATTGGTACTGTCTTTTCCTAAACATTATTTTGTGAGTAATGACATGATGTGATGCTATAATGACTTAGTACTCTACTCTATAAAAATCTGACTTTTTGGCATAATAAACAGCGCTTTGTTAAGTCTCTGGCCTGGCCTAAATTTTATTCATTTCAGTGTTTAGACCCTGATAAGAAGCCCAGAGTTGGCAGGCTACTTTTTTCTTACTTCACTTACTCCACAAACTGGCCTACTAACTCTTCTGGAATTTCATATAGTTTTATTCTGTCTGTGGAATGTGCTGCCTTTTTGCTTAGAATTTGTGTGTCTTTCTTTAAGATGCTGATGAAATTTAAAGAAAACCTTAACTATAGTTTTTTTGGGTATAACTTCCTTTTTTATCCCAAATTAGTCCTTCTGTGTAAAAAGGAAAATAAACTTTACTAATACACCCTTTAGATTCTTCTATTTGGGGATAGTATTATGCTAACAGCAGTGAATTCCAGAATACTACAGGGACTCCTCAATAAGATTTGTGGAAACTCAAAAGCTAGTCTTAACTATCTACAAAGGAAAAAGAAAAAAAATGCCTAGATTTAAATGTGAATTTGGATTAAGGGATTCATTCCTATGGACAGATTTTGATCAGACCCTACAGATAAAGCCTAACTTGCTCCTTTCCCCCACACTGGGTATAAATAAACTGCAGAATGTCAGCAAGGAGGATTTATATACAAAAATTGCCATGAAAGAAACCATTAGAATAGAGAGGGAAAGGGATTGGATGGGGCATATAAGCAAGAGTTGGGTATAACAGATGCACAGGGCTCTGATAACTAGGCAATATTAAAACATTCAAAGGAGGACTTCAAACATTGTCATAAGAACCTCATTGGATCTTTGGAGAAGACCATGGACTTAAAATCCTCAGGAAGAGAAGACACGTGTGAATTAGAGACAGATCTAAAATTGAAAAGGAAGGGAGAACCTACCTAGAATGACCCTCTTATTTGATAGCTGAGACATTGAGACACAAAAAAGTTATGTGGAACACTGGTAGTAAAGAGTTGTCAGGATTCAAACTCAGATCCCACTCTTTAGCATTCTTTCTTCTATATGGTACTTCTCTTCCCCCCATGAATTCCAAATGCTCACTGATCTACAAAGGGGATAAATTTTGCCTATATTTGAATTCCAGTATCTTTTTATGACTTTATAACTGGTGATTCTTTGTCTATAGTAGAGAAAGCAATGGAAAGCTTGGAACCTTCTTAAACTTGAATCTGATCAAAGAAACTTTTGTCTGCTCTTTCAGTTCCTAAATTGAGCTCTTACTCATTGTTCCCTTTTTCTATTTTCTTTTGTGTTTCTGGCCATGTGTTTCAGATATTATGCTTGAGATTCAAAATTATATTTTCCTTCCAGGTTTTTTACTTGATTAGTTGTCTTTTGTTCTGTAAGTATTCTTCCATTCTTGCCTTTTCATTACACATGCTGTCTTTGAGAATACTATTCCATTGTATGAAGATCATGGGGGCAGGAGTACTTTTTCTGTGCTGGGTGTGCTCACTTAGTAGTCAAATTCACAGTGTTTTGTGGTATTTTGTAGTATTTGAAATCAGATAATATGACCACATTGGAAAAGAATTGGAAAAAAATTACCCTTGGAAAGCATATCTATACTATTTCTTTTTTAATTTTCTCAGTTGAGAGACAATCTAAGATGATTTTTAAACATTTAGGGAGGAGCAATATGGAAAACATGTGTATACATATTTATATATGGCAAAAAAGGATATGTTTTCATCCTTCCCCATGGGAAATCAGAGGGACAGAGAATGGAATCACAATACAATCATTACACATAACCTTCCTTTTTATTTGTTTTCAAATTAAAAAAAAACATTTATTTTCTCCTTTTCTCACCAATCTAGCAGGGACAGAACAGGGAAAAGATGATGAGTAAAAATATTCAAAGTTAAGTCAAACCAATTTTCATGCTGGCCATGCTTAAAAATGTATGTTATTCCAAATGTTGAGTTCATTACTTCTCTCTTTGGAAATGTGTTATAGTCTTCATTATTGGGCCATTAGAATATTATTTGGTCAATGCATTGATTAGGGATGTTAATTCTTTCAAAAGTGTTACTTTCTAAAATGTTGCTATAGTATACATATATTGTCCTATTTTTGTTTTCTTCCCACTTCAATAGTTCATATAATTTTTTTAAAAAACTCTTCCATCTTAGGCTTGATATTAAGTGTTAGTTTCAAGAAGAGTGGCAAGGGCTAGGCAAACCCTAGGGTCACACAATTAGGAGTATGTGAGGCCAAATTTGAACCCAGGACTTCCCATCTCTAGGCCTGGCTCTCTATCTTCTAAGCCATCTAGTTGCCCCAGGCTTTTCAGTTTTGTGTCATAACAATGATTATAGGGATGGTTTCAGATATATGCTCTTTCCAGAAAGGTAACTGTTGATCTGGTTACTTTCCAGAAAGAGATAGAAATCAGATGGAAAATGTAAGAGGGAAAATTTAGGTATTTATAGATATATATTAAAAATATGTGGCCGCCAGGAATCAACAATTTAGGTTGATTCCGTAATTAAATCAGACCCAAGTCAGCATCAGGTTGAAGAGTTTATTTACAATCAGTAGGTAAAAGTAGGAATAAAGAGAAAAAGGAGAGGCTCGTCCAGGCCAAAGGCCTGGACGGAGAGAGAAGAAGGTTACAAAGCTTAATAAATGAAGCTGTAAGCCACAAGGCCCAACAGCCAGATAGGCAGAGTTTAGAATTGGCCCAGCAAGGCCAAGGAAGTCAGCCTAACTTACCCACGTAACAATGTAGAGCGTAATCTGTCTGTGGTCTCAGGAGATGCTTCTTCTTCCAGTTCGAGAGGGCAACTGCCCCCACAGGAAGTTCACTCACTTACTTAAAGAGATCGTGTCTTTCATCACTTCCTGTGGTCTACCTCTAATTCAAATGGACAAATGGCAGTTTCTACATTGATTTGGACTGCCCAAAGGGCAATCCCTTATTCTTGATTTGTTACTTATTGTCACATGTGGATAACTCGTCTCCCCTCCCCACTAAGGGAGGTGAGAGTGACATCATTAGCACACCTAGGTTGAATAGAATTTTGACTATTAATGGGCTCTGAGCTAATTCTATTTACACAGAATGGAAATAAGATGGTTGTTGTGAATCATGGTCAATCCTGTGTCAAGCTAAATATGGAATCAACATCAACCTCATAGGTTATCCTATTCTCATAATAACCTTTCAAGGCAAGAGTTATCATCCCATTTTACAGAGGAAGGAACTGGAGCTCAGAAGAATGAAGTGATTTGCCTAGAATCACAGAAATGATAAGTATCTGAGTTGAAATTTTATTCTGTCTTCCTTCAGGTCCATTGTGCATGGTTATGTTCACCTCAGTGGGGGCCAGTATGATCTCCTCTAGGAAGTCACATGTTCTTCCCACAATAAACATTTGAATATCCTCTTGAGTCAATGGGCTCTTGATGACAAGGTAGCAGAAATTCTGTTGAACTTTGACTCAGAGTTTCCACTGGAAAGTTGTATGGCCCTAAGGCAAGCCATTTTATGTCTTTAAGACTTGGTTTCTTTATCTATACTATAGAGATAATATTTTCTTCATCTCTTCCTGGGTTTATGATGATGAAAGGGCTTTGAATGCCTTTTCCTCCTATAGAAATGTGAGCAAAAAAGAATTATTATCTTCCCTATAATCAATACATCACTGAATAATAGCTAGGTCAAATTGGCATAATTTTTTAAGGTTCACTAAGTGCTATCAACATTGCCTCCACTTGTCCTTACTATAATCCCAGGATGTAGGTGCTCCTAATATCCTTATTTTACAAATGGAGAAACTGAAGATATAATGGTTAAGTGACTTATTCAGGGTCACAAAGCTAATAAGTCTCTGATAGTATATTTGAATTCAAGTCTTTCTGACTCCAGGTCTAGTTTTCTATCTAGTGGGCCACCTCACTGACTTGAACAAATGCTGAGCAGAATATGAAAAAGCCTGCATTTGTGTGTGTGTAGTGTGTGTGTTTGTGTGTGTGTGTGTGTGTGCCATGTGCTTCTCTTGAAAGTCTTATATCTTGAAGACAACTCATGAATACAGATGGGTTGTTCCCTCTCTAGTTGCCCAATGATACTCATACTCTGCCCCAGTAGAAGCTTTTTAATTATTTTCTACTGTGTCTTTTAAGCAGAGAAACTGTTCTGAGGCTTACTGATAAATGCCTGATTTTGCCTGTGTAATAGCATTTCTGGGTAAGTCGTCTCCCTTGGTGATCAATTTCTTATGAATAGTCCAAAGGAAAGCCATTGACATGTTTCAACTCTGTTCCATCTTCCTTGTCTATGTTTGAAAAGCTACTCTATTACTGAAGCCTCTATCATGTCCCCTTTCATCCATCTCTTTCTCTCCAACCTAGGCATGAGAAGCTCAGATCATTAGCAGTTTTTCACCTAGGCCTTAGCCTATCCTCCATATGGAAACTTAAAACCATCAGTGGGCTGTAAAAATTGGACCCTGATAAAAAAAAAAAAAAAAAAAAAAAAAAAAAAAAAAAAAAACCATTCTCAATATTCCTTTCCCACATTTTTTCATTACTTGTTTCTGAGAAGTTCACTGATGCTGGCAGAAAGGTACATTGTGTCTGGGAAAATCATTTTCACAGCAAGTACAAATTAGGTCGACCCCCAGACTGGTATGTGTGTATTTTAGTGGCTAAGGAAGATGACAGAAATACATACGCACATATGTAAAGGTATAAATGCTTATATAAGTGCATAATATGTTCACATTATGGTATGTAGCATGATCTATAATTTATCTGACATGACAATATACAAAATATGGATATAGGCATGTAATAAATCATTTGTATTTTGCCTCCTCTATTTCACCCCTTTGATCCAATTAATGTTGCCATTAGATTGTGAGTTCTTTGAATGCCAGAAGAGTCTCTTCTTTCTTTTGTAACCCCAATGCTTAGAATAGTGCCTGGCACATAGCAATAGACGCTTAATAAATGTTAATCGGTTATTGGATTGATTGTAATAAAAATGAGATGACAGAAACCCATATTAATAGTTTGATTATTCCTTCATTAGCAAATCAGAAATTAATACAATTAGATCATGTGCATAGGATCATAGATTTAGAGTAAAATGAAATAAAAGATCAGAAATGAAAATCAAAATGTGATGTCTGGAAGGGGACAGAGAAAATAGAATAAAACAATTAGGATAAGGAGGGGAATTAGAACAAAGAATGTAAGAACTGGAAAAGATCCTACAACATAGAATGTTGAAGTCATAAGATAGAATCTTGAAGCCCATCATCAACGAACTGTATAGTAGGAAGAAAACAATATGCTAGTCATGTGTTGAGAGCAAGGAATAATAGGTGAACAGCTGGATCTTTTCTGGCTCCCTGCAGATGTCAAGAGAAAACATGGATGGCTTCAACATACTGGGTATATCCACTGTGGCAACTTTTGGGAATCACATGGACAGAAGTTGCACATTTAATGGGCTGTTGTGCATGAGTATATGTCTGCACTGTGGGAAGGAAGTCTTGAATGTCCAAGAATATAGATTCCTTTGAGTAGCTGAGCATTCCTTAAATGATTGATCCATATTACATTTTGTGTTTACCTGTATGGATGTTGTCTTTTGTTCTTCCTAGCTGAAGATAGATGCAGTTATATACAGTGAATTTCACATATGAATCAGCTTTAGCTATTGATTGCCTTCCTTCACAGAAAGAAGGAGGAATTGCTGATTCGATCTTTAGAATTATGCATATTGATAATAACATCAATTCACTTCTCAAGGACATCTTAGGGTTTATAAAATGCTACTACTACTTCTGTTCTATGAATCATAAGGATGATCTTCATTTTGCAGATGAGAAAAAATATAATCCCTAACATGTGAAATTCAAAATGACATGTCTTACATCATCTCCATTCTATTCAATGAATTCAGTGGCTCCTATTACCTTTAAGGTCCAATGTAAAATTCCCTGCCTTTTAAAACTCTTCAAACTATCTACTTTCTACCTTTCCAGTCTCCTATGTTATAATTATTGGAGGTCTCTTGATCTATTTGAGATGGCAAATTGATGTACAGAGAGAAATAAGATGACCCTTCTCCCTTATAACAGTTGCCCAGGCAAGATCCTTCAGGTCTAAGAGGTATATCCCTTCAGGACCCACCTGGGGTTAATTGATATGTTGATTTCGGCTCTTTAGCTAGGATAATGCCTTGTATTCTGACTGTGATTTCTCCCTTCCTAAAACAAGCTTTGAACCTGCTTTAGGAAGGTACTTTAAACTTTATATTAAACAAGAAGGATATGGGTAAAGGAATGTGGTATAGGAGACCCTATTCTAATGGTTACTAATGCAATCTCAACTGCTGGCAGATGAAGAATCAATGTAGCTTCCCTCTGGTTCAGCTTGGCCAGGACTAAACCAGAGTAGGTAAACTGCTGGGATATCTTTGACTTCTTCTTCAATAGGTCTTCAACCTTACAGTTGAGTTATATCCACCCTTTCCACCCTCTTCTTCATCTCCTGCCCACTTCCTGGATCCCTCCCGGGCCTGGGAAACCTAGATATCTAGATGATGAAACTCCTAATATCTAGGGGCAGGAGACACCAAGGTGGTGGTCAGGTACAGGTTGGAAAGGTATCTCAAGTACAGGAAGAGTTTGCAGAGAGATGTTTGCACCCTCTCACTCCAAGACCAGGATCCACCGATCTCCAGCCTCAGCACAGGTCAAAGACCCAGAACTTCTGCTCAGGGTTCTCAACTGCCCCCTCCTCCTGCCTTTCTCATGACTTCCCTGGGAACATTCCATCCAACTGACTTATTTGTCAATCAAAGGTGAACTTCAAGCTCCCAGAGATTCAATATGACACCTAACATGTGAATCATCTCTGAATACTTGTTTTCCATCAAGCAATACTAACCTCATTGTTGTTTTTCACCCACGGTACTCTAAGTCCCAGCTCTACACGTTTTCACCAGCTATACCACATGCTTAAAATTCTCTTCCTGTTCAAATCTGCCTTTTGACATTCTTGATTTCCTTCAAGTCTCAACTAAACGACCACATTTGGCAAGAAACTATTATCAAGCTTTCTTAATTTTAATATCTTATCACTGAATTTATCATCCATATCTATATTTAACTATATATCTAACAGGCAAAAGGGTATGTGCATATATATAGATATTATATATACTCTCTATATAAATAAAGACACAGACGTAGACATATATGCATATACATACGAATATATAGATAGTTTGCACATAATTATGTATATTATTCTCAATATTAGGTTGAGTTCCTGAGAGAAGGGAACATGGACTGTACTACATAACTGCCCTTAAATTCAAGTCTTTCCCTTGCTATATGACAAGTATATGACAAACTTCAAGGTACTTAATCTCTCATTGCCCCAACAACTCTTGTCTAAGGTTAGAAGTTACAATTGAGTTGAGGATTTGAATAACTGGGGAGAAATTTTCCCACTGGGATTTCTCTGAATTTATAAAATGAGGGGACTTTTGCATCACTTGGTATTTCTGTTGAATTTGAAGTTTATACACTACTGCCTATCATCTCCAGTGGTGGGCAAACTACGGCCTGCGGGCCAGATGCAGCACCCTGAAATGTTCTAATCCAGCTTGGGACATTATTCCTAATATGACGAGTACAATGAGTAGGATACAATACAATGAAACTTTGAAAGAGTTGCTTTAGAAACAGACTGACATATGACCATTTCCTTTCCCTTGGCCTTCTCTTTAAAAAGTTTGCCCATCACTGATCTATACCAATATAGGGATAACATGTACATATAATCATTCTTTGTTTCTAAACTCTTTTAAGGGTAGTGTGTTAGGGGGAAAGAGATCATGTTTCATTTATCTGAAAATAATTTTGCCACATTCCATGGTTGTATCTTGGAATATGCCAAATAATCTAATTATTATTTTTTGGGTAGGATGCTATGGACCATTTAAGGTGCTGTTTTTTCTAAGTGCGTAATAATAATTTTCCTTTCTATACCACTTAAGAATTTGCAAAATAATCCAAGCATTTATCACACATATATGGTAGGTGATACAAGTGCTATAAGGGATATAGGATGGTCAAAGAGGATTCGAACTTTTGGTGTAAGGGCTTGCTGAACACTTTTTCAGACTGATCATTCATTTTTTGTATCTACTCAGCTCTCACCTGTGGCTCCAAGAGACTGTAACATGAACATGGCTATAGTCCAGTAAACCATCTTGGCAGATAGTCTAAACCAGGTTGAGAGTAACTGACAAACTTCATACCATAGGGAGATCTCTACTCTAAGCACCTGAAGACTTCTGGCTGAATGGATTGATATGAACAATTTGTTCCAATAACTGGGTATAGATGAGTGAAGTAGGAGCTATAGAGATATGGAACACTTAGAACATTGTCATCCCCCAAAGTCATCCATTGCATTCCAGGCTATCACCAATCATCTGATTTTTGTCTTGTCATTGGTCTTTGATTGTTCTAGAAGAAGGAGTGAGGTTGAGGATTTTTATGCCACTTTGGCTTCCTTAAATTGATACACAAGTCATGATGTCATATGCAGAGATGTCTCTGCAAAATGAAGGATGAACATCAATAACAGAGCTATCATTGCTATTTTACAAAAATTTAAATGAAAAACAGGATAGATTCTAATAGGCTGTTATTGCATGGTGGTTGAGGTCAGTGTCGCTTTTTTTTCTTTGTTGTTGAGACACGCTTTCTTTACTTATATTTAGTAACAGGTTAAGGTTTTCTTCTCTAAAACAAGATGAGTGTTTATTAATTACTCCATGACATTAATTATCCCATAGCATAACATTAATTCATCTAATTAGAGAATGAAAGTAGAGTGCTTATTTTTATGTATTCATATATATCCATTTTTTAGTATATATCCATCTATTTATTGATTTTATTTGTAATGGGGAAGGGAGCAACAGAGGCCTTTCATTTTCTCTGTGTCCTTAGGCAAGTCACTTAACCAGAATGAGCCATTAGTATCTTCATGATCAAATAGAAGTTGAAATACATGATGTCATATTCACTTCAGAGTCTAAATTCTATCAATCTCATGCTTATCAGCCAGGATTAGGGCAGGTTTCTTCTTAGGGAAGGAGGTTGGGACAGTAATAAGTAGAACAAATGAGAAAGAACTAAGTCCCTTTTACCTCAGAATTATAATTTTATATTGTTTTCTTACATCATAGTTATTTCTCAATTCATTGTATCTTCTATAAGAGATTATAGAATCTATGAGGGAGGGACCCTCATAGATTCTATAATCTCTTATAGAAGATACATATAAGGGACCAGCTTATATGATGTCATCAAGCAATTCCCTTCATCAGTGGGCATTGACGAGTACTTATTCACTCGATAAGTTTGATGGATGGATTAATAACTTAATGAAGGAAAATGGAAATAAGTTTTCATGAGATAACTAGAAATTATGAGAAGGGAAAGATGAAGGAAATATAAAATTTTTATTGGAAAATAAGCTAAGGTGGGACTAATTGCACTAAATAGAGAAAAGCTGATGAAAAGGAACATTTGCTACTTTAGTCACACAGAAAGGGAAAAATATTAAAAATGAGCTCTTTGAGAATTTCTTTCTATGCATATATTTAATTTTTATTCCCAATATATAGCACAGTGCATGACATATAACATTTAATAAATTATTATTGATGGATAGATTGATAGGAGAGAAGAGAATTTGGGTCATGCATATCATTACCTGTGTCACCAGTTAGAGAGTTCATTTCAGAAAAAATGAATTCTTTTTGCATCATTTTTTTTATGTCAATAGGTAGGAAAAGGGAGGAAAAGTATATATACATGCATATGTATAGAATACTCATGAGTTCAATGGTTACTCTTTAATTAACATTTAGAGGATGCTCATAAAATTTATCTATTAAAATGATTTTTTATATTTGTTTTATTTTTGTTATCATGAAAGATACAGCTTTTTATTGTTTGGAAGATAATTAAAGCTAGCATTTACCAAAGAATAGCAAACAGCAAAACATATTTCTTTGACAATGTAATTCCAGTGTGGGTTTGCTCTATTGTGTTCTCATTGGCTTCTACCTTTCTGCTGATGAAATTAATTATCCTTCACATACTTTGTGAGCAGTTCTCTATTTATGGTGAACACTCAGTATCCCACAGGTCTTCCTAAAAATCACAGTGATTAGATCTAATATAACTCTCTCTGCAATTTATGATTTATGAAGAATGTCAGTGAATCCATTAAATTTAAAGATTTTAGCCTGTTGCTCTTAACATTTTGTTGACTTGATTGACTTTACAAGTACTTCTTCTCCAGAGCTAAAATGAAAACATATTTTACTTTTTTTCTAGTAAAAAAAAATTCAGTACCTATAGTTCCATGCTGATTAAGATATCAGAAAAAATTAAAGTTGGGTCTAGTATAGGCCCCCCCAAAATCACAACAATTTCAGGATTCAGGGAGGCTTACCACTCATTACATATTTGAAATATTATGGTTATCATAGAGAAGAGAAGAAACAATTGTTTCTGGATCAGTCTAAAATCTAATTGAAACTGAGGGGTTTGGATATCAAGCATTGAAGGAGACAAAAATAGTCCAAATAATTAACTCTTCTGTTTATTTTCCTCATGTTTACTTGAGAGACACATACATTTTAAACTCTTACCTTCTGTCAAAGAATCAATATTAATTATAAATTATAAGACAGAAGATCAATAAGAGCTAGGCATTTGGGATTAACTGACTTTCTCTGTCATATGACTAGAAATTGTCTAAGGCAAGATTTGAACCCAGATCCTCCCAATTCCAGACCTGGTGTTCTGGCCATAGTGTTACCTAGCTCCCTTGGAAGGAAGAAACATTAATCTATAGATTAGGAGTTATTTCCAGTTAAATCAACAATATTCATTATTAAAAGGCAACTGGATTTACTGTCAGTTTTAGGAGTGACTACCATTTAGATTATAGACTTGTGAATTTATTAATATAGGGAATTATTTCTTGAGAAAACTTTGTCAACTAATGCATAATGGCAAGTTCTATGAAATTCATAGTCAAATAATAAGCCATTATTAAATGCAATGTGTTAAATGGTGAGGATGGCAAGAAAGGAAGAAGACAATTCTCAATCTCAAGGAGTTCACAGTATAATTATAATTTTAACTATTTGCCTAGAATACTGAGATATTAAGAGAATTGCCCAGCTCCATATAACCAGTATATATCAAATCTGGGAATTGAACTCTGTGTTTCAGGCTTTAAGAATATTTGGGTAAATGCTACACCATTCTGAGTTTACTAGAATCAAAACCTCTTAGAGCTTTAAAGGAATATAAATGCCATCTAGACCAGAAGTGTGGCACATGCATTCAAGAACAGCAATGTGGCAAGTATTTTGATTATTACCCAATCCAAATTAAAATATTATTGGGATGTATTTTACAAAATATATTTAAAATATAATAAAATATAGGTAATAGAAATTTGTAGTTTTCTTTTTAAATCTATATTGCTCCTGCAGGAATCTTTATATAAGTTTTGCTGATGCCATTTCCATGGTAAACATCATTTATTTAGATGAACTTTCTGCTCAATGTAAAAATGTTCCCTCTAAATGCATAACAAAGGTGATGAGGAAAAATCTGCCTCAAAAGGAAGTACCATCCATTATTGTATGACTCTCTCATTCTCTCTGTATATATCTATCTGTCTATCTATCTGTCTAATAATCTGTCTATCTATCTATACATATATGTATAGATATACATATATGTACTTCATCTTGGTGATGACTGATATGCTATTACTTCTATCATGAACTTGCACTATTTTTACACAGTGAACCTAGAGAACTATAATGTCATTTCTTAATGGTGTCCCTTCAGATGTTCAAGGAAAATCACATTTTTTCATATTCTTCTCTAAGCTAAAAATGCATAGTTTTTCATATATTTTCCATATGACATACTTTTGACCATCCTCCACATTTTGGTCACTTTGATTTTTAAGTTCTTTAATTTTACACTTTCTATTTTAGAAGTGTCAAGTACTAAATTGAACACAATTTTCCAGCAGGGTTTAATTGGCATAGAGTACCATGAAATGACTCTTTCCCTTGCCTTGAACATTATACTTTTACTAATAGCTTTCAGATTAACATTAGCACATGGTATGGTCAATTCTATTAATCTAATACACCATATTTACTGATCTGGGTCTATATTTTTTAGTTGTTGTTTTTTTAATATCTTGTTCACTCTTCTTTTCATGAGAAAAAAGACTATCTACCACAATGGAAATAAATGATTCTAAATGCAGTTTGCAGCATATCATTCTTCACTTTATTCCATACATAATTTTTTCTATTGTGTAAGTGATATTTCTTTTTTTATTATGAAAATATATATCACATGATAAAAAATGTACCACCCATATCATATTACCTGCCATCTTGGAGAGGGATTATGGGTGGGAGGGCAGGAGATAACACGTTCTGTGAAATGTCATAAAATGATTCCTTAAAATTGAATTGACGTGTAATTTGGGAAAAAAATATATATATTTAAAAAAAATATGGATTGGGAGCCCTGAGAGGCACTATGAGGAAGAGTATCACTTTCAGTTCCAAGGAATTGGGTACCCTTAGAGAACAATATCACTTCTTATCCCAAAGAAGCAGGTGCCATGAGTATCAATTTGATTGTAATTCCAAATGATTGGGGGCCCATAGTGGATCAGAATGTAGACCAGAAAAATAGTAACCAAATCTTTCTTTAGATCACACTAATTCTGAAGCAAGAAAAAACTTCCATCCACCCTGAACAGGCTCTGAAAACAGCAACAGGAACATCCTGAAGCTTGAGACAGTTCCCTCATTCCACACAAACTGAAAACAGAGCACAATTTTGACATGAAGTTCAAAATCAAGAACTATAGAAGGAAAAATGAGTCAATAACAAAAACAAAATAAAAGAAGAGAGAGAGAGAGAGAGAAAGAAAGAAAGGAAGGAAGGAAGAAAAAAAGCAAGAAAGAAAGAAAGAAAGAAGAAGAAAGAAAGATAGAAAGACAGACATACAGACACTATCTTGACAGGAAATATCCAAAACACAAATTCAGAAGAAGAAAATTAAATCAAAGTAGCCACAAGCAAACCCTCAAAACCCTCAAAAAAAGACAAAAACCCAATAAGAATTCCTGGGCAAGTGGAAGCTAACTACACCATGAGACATTAAAATACAATAGAACAAATTCTAATGCATGAAAACAAGAAATAGAAGCAAAAAGAAAATGTTTCACTGGAGGAAAAATTGACCTGAAAAGAGGTAATTTATTGTACTACATAAAAGGCATAATAAAAAAAAATATTCAAGATATTGTATTTCAGGAAATCATCCTGAAAAACTGCCCTGATATCTTAGATCCAGGGGACAAAATAGAAATTGTGAGAATCAATAAATCAATAAATCATCTTCTAAAAATAATCCCCAGATCAAGGAGAAAATATGACTGTCAGAAAAGAACAATATAAATATAATTAGGTCACAATCACAATTAAACAGGATTTATCAGCTACCACATTAAAGGAGCAGAGGGCTTGGGATTGCGTTTCCCAGAAGGCAAAAGAGCTGGGATAAGAAAAGTATCTTGCCCAGTAAAAAACTGAATGTAATCCTTCAGGGGGAAATGAATATTTAATGAAATAAAATACTTTCAAGCATTATTGATGAAAAGAGGAACACTAAATAGAACATTTGATTTTCAATTACAAGACAAGCAAAATATAAAAAAAGGATACATGAAAGAGAAATTTAAGGGACTCAATAAAATTATATTGTTTATATTTTTATATGTGAAGATGATATTTTCACTTCTATGAATCTTACCATTATTAGGACAATAAAAATGATTCTATATAGAAAGATAGCATTGTACTGAGTCCATTAGGATGGGTTATGTATAAGTATGGAGAGGTGAAAAAAAGGCACATTCCCTCTAGGACTTGACATTTACTTTTTTTTTTAATCTTGTGAGTCAGTCAGATATGTATGAGATGGCATCTTGGGTTGCTTCAATTTGCATTTCTCCTAGTAGGGATTTAAAGCATTTTTCATATGACTTTTGATAGCTTTGATTTCTTCTTCTGAAAATTCTTTCTAATTTATTTTTTATATTTTTCTGTTTTCTATTGTCACATGGCTAATATGGAAACACACATATATATTTAATATATATATATATATATATTTGACATCACATGTATAACCAATATAAAATTACTTACTATTTTATTTATTTATATTTAATGGAATAAATTAAATATACTTTAAAAATTTAATGAAAATTTTAAATTTTATTATTTTATATATAATAGTTTTTTAATGCAAACAAAAGAAATGATTCAAACATAACTAGTGATGATGTACCATTCACCTTAATTTTGGTTTGGCAAGATTTGAGGAAAATATGTACTATTAAAATGTTTGAGTTTTATGTATTTTTATGGAATTAAGGCTATTCAAGACACTCAACATTAGTTTCAATATATGGATCACAGAGTTGGAAGAGACATCAGAGATACTTTATGATATCATTGCAGAATGGGAAAGCTGATGTTGATCTCAGCAGGCATATTATCTAACACACAGGCACCAAAGGAATCCCTGCTGTACAAACCTGACAAGCTAGAGTTTCTCAAGCAAGACTTTGCTTCCAAATTCCTAATTTTCTAGATAAAAAATGCAGGGACAGGAATAATAAATAATGTGGCTAATGAAATACATGTTATAAGGATTAGAAATAGGATTTGAACCCAGATCCCTTCTTCCTGAGTCAGAGTGATATTCACTGTACCACTTTTCTTCCTATATGATGAAAGGGAATAGTACAGAGCTTTTGGTTTTAATTGGACTACTATTAGCAATCCAAGATCTAGGACATCTCCAAGGGAATCATGCTCCCCTCTCTAAAAAGGACCTTCCTCTGCCATAAAATGAACTGACAGAATTTGAAGTTGAATTGAAACTTACAATTTTTAATTTTTTTATTTCCTTTATGAATTTTTTTCAAGTATAAGCAATATCTTTTTTTCACCACATGATGAACATAGAAATATATATTTTCTGATAACACATGTATAACCTATATTATATTACTGATCATCTTGGGAAAGGGAAAGAATGGGGGGGAGAATGGGCATGTAGATCTACAAATGTCAGAAAAATATTTTAAAAATTGTATCAACATGTAATCTAGAAAAAATAAATATTAAAAGAGAGAATATCTGATTGGGGTCATCTTTAAACGGTTGGTGCTATTTTGAAATGTTTCA
The DNA here is from genome assembly GCF_016433145.1 of Gracilinanus agilis. Classification (NCBI taxonomy): domain Eukaryota; kingdom Metazoa; phylum Chordata; class Mammalia; order Didelphimorphia; family Didelphidae; genus Gracilinanus; species Gracilinanus agilis. Next base: position 702,496,519 of record NC_058131.1, read on the forward strand.
AGTTATCAGTATGTTTTTAATCAAGTAAAGGGCATTTGAATATTTTTAGTTAAATCCTACATCTCCTTGCTTGCTGATTTCTGACCTGGTGACAATAGTCTAGTGTCTTTGAATCTTGCCTCATCAGAGAAAAGCAGTGGCAGAGTCACTTTGAAAGTTAAGCTTGAGTACTAAGTAGGGAGTCCTGTTAGCAGCAAGGAGAATGATAGAAACAGCCCTTCAGCAATGTGGGAGGGGAAAAAAATCTTCCATTGCAAAGGATAAAAGGAAGATTTTATCTTTAAAGTGCTGGCTACTTTAAATACTTCTTAAAGCAGTTAAAAAAACTGGTCTTCATCTTAATTAGTTGAATGCCAATGTGAACAAAAATACCAATTTTTAGACTCTTTAAAAATGGGGGTGGGGAGATACTTTGTCTCCTCTCCCTAAGCTGATCTGTGCAATGGAACATTATAGGTATACCAGGCAGAGTACTGCCTAAAATTGCAATCTCCAGGATTGTCGTGGGGGTATTTAACACAGCTTTATGGCATTTTGCAACGTATGTCTATTGCCAAGGGGACAGATCTTTGAACTACTGAGATTTGGACAGGATTCATGCAGTGATTAATTAATGTAAGAGCATTCCTGCAATATGATCAGTCTGGCACCAACAAGAGAAAAATACAAATGGAACACTGACATCTTTAAGAGGAAGGGGGGAAAGAAAACATTAGAAGGATCCAGCATTATTTGCTAATTTTTTTGACAGGAAAAGAAGTTCATCAGAATCTAGTCACAAGCAGTTAAAAACAATATGCATTTTGGATAGTCATTGAGGCACAGTGAATTCAGGAAATAATTCCAAAATTGCACAGTAATGGTGTGTGAGAGTTGGGAATATAAAGAGACAATGGGCTGGGGCTGGATACTTACATACTCCAAGACACTAATGCATCTGTGATCTCACAGATATGATCAGTTCTGAAGATCTCTAAGAAAGCTCATCCCTACTTGCTGATTTTATGAAACTCAAGAGGTTCAGATAACATACTAAAGGTTTCCTCTGACCTCTGGGATGTAATATCATTTTTCCATGCAAAATGGAGACCAGGATGAGTGATACCCAAGAGTTTTAGATTTTAGAACCAACCCAGATGCCATGAGCCAGAGGGCAAAAAACAGTTACTGCCAGGACTATAAAAGAGACAAATTTGAACAAGAAACACTCTCATTACTGAGAAAGGGACCTGGGTGGTTGGGTGGGTAGGCCAAACCAAACCTACATAGGTCATCTGCATCCCGTTTCAATACTTATCACATCCTCAACTTCTGGACAAATCTGTGCTATATATTAATCATTGAACATCAAGGAAGAGCAACATCAAGACTCAATCAGTTTGGTTAAGGTCAAAGGTACCTGGCCTGGCCAGAGTGCCACAGAGAGGGAAACCTCCAGCAGACAGTCTCAACCTGATTGCCCTTGATTGACAAACCTGATCATTAGTAGCTTGGCAAAGGTTTCCCAACACCTCTTTCCTTCAACCCTGTTCCTTTCCCTGAGTTGTTACAATTAAATCTTTAAGTCTACTTAGGTGAAAGTCATTATTGTCCTAAGGAGCAATAATCTTATCTTCGATATCACCATTCCACCTATAATAGAGAACATCATAATTTTTCACTGGACAGAACAAAAAGCCACTAACATAGAGTAAAGGATGACATTCTTTCTAAATATGTGGGGTGGGGGGGTAGGAGAAACAGATATTAAAAGAGTGACAAATAGATCAAAATTTTCTTTTTTTTTAGACTTTTGAGAAAAAGATATTCTATTTTTTAGTCTCATTTAGTATTCTCCAGAGATCTTTGTTGTCTAAATTTTCGAAAATTTTATTCATCTTGTTATTTCTTATTTATTTTATTATTAGATTTGCCTAGATCTCAGAGGGATCTAGAAAATTATTTGCGTATTGTTACTGTCTATGTCTTCTTGGAATGCATTTAACTTTGCCTTCAAGAACTGAAATTTTATATCATTTGGTTCATATATATTCATTATTTATTTTACTTCATTATTTATGGTACCTTTAAGGGGAAAAAAAGAAGTTTCTCTATATATCTCTTTTAATTAGGTATATTTTTGTTTTTGCTTTTTCTAAGATCATGAACCTTAATCCTGCCTTTTTCTTTTTTTTTTTACTTCAGTGAGTTCATTCCATTTGTATTCATATATAAGATTTCTAATTCTGTAATTCTGCTCATACAATTTTCTTCCATTTATCCTTCTCTTCTTTAACCTCTCCCCTCAAGTTTTTAGTCACTCTCCCTTAACATATACTCTCTCTTCCTCTTTTTCCTGGTTTCTTCTACGCCTACTTCCCCATTGGGTTAGATGAAATTTTATACTCTTATCTTGTCTCTGTGTATATATTTATTATGACTTTGTACAAGTTTAGAGGAGATTGAGGTTAAAACATTTCCTAAATTGTAAAAACTCTCTAAGTCATGTCACTTTTAATTGCTCTATTCATCCTCTTCTTTCCCTCTTCTGATTCAGTCCTCTTTCTCACCCTTCCATTCTTTTTTCAAGGTCATCACAACATAACAGGTTCACATACATATCCTTTGTCTATGTATATTTCCCTTTACTACATGTATCATCTTCCTATATAGAACTGTAAATACTTTAACCTTCATGTTCACCATTTTGTACTTCTCTTGAGGAATCTTGTTTTTGAATGTTACTTTTTCTATTCAGCTCTTTTCTTTTCATGAGGAAAATTGGAAAGTCTTCTGTTCTAATTAAATATTCAATTTCCCCTCTGAAAGATTATACTAAATTGGGTTGGGTAGGTTATTCTTGATTGTAATTCTGTCTCTATTATTGTTTGAAATATATTCCAAGCTCTGCTTTTTTAATGTGGTAGGAGTTAATCTTGTATGACCTTGATTTTGGTTCAGTGCTGTTTAGGTTTCTTTCTGACTACTTGCAGCATTTTCTCCTAAATCTGAAAACTCTGGAATTTAACTATAAAATTCCTGAAAAAAAAATTCATTTTTCTCCATCTTTCTGGGAGTTCCACCCTCTTCCTGGTCTATGTTATGGTCCAAACTCAGATGGTACCTTTTCTTACTCACAACTATAGAGAAAACAATTTTTCTCTGTCTAGGAGTTATAACTTTGAACTGGCAACAGATAGGGTGACTGTCAAATTTTGCCCAATTCTCAGTCCCAGTGCCAGCACAGGGGTTCCCCATAACACCTTTCTAACTGGAAGTTTAGTCCCCTTATCACTCTTCGTGCCACTGTTGCTACTGATTGTGGTGGTGTTGCTGCTGCCTCCAGTCCCCAGAGCCCATGCTGCTTCCTTTATGTATATACCTGGCTTGTCTTTACTCCAATATTTACTTCTTCTCTCTCTCTGTCTCTCTCTGTCTCTCTCTGTATCTCTCTGTCTCTCTGTCTCTCTCTCTCTTTGTCTCTGTCTCTCTGTCTCTGTCTCTCTTTCTGTCTCTCTCTCTCTCTCTGTCTTTTTCTCTGTCTCTCTCTGTCTCTGTCTCTCTGTCTCTGTCTCTCTCTGTCTCTCTCTGTCTCTCTCTCTCTCTCTCTCTCTCTCTCTCTCTCTCTCTCTCTCTCTCTCTCTCTCTCTCTCTCTCTCTCTCCCTCCTTCCCCACCCAGTCTTTCTAAGCAGTTTTTTAATTCTACTGAGAAATTTATTTGAAGAATAAAAAAAAATAGAAAATAAAATTGGGGGAGCTCAGTAGAAATGCTCAATTCCTTGTATTATCTTGGCTCTATCCTCCTCAGAGATAGCAATTTTTAGACAAATCAAAAGACTAAAGCCACAAATGAAATCTTAGTTATTCTTCTCAAGATTAAATCCCCTCATGATCCCAGAAATATTTGGTGAATTAGATCATGAAATGAGCTTTGAAGTGACAAGTATAATCCTGGCTATTTCTAAAAGCACCTTAATCTTTTTCTGAACACTTTCCCGAGAGGTAGATGGTATGCTATTATATCCATTTTCTAGATGAGGAAACTGAGGTACTGAAAAATAAAATAATTTTCTTAAGATGACAAAGCTGTTAAGGTACTTGATGGAAGGGCATGTTAATTTTTTTCTTAGTATCCCCATGCCTAGCACAATGCCTTGGTATTGGCACATATTGAATGATCTATAAATTTATGATAGATTACTTGATTGAATCCTAGTTGAGAATCTAGACTGTGCTAGTACCTTCAGTTCTAGTCTTTCCATGGAATCATACAGGGTGATATCATCCCCAGTGCAATGAACTAAGAGTGTGCCTTGTACCTTTGTATTTAGAAAGAGGCTTTGTCAAATGTCCTGACCCTGAACAATTTTACTGATTCATAAGAGGAATCTTCTGGCACTAGTCCTAGCCTGGCATATGTGAAATTCAGAGATATCATTTGCCACGCAGGAGTGAGAAATAATGTAAGGTAAATGGCATGTACTGTAAAAGGAGCAGTCTTTGCCCATGAAAGCAGCTGAGCGAGAAGGATTTGGCCAGATTTAGCCTGTCACTATTGATCACTGGGTCATCTCACAAATACTTGCTCTAAGTTCTCTCTGTTATGATTTTTTTTTCTTGGAGTGACCTCAGAAAATTACTCTCCATGATTACATTGGTATGCTTGGAAAGTGCCCAAAGAATTCCTAAATCCCTGTGTCATCCTCCTCTGAAACTTTTAGGTGCTTCAGGCTGTTTATCTATAAAGATCTTAGGAATAAATTTTCTAAGGACAACATGAGAGAACTGCAGAAGCCTTCCTGGGGCCTTCTGAGTCAGTAGAGCATTGCTGCTAATTTCATTATGTCCCAAATAACTAGACTATGGTGGTGATGACAAACAGGGACTAAAGAGAGGAAACTGGACTTCTCAGAAGTCAATATAATTGCTACTCTTGGCTATTGAGATTGAGGCTACATTGTGTTCTAAATCCAAAGGGAAAAATAGATTTCTGTGACCAAATATGTGGGCATACCTGGCCCTTTCTTTAGTCAGCCTCTCCTCCCCTACTTCTCTTTATTCTATTCTTTATCTCATAAAGATTAAAGCTCTCAATCAACAAATCAGTAGATATTTATTAAGAGCCTATAATATGCCAGGCTGTGATAGGCTCTGGGGAAAGACAAAGAATAAAATAGTAACTACTATCAAAAAAAGCTTACAGTTAATAGAAACAGATAAGAAGTACTTTAATAATTATTTACAAATCCAAACCAAATGATACAAGGATATTCAATACAAAGCAGTTAGAGAGGAATAAAATAGCACTTTGGAGATCAATATTATTAGTATTAATATTAATGTTTCTCCTACTATTATCACTACCACTGTCCCTCTACCTCTGCTAGCACCACTTCTATTACTGCTTCACCTATGACTACGGCTATGACTATGACTACAACTACTTAAAAATATTTTTAAACCCTTACCTTCCATATTAGAATCAATATTGGGTATTGGTTCCAAAGCAAAAGAGCAATAAGGGTAGGCAATGGGGGTTAAGTGACTTGCTCAGGGCCACACAGCTGGGAAGTGTCTGAGGCCAGATTTGAACCTAGGACCTCCCAACAGACCTGGCTCTCAATCCACTGAGCCACTCAGCTGCCCCCTACTACTACTTCTGCTGCTGCTGTTAACTTTTATAAAACAATTTAAAGTTTTCAAAATGTTTTACATATATTTTCTCATTTAGTCCTCATAATAACCTTGGGAAGTGGATATTATTGCTGTCTACTTTTACAAATCAAGAAACTGAGCTAGAGGGAGATTAAGTCACTTGCTCAGGCTTCACAGAGCTAGTCCTTTTGAACTCAAATCTTTTTGTCTTCAAGACAAGAGCTGTCAAACTTAAAAATAATAAGCAATGAATTGATTATGGATTATAAACTGATTACATACTCTGCTTGTTGTACTTACAAAGTGTTTTCTGTTTGTATAATTGAAGTGAAACTCATAAGTGAACTTCTCTTCAGGGCCAGGTGCAAGGACAACAAGGAGATTCTTTTTATATAAAAATAAACTATTTATTGAGAATATAAGGATTGTAAAGGGGCAAAATTATGGTTGGCCTTAATATTAAGAGTTTTGGTTACCAGGAATTTAATACATATCAATTCCAAAATGATTTTTAGCAATTTATTTATAAAATATAGGGAAAGAGTGAAAGTAGAGAAATGAGAAGAGGATAGGGTAGGATATCTAACCTAACATGCTAAGTATTTTGCTCTGGCCCCTGTCTCGACCAGACAGGGCTAATTAGTCCTCAACCAAAGGGGCCTCAGCCTTGAGCTGAGGGCCAAGGATGAATAAAGCAAAGGCTTCAGTCACGAAGCCTCTCTTAAGAGGAGAGTCCCTTCAGAACAATCCTGGAAAGAGTCAGTCTTTTTCCCTCACCACGTGGTACTTCAAAGGGAGAGATTTAAGAACAGTCTCACCAAGTCCAAGGTCTCAGGTCCAGTCAGTAGAGTCTCCAACTCCAACTTCAAAGAATGAAGAAGAACTGTCCCACAGGAAATTATAACTTCCTTTTAAAGGCATTTCTTTTATGTCACTTCCTGTGCAATCCTCCCATTTTATGTGTACCAATCACAACAAAGGCTTTGCTTAGGACTGCCCAGTGGGCAGTCAGTCAATTCTGATTTGTCCCCCACTCTTGCACACATGTGTCACAAACCTCCCCACTTGAGAATTAAGTGGTGGTGTTTACATTTTTAGAGATTAAATCTAGAAATGGGCAGGGTAGGCTTAATCCCATCTTCACAGGATAAAAAAAAGATTTCTAACTCTAAGGGATTCTAACTCTACCCAAATAAAACTCTCTGCTTCTGCAAGGAACCAACTCTCCTGTTTCCACAGGCTACATTAATCCCTCCTGATCTGACAAACCCAAATTTTGCCTATTCTACAATAAAACAAATACTATTATCCTTATACAAAGTATATAATTCTTAACTTTGTCTCCAAGTTATAAAAATAACAAAGGCTAGCTGGCTGATCCTCAGCAAGAACCAAATTAGGGCTTTGAGCCTTAGCAGACTCAGTCCAAACCAAAGATGAGTTCTTTCTTTGGTCTTCTCAGATATAAAAAAAAAACAATTTATGAAACAGCAATAGACAGTCACTAGTGTTTCCCAAGTAGGAAAAGGAAAATCACTTCGCTCCTTCAGATTTTTGCCTACTTTCATTCTACCTCAGACAGTGAGTAGAAAGAGAGAAGATGTCACCTCCTTCCAGCACACACACACACACACACACACACACACACACACACACAGAGAGAGAGAGAGAGAGAGAGAGAGAGAGAGTAACTGCTCCCCCTCAGAGTAACTGCCACACCCAGAGACTGTCACAGAAAAATTGATACACCTCTCCTGCACACTATCAACATTGGAAACTGATACTGTCTCAGATGTGTTTAAAACTCCAATTCTTTCTGAAGCCAGCTTCTCTACTTCTTATCTCTAAACTAATATAACAAGACTTAATTTCTAATATCATCCTTATATCACTAGGCTTTATATAATCATGCTTTAGCTCTGTCTTGAAGAAAAAGAAAGATTCTATGAAACAAAAGTGAGAAGGATTAGGACCCTAGTATATTTAGCCTCACCCCTCAGGTAAGACCTATAAAGATTATCCCTGTCCCAAAGTAAAGATGCAGAAAGTAGAAAAAACTAGGCCTGCTCAGTGCCTTAAAGTATTGCTTTTTCCATTGACCACCATTGTATTTTCTTTTATAATCTATCAAATTTCTAAGATCAAAGCCTACTACCACTGGCACCAACATTATCTCTTAGTTTTTTTTTTTATTCCATACACTCTACATTGTAGCCAAATGCATTAACTTTTTGTCCCCTCAAAGTGTCATAAGCCTTTTATTACTTACCATAGACTGTTTCAAATACTCAGAATGCTTTCTCCTCTCCTTATAACTTGATGAATTCCCAGGGAGCCATGACAACCTAACTCAAATACTACCTCTTCCAAGAAGGTTTTTCTGATGCTCAGATTACTCACCACCATCCCTCTCAACAGATTGGACTTCGTTTCATGTGCTAAAATTTACCAGGCAATGATGAAACTTATACTCCTTTAGCAGGTAAGGGAAAATATGATTAGTTGGCAAGAAAAAGAATGCTTAATAGTCAGCTAAACAAGTGATAGGATCTCCCTCTTCAATTAGTGATGGAATTCCAATCTAGATCTTCTTGTCTTCAGGTCCAATATATATTACTTTCACCAAACCATTGTGTCCTAAACAACTTATAGGAAGAATTCAATAATCATGCTTTTGAGAAAGTGACTGACCTAGACCTCTCTCAAGAGAAATTAGTGGCCCATCTGGTTTGTTCCTGTTGCATCACTTGCCATATTGTGAGTGCTGAATGGATATCAGTGTTGCTATAACCACATCTCTTCTTGGCTCTAAATTCATGGCATAACTACTTTTTTTTTGTTTAAAAATTCTATGACTCTTACCTTCTGTCTTAGTATCAATTTTAAGAGAGAACAGCAAGGACTAGGCAATTGAAGTTGAAGTGAATCATCTAGGATCACAAAATGAGGAATGTTTGATGTAAGAGTTGAACCCAGATCCTCCTGAGCCCAGGCCTGATGCTGTATCTGCTCTGCTATCTGGATGCCCCTGTGCCATGACTTCTTCATGATTAAGGAATAAAATTGAGAACTCATTGTCTGGAATTTCATGTCTTCTATGATTTTGCCCAAAAATATCACAGTCCATTTATTCCTTACTTCTCTGATATGACATATTTCTTCTAGAAAATCTCAAAATATATTTCATATATGCCCATTTAACATCTCCAGAATTCTGCACATGATATTTTTTGGCCTGAAGTGTCTTCCCACATATTTCTTTCTTCCTGAAATCCTTCAAGTTATAACTGGAATGCCACCTGTCCTATGGAATCTTTCCATTACCCAAACCTATCTCTTCTCTACTTTTATACTACTTAATATGATTATTTTTGTTCTGCACTCACATTGACCAGAAATACTGGTTTAAATAAATTCTTGGATGATTACTACCTTTGTGACCTAGAATGAGTCATTTAATTTCCTTGTGCCTTATTCTGATTACTTGTAAAATCAAGGGCTTGGACCAGACTCCTCAGACACCTTTTCTAGGTAAAAAATCCAGAAATCTATGCCCAAGATCTCCTTTGAATTGATATTTTCAATCATAGAAACTTAGGGAGTGACCTTAAACACTATCTAATCTATCACTTTCAGAAGGATTTTATCCAGTTCCTAGAATCAAGGGTTCCTTTCAAGGTTTAACTCCAGTGCTAACTATTGTTAGTGTCCATTTTCTTCAAATCTTGCTGAGTGTATTTTGTATTTATTTATATTAGAGAAATATTTTATCCTCTCCATCCTACAACCCCTTCCAGGAAGTGGACAGCTTAATTTCTGTTTTTTATCCCCAAGGCCTAGCAGAATGCTTGGGGTATAATTGACACTTCATAAGTTCTTACCAAATTGAAATGTGGTGACATTCTCAAAGTCACATAGTTAATTTATGAGAGTCAGGATATAAACACAGTTCCTCTAGCCTTAAAAGCATCCCTGAACATAGAAAGGCAAATAATTCTATAGCCACTTGTTTGGGAAGAGTAATGTGATTTCTTATAGAGTACCAGCCAAAATATCTTCTTGATCATGAATCAGAGGATCTTACTCCACAAATTCAAAGTGGTTTGAGCTGTGCAACTCATATCTCCTCCATTGGCCCCTGATTCCTCATTAACTAAAATTAATACAGTTATAACTATTAAATCTTGCTGCCCTAGCTCATAATGATTAGTTCTGTGGTCCTATAACATCTTCTCCAGTAGAAAATATGTTACATTAGCAAATGTATATTGAATGAAGGAGGGCAGAACAATCCATCATCTACCTTGTGTTTGGGTCTTTCAGGACTGAGTTCCTGTAAGATTATTGTTGTTGTTTAGTCATTTCAATTTCAATTGTGCTCAGTATTTGGAATCCCTTTGGGGGTTTTCTTGGCAAAGATATTGCAATGGATTATTATTTCCATGTCCAGCTCATTTTACAAATGAGGAAACTGAGACAAACAACCTTTAAATAACTTAGCCAGAGTCATAGAACTACTAAACATTTGTGGCCAGATTTGAAAACAGGTTGTCCTCACTTCAAGCCTTATGCTTTATCTAGCACTCTATCTACCTGCCCTCCAGGGTTCTTTTCATGTTTTACCTCCAAAATATACCAGGAATTCTTCATCTATGATGAATGGAACCATTGAAGATGCATGGATAGATGTCTAGTTGGGAAGATTCATTGAGTTTTTATTAAAAATACATCTTTATGTCATTGTAATGGTTTTCCTTTATAATCATGTAAAAATTATATATTTAAAAACAATATTCAAAGAAGATATGAACTTAAACTTTATGAACTCCAAATGAAAAATGGTTCATTCTTCATATTCTCACAATAATAATGATGGTGATGTTCATCATCATCATCATCATCATCATTATCATCACAACAATAAAATATGTCACTGTGATTCTCTAACATGGAAGATACAATGTCTTCAGCTGTGCTCTCTAAATTGAGGATGAGTGGAAAGTGGGTTATGTCTGATTTGGCAAGAACACAATTGAGCTCTCTCCTAATGCATTGAGATGGAAATTGTTGACTGCCTTACAAAAGAAAATCAGGAAATAATTGCTAAGCATAGTACTTAATGAGATGGAGGGATCTTAAAATTAAAAGATAAGCATATTAAACATTCTTATTTTAAATAGAGAAGTTGATGATTTTCCAAATGCAAAACAAGGATGAAGTAGCAGTCGTGGGCTTTGACTACAATTCTAGTACTCTTTTCATTACAACAGTGAAAGTTAGTCATGGACATTTGTAAATCACACAAAGTAGGGATGTGTGTAGATAAAAGCATAAGAGTTCTATAACTAAGGTAAGGCAACTGGTACATTGTTCTAGATTCCAAAGTCTAAAAATTCGGAGGAACCACATTTTATAATTTCATTCTCTGTCTTTTGCTTCAATAGGAAAAGAATTATAGGATGTCTGTATCTAGGAAACCAACGATTCCATTTGGTGTCCTGTTCCTATCCCCTCATTTACTTTGTTTTGTATCTTAAAATCTTTCTCTTCCTCAATTTATTTTAATTAGCTAAATGAAATGGCTAATCTGAGGTCACTTTTCACATTTACCCTAGAATCCTGAATTCTTATTTTTTACTTTAAGGCTTTAAATAAGAAGATGTTTTAAGATATGAGGCAGTTTCTTTTATCCTACCTTTAATTCTCTAAGTCAGTGATGGGCAAACTTTTTAAAGAGGGGGCCAAAGGAAAGGAAATGTTCATCTGTCACTCTGTTCCTAAGGCAACTCTTCCAAAGTTTCATTGTATTGTATCCTACTCGTATTTGTCAGATTAGGAATGATGTTGCCCAGCTGGATAGAACATTTCAGGGGGCTGCAGTTTGCCCATCACTGCTCTAAGTTCATGAAATAAAAACATTCTTTTGGATTATTTAATTTTATAAATCTATATCATATACAACCAGTTAATATTTTATTTTTTATTTCATATACTTGAGGAAGTATTTAAAATCACCATCATGTCTACTAAATATTTAGTTATAAGAAATGTTCCCCTGCCTTCCACCTAGTTTAACAAATGTTCAACTATTTGCTCTATTTCCTATTTGACAGTTTTCTCCATTTAACTTATCAAGTTTTAAAATTCCAGCAACCACCCCAGAAGCACAGTATTTCTAGGGAAGCTACACTTGTTCTTGCATTATATTTTTTCTTGCTCCCTGGAAGAAAAGACATAATGGATTTTACTGTAATTATATTCACAGTCTATCCAAGTGCTATTTGGCTGGGTACGGACAATATAATCTTTGGCATTAAAGACCTAGCCCTGCAGCACTTCAACGCCCATAACTCTTGTGGTTTTCAGTGAACACTATTATGTATGCAGAGAAACTCTGAGTTTGGATTCTTATCCTGTACTAGATGGCTTAGTATATGCTGCCTTGTAGTTGTGGGAAGAGATGATCTGAATTTCACATTTTTTAGGATAAAAAACACAATAAGCTTCTGTTAATAAGTACCTTCCTGTTCTATGTTTGGGATAATAAAACTGAAGGATGACAAATACTCAGATGGATGAATGTGAGTTTAGTATTAGGCCCATATTTCATACTTATTTTCTTTTTTGAAACAGAACTAAAGAAATAAGTTAATTGAAAGTTACATTGAAAAAACCAATGGGATAGCTTAATATAGAACAATAGAAATCATTTTACAATATATTCAGAAGTTAAATACTATATAGTTATGACTACATGGGAGAGATCATTAGAAAATATCTCTTTGCAGTAGAACAGGGAACACATACAGTGATCCCTCACCTATTGTGGGGTTTAGATTCCAGAGACGTGTTATATTTATTTAATTATTTATAGATTTTAAGGATTTACAAACTCTTCCCACTCTCTTATAAACCTTTTTCACACTGTTATTAATCTACCATCACAGAGCCAATCAGCACCCAAGATACAGAAGACAGTTCTGTATTTGGTCGCCTTTCATTCCATCAGCCAACAGTGTGTTGCAATAAATATAACTCTGGAATACAGAATTAGATTTAAAAAAAAAAAAAAAAACAACAAACAAACCATGATTCAGTGAAGCCAGGATAAGTGAACCATGATAGAGTGAGGGATGACTGTACTGTTCATCTAAGAACTTAACCTTCTCTATTCATGAATTATACCAATGAGCCCAGATACACAGATCAGTATGAGACTATTTAAACATCTAACAAAGTCTAGTTTAGCCCATGTTTTAATCTAAATCTCTTATTGATTCTAGGCATCAAGAATCCCTTTAGATTCTCTACTGGGACTTTTATTTGGGAATTTATTACTCTAGATTGGAGCTCTCAGATGATAGATTTTAGATCTAAACACCATCATTATCTAGTAGAGAGGCAGAGATAATATACTTTTCCTTTATCAAGAATTTGCTTTTTTAAAAATCCCTTACTTTCTTCCTTTGAATCAATACTGCATAATGGTTCTAAGGCAGATGAGCAGTAAAGGCTAGGTGATGAAGGTTAAAGTGACTTGTCCAAGGTCTCACAGCTAGGAAATGTCTGAGGGTAGATATAAATCCAAGACTTCTGATGTCTAGGCCTGCCTCTCAATCCACTAAACCACCTAGCTGCCCCGAAGTTAGCAGAAATAATAGTAAACAACTATACCAAGTACTAACCTTGTTCAGAAGCTAGGTGATATAGTAGGGCACTAGACTTGGAATCAGGAAAGTTTTCATTCAAATTCTACTTCCAGCACTAGCTGTAGGACTCTGAATAAGTTATTTTACTTCTATCTGCCTCAGTTTTGGAGGTATTGAGAGACTGTAAGGGACTGGGAACTGCCTATTCGCAAGATTCCAATTCCATTTACCTATTAGATTCATATCTTTACTCCTAATCATACTATCCCAAACTCCCAATTATGAAACTCCATATCACTGATGAAGAATATTAAGGAATCTTCTGGAAAAAAATTATACTGTGGACTTTTTGTTAAAAAGTCTCCTTTTGGATGAAAAATAGTGGCATCTGGCTAGACTACAATTCTGGCATAGGATTGCTTTCAAAGGCATATAGGGAGCACAGGAGCCTGACCATTCTTGGTGCAATCATTTAATGATTGTCAGATATAAGGACCCATCACTGTACCTAGGCCAACTAGATCCTGACCAAGAAAGTAGAACAAATTGCTGCCATCAAATGTTTTAGGCCTGCAGTCAAGAAAGTCTGCTATTCCAAAAGCAGGTTCCCTGCCTCATAAAGTCTGGCATTGCTAGCACAAAATATGTTTCACTATCAAGAGGCCCAACACATTCTTTTAAAAGAAAGATGGTAGGTTTTATTTTCTGTTTAAGTAATATTCTCAATTGGAAAACAAACAAGTCTTCTATCCCCCTCAGTTTCCTTACTTGTAAAATGAAGATAATAATACCCATCTCACTGGGCTATTGTGAGGATAAGATGAGGTATTTTTTTAAACACTTACCTTCTGTCTTGGCATCAATACTGTGTATTGGCTCCAAGGCAGAAGAATGGTAAGGGCTAGGCAATGAGGTTAAGTGACTTGCCCAGGGTCACACATCCAGGAAGTGTCTGAGGCCAGATTTGAACCCAGGACCTCCTGTCCCTGGGCTGACTCTCAATCCATTGAGCTACCTAGCTACCCCCGAGATGAGGTATTTTTAAAAGACCTTTGTAATTCTAAAAACAAAACAAAATTCAAAAAAACCCATAAAAATTCTAGCTGTTGCTATGACTACTATTACTGCTACTACTAGCAATAACTTATTTTAAATTAATTATATTAAATGTTTTAATTGTTTTCAACAGTAACATTATATTTGCCCCTTATCCCTCACTGTAAGTCACCAATCAGGATATTTTTGTCCATCCTTTCTCATTTCCTTTTCCTTCTATACTTACATTTGTGTGTGTTCTCTTTCTCTCACTTTACATGGAATCAAAAATCTCAAATTTAATGTTAGAGTTTTAGACAAAGAGAAGCATACTTTGAAGAAGCATTATTGAGAGAAACATTTGAGAGTTTCATACCCTCTGAGACCAACTTGTACAGCCCCACTCATTTTACAACTGAGGCAATTGAAGAGTGGAAATCTTAAGATGGTTTGTCCAGGACCACATAGGTAATAAACTATAATGCTGGAATACAAGACCCAAGACTTAAGACTCCAGAAAAATATACTTTTAACTGCATTCTACTACTTCATAGAGGAATACTGGACATGGAAAATAAAAATGCAAAACTATACAGTAAATAATGGTTGACTTGAAGTCTTTAGCTTTAATCACTTTTTACTTCCAAAATCAGTGATAGTAATCCATATTGCTTTAATGACCAAAGATCTTTACAGAGATTTAAATCAATTAGATGCCTGGATGACAGGTATCATGAGAGTTTAGGGATTTCACTTGGGAAAATCTGAGAAACATAGTTGAAAGCTGAAATACATTTTTGAGAACATTGAACCTAACCTCCTTATTTTACTGATGAAGGACCTGAAACCGTCAGAGGTTGATTATCTTATATAAATTACCAAATGAGAAGGTTGAAGAGCTCATTCCAAATACATTTTCTCTGATTCCATTCAACTATCATGACTAGCAGAAATAAAAGAGATTTAGTCCCACAAGTTAATATAACAAAACTGAAAGACTTCAAATGGATCTATCTTGTTAAGGTAGTTCATGTTCTCCTGACTTTCAGTCTAGAGAAGATTTTTCTTTGTCTTTCATTTCTATCCTTCAAGAAGCAAGAATTTTCAAAATTTTCAAATTTGGCAATGAGTCAGTCTCACTTGGTGAATAGAAAATGAACTTTAAAGTCCAATAACCCAAGTTCTAGTCCAACAACTGACATACTGGTTGTGTAACCTTGGGGAAGCCATTAATTCTTTCAACACTCCAAACAATTCAAAGACTGTCAGTTGCAGAAGTCTTGACAATCTGCATTGGCAGAATACGTTTCATTACCTATGCTTACTCTACACTGATGTAATTACCAATCTGGACCAAATATTTCTTTGAGACATAGCTTTCATTTGTTTATAGAAATCATTTGCTTCAATGGATGGGTGCTCTAACTCTAACTGACTTGGATACACCCTCCAAACTCTAATCACTTTCAAGACATATTTTTCAATTGTTAAAATCCCAACAAAAGTACTATTCATGTCTTTTCACAGATTAAATAAAAGATTTATCACCAAATCACCGGAGGCTTTATTCTTGTTGCCTTCATATTTCAGAGATATAAGAGGAGCACTTAGGCTAGGTCTCTCATTCTTCATTCTGGTTTCATGGAAGCGTCTCCTCATATTGTATTAAAGAATTTTCATAGTCATCCCCATATTATGCATCCCCTGTGTAGGATATCATTAACAATTTCCTTTAGCTTTCCACATGTACTATCACTCTCCCTAATGCTTTCTAGGTCATCTTTAATTTGGATTCTAATATCGAAATGTTACAATATTCTTAGACATACAGCATTTCTAGATGGGCATTTGGATTTTTTTAAAATGGGCTGTTGCATAAGGATGGAGGAGATTGAGATCAGCAAAAGAGCAATGAAACTTAAAAAAAAACTCTTCCGACTTGATTTTTCCACGTAGTTTTGGATTCAGCAACTTGTTCATCTGTAACCCCATTCCAGATACCTATAGCAACAGTCAACCTAGTGGGCTGCCTGTTCAAGTCTGTAAGATAATCTTCACAAAGAATCCTTCTCATCCACCTGGTTCCTTATTTTTCTCTCAGACCATTTCCCCTATAATAGTCATTTTAGTCTTCTACCTCATTTCCCCCTATTGTTGGTTAATCAATTTTAGACTACATTATTTTTTTCTTAAGTCTCTTGCCCCTTTAGCATTTTGATGATATTGTCTCACCATGTCTTGGTACAGACATAGATATTACTATAGTGAGAGATGATATACATGGAGATAAACATATAAAGAAAGAGAAATTGAAATAGATATATGGATATCACATTCTCCTCTCCTTCTAGACATAAAGCATTTGTATACAGTAAAAAGGTTGAACTATCTTCTCTATTTGATTGCTTTGGAGCTTCTTAGAAAATAAACAAAAAGAAGAGGGTACAAAGAGAAAAAATAGTATGTGAGACCCAAAATGAAAGTATTAAGATAATAATTTGTTTGGCAAGATTTAAAAACAAAAGGAAAACATACAGGAAATAGAATAAAGGTCTAAAGATAAGATTGGAACTCTTAAATCTTTAAAATTTTTAATTTATTTCTAGCTCAAATGTTAATATAGTTTATAATAGTAATTTTTTGACATTTTGTGTTCCATGTTTTCTTCTTCCAACCCATCCCCCCCTTTCAAGATGGCAAATAATATAATATAAATTGCATGTATCTTATTATACAATACCTATTTCCATGTTCATCATGTAATGAAAAAAGATAAATCACTTACATTAGTGAAAAATTAATAGAGGAAATTAAGTGAGGAATGGCATGCTTCAATCTACATTAAAATTTCAAGACAACTAGTTGATATACTCTATACCACCCAGTTCTTTGTCATCACAAAATAAACTATTACAAATGTTTTTGTACTTATGAGTCTTTTTCTTCTTCATTTATTTCTTTCAAGTATAGTATTTCTTAGTGAAGATTATTTAATTTGGTGTATGGCATTTCAGAGTCCAATAGTGTTCAAAAATGAGTAACTTTAGGGTTATAGTTTCATACTGACATCTGAATCTAATCAAAGATCCATAACAATTAGATTCATTTATTAATTCCTAAAAGCCCCTACAATAGTTGTAATTATCCACTTTTATCAAGTTTGCCAATCTAATATGTCTGACTTGGAAACTCAGAGTTGTTTTAATTTAGATTTCTATAATTATTGATCATTTGGAGCACCTTAATATGACTATTGAGGAATTGAATTTCTTTTTTCCCTTTGCAAATTGCTAACAGCATTTTTTTAAGTTCTTCAATATTGTCATTCTTGGAGCATGGAATTTTATTTTATTTTTGATTCTGTTCCTTGTTTTTGGAAGACTCTGGATGAGTCATCAGCTTATATAAATAAAGCTAAGAGTGTCGTGTTACGCCTAAATCATGGCATCTCAAAAATGGAAGGATCTCAGAATCTTCCTAGTCTAAACAGTATCTGAATAACAAAATCTTCTATTACATTTGTGAGAGGTCTAAAGTGTTTGAAAATCTCATATCAGAAAGAGTTAACAGCGAAACAAGAAAGAGAGGGGCAAATATTTGTACATGGAATGGAGTTTTCTAGATAGAATGTAGAATCAACTTATGCTAGTCATAGAAATCATTCTGACTGAATAAATAAATAAATAAAATGTGTGTGTGTGTGTGTGTGCGTGTGCACACCTGTGTGTGTCTATATATATATATATATATATATATATATATGTAAATATATATATATATGCATATGTATTGGGATATTTTATAAGCCTCATTTAAATGTCCATATGATTATTCAAAGGATTTTAAAGGCTATAAATCTAACAATTGATGGTAAATGGTAGCTTTTATAAATTACTGAACAATTGTACAGTACAAACAAAAAGAGATTAAGGATGTTGTTAGCATTTTAATGATATTTCAAATACTACTCATACAATTTTTTGTTAGCTTGTCAACAGCTTGGAAAGGGCACTAGTAGATTATTACTGTTCCTTTTTGTACAGTATTAAGAGTTATAGAATAACTTGTATTTCTGGTTTTCACAAAGTGAATGTCATTCTGTTATTTCAAGCAATAATAACCCTAAGGGGAAATTAACTGAAAGCTACAATAATGAAAAACATGGCTAATGGTTATTGGATTTTAAAAGAAATATTATTTATTTGACTAGCTTTACTATAATTGATTGGAATGTCAGCACAATATAATTTGGAAGTAGATCTAATCTCTCCTTAAGCACACAAGCCAAGAAAACAAGCATAGAGAAATCCACAAATGTAATATCATGGAGGTGAATAATGATTGTTTTGCTTAATGAATTTGCCCTAATCAGAGGGGTTCGAAGATTAATCTTTAAACTCTGCATATTTATAAAACATCTTCATTCATGTGAAATGCTCATTTTTGAAATCAGTTGTTTAATCATATATACAGTTAATATTTCTAAAAATAATAATCTTATGTAGATGTCTTAGAAAAATAATGCTATTGATAACATAAAATATCAACATGACTCCATGCTATTCTCTGATGCTATTTTGAAAAGATAAGGAATAGGTAGATGGCACAGTGGATAGAATGCTAGGTTTGGAGTTCAAGAAGACCTGTGTTCAAATGTTGCCTCAGTCATTTACTAGCTGTGTTCCCATGGGCAAGTTAATACAGATCTCAAAAAAAAAATGAGAAAAGTTGAACTTGTGATTTCATTGATATAGACAATCCCCACATACAAATGCAAGTACATTTCTTTTCTACAATTTTTTTATCTTAAAGAACTGAGTACTTTATTTTTTTTAATTTTTTAAACCCTTAACTTCTGTGTATTGGCTCATAGGTGGAAGAGTGGTAAGGGTGGGCAATGGGGGTCAAGTGACTTGCCCAGGGTCACACAGCTGGGAAGTGTCTGAGGCCAGGTTTGAACCTAGGACCTCCCATCTCTAGGCCTGACTCTCAATCCACTGGGCTACCCAGATGCCCCCAAGAACTGAGTACTTTAGATATGTATTGAGAGTACTGAATACTGAGAGAGGGTCTTGCCCAGAATCACAGCCAGGATTTATTATAAGAATTTGAATTGGAATTCATGTTTTAGAAACCAGATCTAACCACCATGTCACACTCCTTCTCTAGTAGAAAAAAACAATCTGAAAAATATGTTCTTATAAGGAGGTGTATGGTATCATTTTCAAATATGTCACAGATCATATGTAGGGCTTTGTTTCCTTTCTTGGTCACTATGAATTACCCATATACAAACAGATAGCATAAGATTATCCAATTACAAAGAAACAATTTATTTCAACTCTTACAAAATAAGAATACATCAAAAATACAACATTTTTACTGCATTAAAAGTAGGAAATTCAAAATCAATGAAGTTAATAATTTCAGTGTTTTGGAACTCAATAAAATTTTTGGATTGTCGTTTAAATGGTAACATGCAAATTCTTAAAATTGCATTTATTAGATTTTCAGTATAGGAAACTTTTTTTTAAAGCCAGAAACATAAAAAAAAAATCTGCCCTTGAACAAATGTCTTTGTATATCTGTGGACGAACTGGTTTATTTAAAATCTCAGATGTAGAAAGAGTTCCATTCAATAGTTATACAATCTTAATTGAAGTAACCACCAGAGGACAGCATTAACTCCATAGTACTCATGCAAGAAGATCTCTCTCCAAGAAGTATTTGAGTTTCCACTGAGTACCATCATTCATAGTTTAGTACTTAGACATTGTTGTTGCTTAAGTTTGTTATTGTAGGTGTGTTTTGGAAGAGTCTCTAAAGAGAGTACTTTTATGAAATTTTGTTGAGGAATATCTGGGATTTAATTAAACTACTATTCCATGGAAACAATTCAACTTTTGGCTCTTTTGTTTTTTGCCTATTTTTTTCCTCTCTTCTATAGGAATGTTAATTAGTACATGTTTCTCTAAATCTATCATCTCCAGATAATCTGATAAGGACAGTTTAGTTGATAAGAAAGTAATGGGACACAGGAGAAGATCTTTCTGTTAGCTCATAGTTGCTTCTCCAAGGTTTATTATATATGAAATTAAAATTCCCTTTTACCCCAAAGGTACAAAGAGAGTTTTACACCTTTGCAGACATTGCAATTAGTTTAGATAACACACAGAAAACTCAGAAACTTCAAGGTGAAGATAAGAAACAGGCTAGACTTTTAGCTACCTGATTATCAGCAAGCTAAGTCTGAGAATACTTTTCTCAGGGGCAAAATGCCACTGCTAAACTAAGGTTTCAACCCAACCCTGGCTTGCCAAGCATCTGCATTCCTGACCAAAGGGGAAGAATGTTAACCTCTTAACTGTTGGTTTGCTAAGAGCTTAAAGCTTTCCAGTAAGACTATATTGCTTTCTAATAAAAGGTGTGGATCATAAAAGGGGTCAAAAGAGGAGTCTCAGATTTTTATCTATTTGAGACTCTGTTTCTCTTATTGACCTCCTACACCTGTGTGTGTGTGTGTGTGTGTGTATTTTAAATAAACCCTTATCTTTTGTCTTAGAATTAATACTATCTATTGGTTTCAAGATAGAAGAGAGGTAAGGGTTAGGCAAAGGGGGTTAAGTGACCTGCCCAGGCTCACACATCTAGGAAATGTCTGAGGCCAGATTTGAACCTAAGACCTTCCATCTCTCAATCCACTGAGCCATCCAGCTTCCCCCATTCCAAGTGTTCTTAAAGACATCTGAAAGTGCAAATACTGTTACCTTCTCAATCATATGGTACAGAGCATTAACTTCTTTATATATTCTCTCATTAAAATCTTAAAACATAATGATCTTTTCAATGTTTTCATCTATTTCAAGAACTGTGTTCCATATATGCTTCTTTTCTATATTATTAAGTTTTATTTTTCTCAATTACCTATGAAAACAATTTTAACATTTTTTTTTAAAATCTGAAGTTAAAACTTTGTCCCGTTCTAACTTCTCATTGAAAAAGCAAGCAATTTCATGTAGATTAAAAATGTCCAGTTATAAAAACACATTTCCATATTAGTCATGATGCAAAAAACGCAGAACAAGGAAAAAAATAAACATGTTTAAAAGTGTGCTTCAATCAACATTCAGACCCCTTCAATGCTTTCTGTAGATGGAGATAAGATTTTTCATCATAATATTTTAATTTTCTTGGATCATTGTGTCACCGAGATTAGCTAAGGCATTGACCATTGATCTGCAAAATATTATTTTTAGTATTTACAAAGTTCTCTTGGTCCTGCTCACTTCATTTTGCATCATTTCATATGTCTTTCCAGATGTTTTAGGGACCATTCTCTTCATTTATTATAAAAAATAGTATCCCAACACAATCATACACCATAAATTGTCCTACCATTCCCCAATTGATGGATGTCCTTTCAATTTCCAGTACTTTGCTAACTGAAAAAAATGCTATAGATATTTTTGTACATATAAGTAATTTTTCTGTTTTTCTTTCAAAGCCACCCTAGTTTATGTTTTTCTTCTGATCTTGCCTGCATTGGCTTTGTTTGTGTGAAATCTTTTTAAATGAATGTAACAAAATTATCCATTTTGTATTCTTTAATGCCCCCTATACCTTGTGTGGTCATAAATTCTTCTGTTTTACGTGGAAAAGACAGGTAAAATATTCCATGTTCCCCAAATTTGCTCATGGTATCTATTACTCTTTTTGGCTAAATCATGCGCCCATTTTGAACTTATCTTGCGAAATGTTTGTTTGTACTTAACTTCTGCTAAATTCTTTACAATTTTCCCAGCAGTTTTTATCAAATGGGAAATTTTTAACTTAAAATTTTGAATCTTTAATTAATCAACACTCTATTATTATAGTCTTTTACTACTGTGTATTGTGTACCCAATGTATTCATTGATGTACCATTATATTTCTTAGCCAATAACAGATTGTTTTGATGATTACCACTTTATAATAAAGTTTGAGATCTGATACTGCTAGACTTACTTTGTTCACCTTTTATTGATTCCATAATATTCCTAAATTTTGTTTTTTCCAGATGAGTTTTATTATTTTTTCTAGCTCTATAAAATAATTTTGGTAGTTTCACTGATATTATACTAAATAAATAAATTAAAATTTAGATACAATTGTCATATTTTATTATATTGGCTTGCCCTACCCTTAAGCATTTCTAGTTGTTAGTTCTGACTTGATTTGAATGAAGTATTTTGTAATTGTGTTTATATGATTCCTGAGTTTGTCTTGTCAGGTAGTATTTTATATTGTCTGTAGTTGTTTTAAACAGAATCTCTCCTCTACCCATTGAGCTTTATTGGTCGTATATAGAAATGCTAATGGTTTATGTGGACTTGTTTTATATCCTGCAAATAATGTTGTTAATTATTTCAATTCATTGTTTTCATTGATTCTCTAAGATGCTAAAACTATACCATCGTATCATCTACAGAGTGATAATTTAATTTCCTCACTGCCTATTCTGATTCTTTCAATTATTTTTCTTTTATTGCTATAACTTGCATTTCTAATACAATACTGAACAGTTTGGTGATAATAGAGATTCGTGTTTCTTGGTCTTATTTACAAGGCTTCTAGCTTATTCACATTACAGATAATGTTAATGATAGTTTCAGATATATACTAATTATTATCTTTAAATAAAGCTTAATTTATTTCTAAATGTTCTAGTGTTTTAGATAGGAATGCGTGTTTTATTTTGTCAAAAGCTTTTTTTCCTGCATGTATTGAAATAATCATATCATTTCTGTTGGATTTGTTATTGATAGGTTGATTATTCTGATACAGTCCATAATATTGAATCAAGTCTGCTTGCATTCTGGGAACAAATTACACCTGCTCATAGAATTTGATCTTTGTGATACATTACTCTAATCTCTTTCCTAGTATTTTATTTAAA
Organism: Gracilinanus agilis; assembly: GCF_016433145.1. Lineage (NCBI taxonomy): Eukaryota > Metazoa > Chordata > Mammalia > Didelphimorphia > Didelphidae > Gracilinanus > Gracilinanus agilis. Next base: position 702,519,773 of record NC_058131.1, read on the forward strand.
ATTTTATGTTAATATTATAAGAATAAAAAGAGCCAGGAAGTGTCTGAGGTCAAATTTGAACATAGGACCTCCCATCTCTACCCCTGCCTCTCAATCCACTGAGTTACCCAGCTGCCCCCTAAGTGACCCTGGGCAAGTCACTTGATCCCCATTGCCTACCCTTACCACTCTTCTGCCTTGGAGCCAATACACAGTATTGACTCCAAGACGGAAGGTAAGGGTTAAAAAAAAAAAAGAATAAACAGAGCCAGTAATTAATGTTATGATAGAGAGGGGGATAGAGAGAGTCTATGAGGTGAGACTCTCTTCTAACTCTCCCCTCTTGCCAAATATACAGTATAGAGACTTTGAGGGGGCATCACCCCAAAACTGGGTAACCTGGATGGTTGTGCCTCCCTTCAGGAGTTAGGGATGAGGATTCTCTATAAGTTGAGGTATTGGGTACCCCAATCTGATTCTGAGTGAGGGTGGGGTTTACGCAAGCCTCTCCTGAGGTCAGTCAACTTCACAGCTGGTGGTCTGGCTTCAAGATGGAGGCAGCCAGACCAAGCTGTGATTCCTGAGTGAGAAGTAATGGGACACCTTTGACCAGGGAATTGGGGTATCAATGTCCAAAGAAAGATCCTCAGAAAGCCCTCAGGCCTGGATCCGAGCTGAGATGTCCTCCTCCTCTCTCTCCTTCCTCCTGAGCACTCCCACTGGCAGCCCTTCTCCTTCTTCCTCCTACAGAGTTTCTCCCAGCATTCCTTCTCTGGTCCCAACTGTCAGTAACTGTCACCAATATATCCTTCTTCTGGATCTTTTTGTCCCCTCCCCAATCCTTACAGTACTCATTAAGGAAACTTTTCTATATTTTCATTCCTCTGTTTTTGCTCTTGCTGGGTTTTAGTATCAGCATCACATTAATATCATTATTTAAAAAAATGATTGGACTCCTTATTTTTCAAAACATAGTTTTCTAATACTAAAATTAATTGTTATTTAAATGCTTGGTAGAATTTATATCTGAATCCATCTTGCCATGGGGAGGTCATTGGTCACTTATCCAAGTCTTTTCCCCCATAAATAGTTATTTAACACATTGTACTTCCTCTTCTATTAATTAGAGACATTTTAAAAATAATTCCAGGGAGGATGGAAACCCCGCACTCAGATACCCCTGTGTGACTCATCTCTTACTAACACTACTTATTATTGAAATTATTTTGATCAGTATCCCCACTCAGTCCCAAGGAAATACATAAGAACATTACAGGCTATTGTTAGAGCCCTTACAAATCCCCTACAAGCTCCTAGGAAATTCCCACCTTTACATGTATTAAAACAGAAATTCCACTAAAAGTCACTTCATAACAAACCAGAAAATAGTGAGTTAATGTTTAAGATTTTAAACTCCAACAAATTGCACCTGGATTTTCCATAATGAGAAACCAGAAACAATAAGCCTCCCCTCCCTGCTCCTCCATCCCTGATTCGATACATTACAATGAGTGAAAAATGGAGAAGTAGCCTTCTGTATAAAGACCAGTACATCCCTGAATTGTTATCTCCACCCCATAGCCTGGGAAACATGTCAAAACATACCTTTGAAAAATATTTAAAGTTAATAGAGAATGAAGAGTTGTTAGTAACAAAGTTAATGTATGATTTAATCTATTATCTCCAAGAAAAGATGTATGTTGATGAATTTCCATGCCAACGTTATGTGTGATCTCAAAACGTACAAACATAGACCTTACTAGAGGCAGGCTAGAGCAGTTTCCATGAAGCCTGCCTGGCTGAAGCTTAGACTATCTCTCATTTGTCTTAATTGCCCACACCATCCCACCTCCTAGATACCTTGTTTTATGGGAATTTCACTCCCACAAGCTAGCACTTGGGCTCTCTTTCTGTCATCCTTCACTTTTGCTATGAGACCTCTTTTTCTAGATGGCCTTTATATTCTTTTTAAATTTTCTCTTATACAGGCAATAGTATTTTTTTATTCAGAGGCCAAGGATAGTACTTTCTGTCATTATCTGGGTCACTTGAATTTAGAATTCATTTGAAATTATGTCCTTTTATGATTAGCAGCTATAAAATAATTTGAACTAATTTTGAATGCATGCTATTTACCTCAGATGGAACAAAGTCTTTGAGGATGACTAATTTAAGGAATTTTATTTTTGTCTTTGTTATCCTTGTGCTTATAACCATGTTAAAGTGCTTAATGATTTTTTGTTTAACTGAAATGAATTAAATTGAATTGAAGATTAGATTTTGCATAATCAGACAACTGAGGAACAATAAAAACTTTTTCTTAGTTTCTAAATGGATGAGCTACCTCTCTTCCTCCTTTTAAATAAAACAAATTGTGACTGTCCCTGATAAATTACAGAGAATAAAATCAATTTTGATTTGTAGAATGAATTGTGTTTATTTTCCCCCATTATTTTAATATTTGTGTTTTGGACCATGGGGATATTTAAGTTCCAATTTGGGACTAGGTATTCTAATAACCATCGATTGTATTAGATATATATATATATATATATATATATATATATATAAATTATTAAATAAAATCATCTAAGTTTGCATTTGGGCAGAATTGAAAATGGAGAGAAATTTTAGGATTCTTTGTAAAAGTACTTCCCCATAAAAACTAAGTTTTCTACAAAGTATAGTGTTATTTTTAAAACAAGCTATTGATTTCTGCAACAAAATCTAGTTTGCCTGTGGTCATGATCTTGCATTCATTTTCTGAGCCCTAATGCATCACAGGTATTAGACCCCTGACCTTTCAGAAAACCATTATTTTATCATCACAGGAATCAAAGTAATATGGGAAATTGGGAAAATCTATTATTGTCATGTTTTTTTTCTGCTATTGAAAAAAATATAATAGTTTCCAGAGAAATTGGAAATTGAAAGGGACCTTACAAGTCATGTAGTTTAACTCCCATTTGGTTTTGAATGCCTTCTACCAAATACATAGCAAACCCTTACTTAGAATCAAGTCAAGATGAGTTCATTGTCTTTTCAAATATATCCTGTCTTTCTTTTCCAATAATTTTAAATATCTGTGATAGTTTCTCTATATCAGGCAGAACTTTGCCTCTCCAGATCCTAACCATTATGTTTATTCCCCTTAGTGGAAAAGAAATCTAGATACTCTTCCACTTAAAGCTCTTCCCAGACTTGAATATACACCGTTCCTGTGCCCACTAAGTCTTCTCATTTTTAGTTTTAAACATATGGACTTAGTAATTTTCATCAACAGTCCCTGATAAAGCAATACTTCAAATATTCTCACTGTCTTAGTTTTCCATTTTTATACTCTTCACCTAATACCCTTCCTTACATATGGTGCCTTGAAATTAACAAAATAGATTCACATGTAGCTGCTTCTATATCTATATTGTTTAATATTCTGATAAGAATTCCAGTACCTTTTCAAGTACACTATAATATAAATGAATTAATCCTTGCATCTGGCCATTCAAAAATTCTACTTTCACTTAATTGTTAGATCATTGAACTAACATCTCTCAATCTCATCTTAATGTACATTATGAGAAATTTGACATTTCCCTTGCTGAAATCTAGATACACTTCGTCTCCAGATTTTCACCAATCCATCTCTCTGGGTAACTTACAAAAAAAAAAGAAAAAAAAAATCTTGATCTAGAATGTCTTGTACTTGATGATTTTGTGCTATTTAAATAACATAATTTCCTTTTCTTGTTGTTTGAAGTGGGTTAGTCAGTCAAACATTTAGTAAAGACATCTTTTGTGCTAGGCACTATGCTAAGCACTGGAGATACAGAAATGAGGAAAAAGACAGTCAAGATCCTTAAGGAAAACCCAGTTTAATGGGAAAGAAAAAAAAAACCAAAAACAAAACAACAAGTTTTAGAATGTTGATAGGAACTGAAGTCAAACTCTTCCACATTTAGTTTGAGGAACGGTTTCCTCTAGTTGAAATTTATCCCCTAAAAATGCCCTGTCAGATGTTTTATATTCATTTTTTTTGGAGATTTTGTATTAGAATGTCCATTTTGAATTAAGTTTAAAGTTTGAAGGCAGTATAATCACAAATTTTTCAGCCAATAACTTTAAAATTACTGCAAATGTTGAAATTTTGATGGAGAGTTAAAGTTATTTATGATTTTGTGTCATATTCTTTTCCTTTAAAGTTTTGATTTTGAAACTTTTTTTATTATATTGCCTGTATTTAGTTATATTAAGTTCTTTTCTATGTCACTCAGAATTGTCCTGGATCACTTTATTGCTGATAATACTGAAGTTTATCACAGCTGATCATTCCACAATATTGCTGTTACTGTGACAATTTTTTCCTGGTTCTACTTATTTCACTCTGAATCAGTTCATGTAGGTCTTTCCAGAGCTTTCTAAAATCTTCCCATTCATCATTCCTTATAGTACAATAATGTCCTATTACCATCATATGCCACAATTTGTTTATCCATTCCCCAATTGATGGATGGTCTCTTATTTTCCAATTTTTTTTGCCACCACAAAAAGAGCTATATGTTATATATACACACACAAGTAGGTCCTTCCCTCCTCTTTTTTAAATTTCTCCAGGATACAGAATTAAGTAGTGATATTACTGGATCAAAGGTTCTACATTCTTGGGGCATAATTCCAAATTGCTCTCCAGAATGATTGGATCAGTTCACAGCTCCACCAGCAATTATTTAGTGTCCCAATATTGCCACATCGATTCCAACATTTATTATTTTCCTTTAGAGTCATATTAGACAATCTGATAGGTGTGAGGTAGTATCTAAGAATTGTTTTAATTTGCATTTCTCTAATCAAGAAGGATTTTCATCTGAAAACTGCCTATTTATATCCTTTGACAATTAGTCAATTGGGGAATGACTTAGATTCTTATAAATTTAATTTAATTTTAATATGTTTGAGAAATGAGACCTTTGTTAGAGAAATTTGTTATAAAAATGTTCCCCAGATTGCAGTTTTCTTCTAATCTTGGTTTCATTGGTTTTGTTTGTATGAGACCTTTTTTTAATTTAATATAATAAAAAGTATTAATTTTGTTTCTTATACTGTCCTCTAACTCTTATTCAGTCATAAATTCTTCCCTTTTCCATAGTAAAGACAGATAAACTCTTCTATGTTCCCCTAATTTATTTATAATATAACTCATGTCTAAATTATATATTCATTTTGACCTCATTTTGGTATTGAGTGTGAGATATTGGCATTGTTTTTCCAGTTTTTCCAACAGTTTTCAACATATAGTGAGTTCTTATTCCCAAATCTGGGATCTTTGTGTTTATCAAGCACCTAGATTGATGAGGCGATTTCCCTCTACTTTATTTTACTGTCTATTTCTTAGCCAGTGCCATATTGTTTTGACGATTACTGCTTTTAGTATAATTTGTTATGATGATAATAACATAGTTTGGAGAAGCAGATAAATGTTTTCAGGGCCAAATAGAGCTTTAAGTCAAGAGCCAGAGATTGACAGGCTACAGTGAGGAAAGGAGGGGATAATTGATTCTCAAACTCCTCCCCCTCTAACTGCTTCTGCTTCAGTTGGTAATGAAGGCAGGAATAAGATTCTTCTGGTAAATTTCTCTTATGGCTGAAACCCCAATAATATTCCTTTTCATTAATTTATATTCCTCTCAGGTCAGTTAGAGGAGATATAACAGCTAGCTATCTAACTGTTGAGGACAGAGGAGATCTTCTTTAAACTGGCAGCCAACAGGATTCAAACTAACTATACAGACTGAATTGTAAGTATCTTCCAAAATAATTATCAGGCACAGATTTGAAGGTAAAAAGTTATATTAGGGGGCAGCTGGGTAGCTCAGTGGAGTGAGAATCAGGCCTAGAGACAGGAGGTCCTAGGTTCAAACCCAGCCTCAGCCACTTCCCAGCTGTGTGACCCTGGGCAAGTCATTTGACCCCCATTGCCCACCCTTACCACTCTTCCACCTATGAGACAATACACCGAAATACAAGGGTTTAAAAAAAGATGTCAAAAAAAAGTGATATTAGGAATTAACAAGGAAAATTAGAGAAGTTAATGAAGGTATTTGAATAAAGGAAAGGTGACCCTGAACTGTTAAATTGATGCCCCCTCCTCACTGGAGGGATGAAGCACTTAACTAAAACTGGCTTTCTTGCTATAGATAAATATCTTGCTCTCTAATTACTAAGTAATTATATAATTATATTAATGAAGAATAGTAATAACAAACAGGCTAACCCTATGAATAGAAATCACTAGCTTAAGCTACAATGGTTTCTCAGGAGAAACCTCAAGTCAGGAGAATCAAGCAGAGTGTCTGCTCACATCCAATCCCACAAATTAACTGTCCTCAACCCTTCTCAACTGCCCCTCACCCAAAGTTCTCCAGGGGGTCCCCTGGAACTCTGGGTGAGGCCATCCCTGTACCTTTGCAGGGATTCCATGCTTTGCATCTGCACACAACAAATTTAAGATCTGGTATCACTAGGCTACCATCCTTCACATATTTTTTCTTTAGTTTCCTTCATATTGTTGACCTTTTGTTCTTCTAATGAATTTTGTTGTTATTTTTTCAAGTTATATTAAATAGCTTTTTTGTAGTTTGGTTGGTATGACACTGAATAAGTAAATTAATGTAGGTAGAATTGTCACTTTTGTGATATCATATATAACCACAAGCAGTTAATATTTTTCCAATTATTTAGATCTAACTTTATTTGTGTGAAGTGTTTTATAATTGTGTTTATATAATTCCTGTATTTGTCTTGGCAAATAGATTCCCAAGTATTTTATTTTTTCTAGAGTTTTTTTTAATAGAATTTCTTTTTCTAACTTGCTGTTGTATGTTATTGGAAATATATAGGAATACTGATGATTTATGTGGGTTTCTTTTGCATACTGAAACATTTCTAAAGTTATTAGTTCAACCAGATTTTTAGTTGGTTCTCTAGGACTCTCTAAATGTACCATCATATCATCCACAAAGATTGATAGTTTACTTTCCTCTTTGCCTACTTTAACTCATTCAATTTCTTTTTCTTCTCTTATTGAGGAAGCTAATAATTTCAGTACAATATTTAATAATAGTGTTGATAATGGGCATCCTTGTTTTACTCATGATCTTATTGAGAAAACTTCTAACTTTTTCCTATTGCAGATGATATTTGCTGATGGTTTTAGATGGATACAACTTATTATTTTAAGGAAAGGCCCTTTTATTCCTGTGCTTCTTAATGCTTTTAATAGGAATAGCTGTTGTAATTTGTAAAAGGCTTTTTCCGTATCTTTTGAGGAAATCATGTGATTCCTGTTAGTTTGGTTATTGATATGGACAATTGTGTTAATAGTTTTGCTAATATTAAACCAGTCTTTTATTCCTGGTTTAAATCCTATCTGGTCTTAGCAAATAATCCTTGTTGTATATTGTTATAGTCTCTTTGCTAGTATTTTATTTAAGATTTTTGCATCAATATTCATTAAGGAAATTGGTCTGTAATTTTCTTACTCTGATTTTGGTCTTCCTGGCTTAGATATCAACACCATATTTGTGTCATAAAATAATTTCGTAGGACTCCCTATTTGCTTATTTTGTCAACTTGTTTATAAAGTAATTGTTCTTTAAATATTTGATAGAATTGTGAATCCATCTGTCGCTGAGGATTTTTTCTTAGGGAGTTTATTGATAGCCTGTTCAATTTTCTTTTCTTGGGTGGAATTACTTAATTATTCTCTTTCCTCTTGTTAATCTAGACATTTTTTTGTAAATATTCACCCATTTCACCTAGATTGTCAAATGTGTATTCATCTAATTGAGCAAAAAGGCTCCTAATGATTACTTTATTTTCCTCTTCTTTGGAGGTGAATTTACCATTTTCATTTTTAATACTAATAATATGATTCTCTTCTTTCCCTTTTTAAATCAAATTAACCAATGCTTTATTTTATTTTTTTCTTGAATCAACTTCTAGTCTTATGTATTAGTTCAATAGTTCCTTTATTTTCAATTTTATTAATTTCTATTGTGATATTTAGGATTTCCAATATAGTCCTTAATAGGGGTTTTTAATTTGTTCTTTTTTTAGTTTTTTTTTTTAATTTCATGCTCATTTCATTTATCTGATTTTTCTCTATTTTATTGATATAAGCACCCAGGGATATAAATTTCCCCTTTACTACTGCTTTGACTATATCTCATAAATTTTGATATGTTGTCTCCTAATTGTTATTTTCCTTAATGAAATCAGTGATTATTTCTATGATTTGATCCCTAACCCACCCATTTTGAATAATTAGATTATTTAGTTTCCAATTAATTTGTAATTTGTATTTTAATGAACCTTTATTGATTATAATTTTATTTACTTTATGATCTGAAAAAAGTTGAATTTATTATTTTTACCTTTTGGCATTTGGTTGTGAAATTTTTATGCCCTAGTACATTGTCAATTTTTATGTATGTATCAGGTATATTTGAAAAGAAGGTATATTCCTTTTTATACCCATTCAATTTTCTCTAGATATCTATAATTTTATTCATTTCCTTTGCTTCTTTCTTGTTTATTTTTTATTAGATTTATCTAGTTCAGAAGGGGAAGGTTGAGGCCCCTCAGAAGTATACTTTTGCTGTTTATTTCTTCCTTAAACTCTTTTAGTTTTTCCTTTAAAAATCTGGAGGCTATAAAATTTGGTACATATATGTTAAGTATTGATTTTACTTCATTATCTATGCTACCTTTTATCAAGGTGTAATTCCCTTCCTTATCTTTTTTAATCAGGTCTATTTTTTGCTGTAGCTTTCTCTGAAATCATAATTTCTACTCCTGATTTCTTTTTTTTTTTTTAATCTCAGTTGAAGCCCATTAATTCTGCTCCATCTCCTTGCCTTTACTCTATGCGTGTCTACCTGCCTTAAATGCGTTTCTTTTAAACAACACATGGTTGGATTCTGATGTTTAATCCATTCTACTATCCTCTTCTGTTTTATATATTAGTTCATATCATTTACATTCACGGTTATGATTACGATCTATGTCTTCCCCTTCATCTCGTTTTCCTGTTTTAATCTTGTATTTTTTTTTCCTTTCACTATATCCTTCCACACATGTTTTGCTTTTAATCACTCCCTGAATTCCCCTCCCTTATATTACTCTCTTTCACACCACTGTCCTCCTCATTTCCTTCCTACTTCATTTTAGTGTTTTAATCACCCAGCAAAAAAAATGTTGCCCTCCCTTCTATTTCTCCCTTCCCCACCACTCCATTTATTACTCCCCTTCTACTTCTCTATAGGGTAAGATAAGATTCTATACCCCAGAGAATCTGACCATTCTTCTCTCTATGAGCCAATTCATATGAGAATAAAGTTTAAGTATTACCCATCACTACCCTCATCTCCCCACTGTAATAGTTATTTTTTCACCATGCCAGTTTATGGGTTTTAATTTACTCCATTTTACCTCTCTCTTCCCATTTCTCTCAGTGCAATACTCTTTTTCACCCTTTGATTTTCCCCCATATCATTCTAAACAACTTACTACCACATCTTTTGTCAGTGTATATGTCTAACTACTATGATAATGATAAACATTTAAAAATTGCAAAATTTTCTTTCCATGTAGGAATATTTACAATATGACCCTAATGAATCCCCTAAATTATACTCTTTCTTATTTACCTTTTTATGCTTTTTGTGAATTTTGATAATTTTTGTAATAAAATGTCTAGGTTTGTCATTTTTCTAATCATGATTTTCAGGTAGTCCAATAATTTTTAGATTGTCTCATATGGATCTATTTTTGAGGTCAGTTATTTTTTCATCTTTTCTTCTATTTTTTCATTCTTTTCATTTTGTTGTATTATTTCTTGATGTCTCATGAAGTCATCAGCTTCTATTTGCTCAATTCTAATTTTTAAAGATGGCTTTTCTTCCATGATCTTTGGATCCTCTTTTTCCATTTGGTCCATTCTACTTTTCATGGAACTCTTTTATTCATTGGATTTTTGTGCTACTTTTTTCCACTTGACAATTTTTTCTTTTTAAACTGTTATTTTCTTTTTGCATTATTTCATTTTTTCATCATTTTTCTTCCGCTTGTCTTATTTGATTTTTGAACTCATTTTTGAGTTCTTCCAGCACTTTAGACCAGCCCCCCCCATTTTCTTTGAAGCTTTGTATGTGGTTGCTGTGCTATCACAATTTCCTACAAAATCAGTGCCTTGATCTTCTTTTACTCTGTAAAAATTTCCATGGTGAGATATTTCTTTTGCTGTTTGCTTATTTTCCCAGCCTTTTTTCCCTATCGACTGAGAATTCTGAAAGCTGCTGATTCTGTTTCCTCTGTTGATGGCTTATAGGATATAGAGCATTGTGAGCTATTTTGCCCTTTTGAGAGGGGCTTCATCAAAATCTTGAAAGAACAAAGTGCTATGAACTTTGGGACCTCACTGCAGGCTGATATCAGGGCTTGGGACTTAAAGGGGTTGGGGTGTTGAGGGGTATTCTGCTTTTGACATGGGCAGGGCCCTGGGATAACAAAATTGGCCTATGCCCAGGCTCAGAATTTGGTGTAGCAGGAAGGGCCTGGTTTGACCAGTACTCCTGTGTACAGTTTTTCTTCCAGTTCACCCTTATCCCACAAAAAAAAAAAAAAAAAAAAAAAAAAAAAAAAATCAACTCTCTTACGTTCTGCTTTAGAATCAATTCTATGGGGGTAGCAGGGTTGCTTAGTGGATTGAGAGCCAGGGCTAGAGACTGGGAAGTCCTAGGTTCAAATCTGGCCTCAGCCACTTCCCAGCTGTGTGACCCTGGGCAAGTCACTTAACCCCCTTTGCCTAGCCCTTACCACTCTTCCACCTATGAGACAATACACCGAAAGTTAAGGGTTTAAAAAGATGTCCCATCTTTAGTCCTGACTCTCAATCCACTGAGATCCCCATCTTCTGCCTACAAATTTTCCATAGGAGAGTTTCACTCATCTTGTAGTTGGTTCTATGTCAGTCATTTTGAAATACTATTTTAATGTTGGTTTGGGAGGATTCTCAGAGCAGTTCAGGCTTTGGCTGCTACTAAACTGTCATTTTGACTCCAAAATTTTACTTCTTGGTAATGATCATTCAGTGGGCACAGTTTTGCTATATGAGACCAATTAAATAAATGAGTTCCTTCTTCCATGTTAAATATTGACAAATACTTAGAAATAGTAATGATTCTTTCTTTTATCTAGTTTTCAGATTTATAGATTAATAGAAGAGTGTATAGGGTGTATGGAGAAGACTATTGCCTCTGATGTGAGGACTACTGAGATACTTTTCATGTTTGCTGTGATGTCTGCCTACTACTTACCTCTCACTTGTGACTCCAAGAAGCTATATCATACCAAGTGGCCACATCCTAGTTAAAACATCTCAGCAAACAGTCCAAATCAGGTTGAGGGTAACTGAAAGGTCTCATAGCCATTTTTGACTTGGAGAGGTGTCTACCCCAAACCCATGAAGACTTCTCTAACACAATAGATGGATGTGAACGATGTGTTGTAATATGTCATGAAGGCAGCAAAAGAAGGCACTCTATAGATGTTTCAACTTGGCCATACATCAGACACCAAGATCATCCACTGAATCCCAAGCCATTGCCACTCTTCTTGATTCATATCTTGCTATTAGACTTCCATGAATCTGGAAGAGACAATAAGGTAGAGGAATTCCTGCAATTCTGTCTCACTTAAATCCAATTTATGTGAGTCAAAAGATATCATCCATACTATTTCCCATCTTATTATTCTTTCATTGTGTTATTGTTTTTATTCTAAATCTAAGACCTGTGATGATGGGCAAGTGATAATGTATCAAGTTTGGATACATTGGGAGCTATAATCACAACCCTGTACACAGGTGGCTTAGGGTATAGGATTGTTTTTCATTGGACCTAAGCAGCAATGATATTCAGTAATCCTTTGGATGTTTGAGTAGTCTTTTTAAGGATAATACTAAACACCTTCTGACATGAAGAAATAGCTAGAAAAGTTAAAAATTGTCTGCTTTACCCCACCTAACACTGCCCTGCTTACCACATTAAACAGAGATACCATCCTGCAGTCAAAACACAAATAAATATACACAAACTTTTGTGAAGATAGTTCTGCTCATTGGCACATGGAATGTAATCCTTATGGACAACATAAAATCCAGTAGACCTGAAAGACAACCAGCTCTTTTTATGAGAGAAGTCAGCAGGTATCCCATCCAAATAGCAGCCGTAAGTGAAACAACTTTGGCATACGAAGGCCAGTTTACTGAAATTGCAGCTAAATACATGTTTTTCTGGAGTGATTTCCATTATGAGGAACACTATGAACCTTGTGTAGGTTTGGCAGTCAAATATAACCTATTCAATGAGATTGTATGTTCCCCAAAAATAGTTAATAACAGGCTCATGACAATGTGGTTGCTACTTGCAGGACACAGCAACACCACCATCATCAGTGCACATGCTCCCACCATGACAAACCCTGATATGAGGTTAAAGAAAAATTATGTGATGATCTGAAGACCCTTATCATCTATTGCAAAAAGAGGATAAGCTTATTGTTAAAGTGGTCACAGACTATCACACATTACAGAGAGTCCTTGGGAGGAATAGAATCAGAAATAGCAATAGCAATGGTCACTTACTATTGAAGATTTGTACATCTCTTGACCTCGCAAACAATACTATCTTCTTCCATTTACCTAAACAAAATAAAAATTTGAGGATACAACCTAATAGCAAACATTTGCATTCAATAGATTGTATCATTATAAGTAGAAGAGAAAGACAGGATAGGAAAGTGACTAATGGCAAAGTGTGGCATAGAAGTTTGGATTAACCATAGATTTATGGTCTCCAAGCTAAATATTCATATTCTACCAAAATGGCTTCACAGTAAAACAACTACCATATGACATAATGTCAACAGATATGAGATCTTCTCCCTGTCAGAACAGGTTTTTCCTCCCTTAGTTGGAGAGAATGCCAAGCCAACACAAGGATAGTAATTGGGAGCAGAAAATAGTAGCAGCTTTCAGAGATTTTGTGTGCAACACTGCATTTACTCATCAGGTCCAGAACACTCACAGACATGAGAGTTGGAGTGATGAAAATTATGCAAAAATTCAGAATCTACTAAATGAAAAATGAGAACTCCACAGGGTTTATCAGCAGGATACTTCATCTGTATCTGAGAAGGAAGCATTTAAATCAATGAAAAGCAAAGTGCAAGTGAAGCTTAGAGAGATACAAGACTCTTGGCATATTAACATGGATGAAAATTCCATAACAACCCAAGGCACCTCTACAATGCCCTAAAGGCTATTTATGAGCCAAAGAACTATAGTGAATCTCAACTATTCAGCTCTTATGGAGCTACACTGATTAGTGATAAGGATATGATTCCAAAGAGATGGGATGAACATTTCCATATTACTTGAGTATCTTTTCTAAGACAATCCCAAATGAGGGTCAGAAGAGTCAGGCATGACTTAAACAACTGAACAACAACAATCTCTATCTCCAACTGTTAAAAACCTACTTAGCTTTGAAGGTATCATTGTAAATGCTTGATCTTGATTGAAACCTTCCATGCAGCACTATCCATGTCAAAGTAATTTCTTACTTATCTGATCTATTATCACTCTAAACAATTCTCATACACTTCTCATATTCTAATTTTCTTATATTTATAAATAAACAACAATAAAGGAGCTATATTGCAATGTCTTTGAGCATAATTACAATGCTACTATATCTCATTTTAATTTGTGCTTTTCTTTTCTAGAGTTTACCATAATGTTTGTATTTCCCTGGAATGAAAAATAAGGTTTAAATGAGTGAATTAATGATTAAGAGTAATATATCTGGCCTTGTTTATCATAAATTCTAATGAACTGATAATTCTTCAAAAGTTTACATTATTTTCCTTTTGGTAGTCTTAACTTAAGAGCAGATTGTCTCTATATACCATCTACTTTCTGGGACACAGAATTAGAAGTACAAAAAAAAAAGGGTGAAGGATTTATGAACAGGTTTTGATTGTATTGAACTGTACCTCTCTCAGTGTCTAGTTAACTGAAGTGGAATAACTTAAGTAGTCTTTCTTCAGAATTCATTTTGTGATAGTTTTCAAGGAAGTATCATCTATATCTTCCATCTGGCTAAGAAGTTTGCATTATTCTTCAGCAGCATTACCACTTCTATTTCTATTTTTTTCTAACATCTCCAACTGACTTTCTCCCAGGTTTCTCTGTTCATGTTTTCAAATTTCCATATCATAATATATTTTTCTTATCTTAATTAACATTTTAACCAAGATACTTTAATTTGTGTATTCAACTCTTCAGTCAGATTACATTTTTGTCATTTTTTTTTCAGTAATCTTACATTGATCTTTGAAATTTTGAACATGGTATACTCAATGCTTTTATCTCATCTCTGTATTAAAACTTTGGGTGTCAGCATTGTTACTCCTCTCTTTTATGTCTCCTCTGAATTACAGTTCTTGTGACTGATTCTCCTTTGCAAATCCATGGCATTTATACATCTGTTGCTGCTTCCCTTCCTCCTCTTATTCAGTTCTCTTGACAATTTTATCCTGGTTTACTTTTAAAAGCCACTTTCCACATAATAGCTCTATTAATGGGAAATATAAATATTATTATTTTTCTAGTGAAGAAAAACAAGTATTTATTAACATGCTTTATTTATTTACTTGTTTATAATTTTAATTTTAATTTTGAATATTTCCCATATTTACATATTTCATGTTCTGTTCCTCTCCTCATATCCCCAAACCCCCCTTAGTTGATGTACATTTAAACATGCTTTAGAAGACATAGTTGAAAATGTTGGAATTGGAACTTGAATTTAGACCTCCTGACTCCAAATCCAGAACTTCTTCCCAAATGTCCTATTCATGCCCCTAATCTCTCCTATGTATGTAATCTTTTCATTTATGTTTTCATTATTTATGCTCATATTTCTTGTCCCTTACAAATTGTTCTTATTTTTAACTTGGGTTATTACTCATCTGTAGGTCACCTATTCAGGAGAACATTATAGGACCTGAATAAGTAACTATATCCATTAAATAAAACTCATAGGAGTATATGCATATATGTATGTGTGTAGAGTTTATAACTCAGTATTACTATAATTAGTGAAGGAATTGCTGGAATAGAAATAAAGAAAAACATATTCTATATCCAAGCATATGTGAGAAAGGAAGATTAAAGTTTTGACAAGTTAGTGAAATCATTGTCAAACTATTTTAAATTATTATAAAAATTCATGAATGTCAAGTGATTTTTCCTTGTAGATTCATCCTTAAAATTAAAAGAGGAAAAGAATCTAATTTTTGCTGCTATTATTTGCATGAAATATTTACACTTTCAATTTCTAGACAGTACATAGCATTCATCTTATAAATTGGCTTTCATTTTTCTCAGATAGAATGACTAGATTTACAGATGAGAGAAAATCCCCCGTCTTTGTTTTTTAACATCAGCTTGTAGTAGAAGTTATTTAAGAAGTTAGAAACATGCTTAAGGAAAAATAAGTGAAAAAATGTTTAAACTGGGACATGAATTTTGACCTCTTGATTCCAAATCTAGCACTGCTTTTCAAATGTAGAAGCATAGTAGAGAGAACTTCTGAGTAAGGGAAGTTGCAGATTTGAATCCTAGTTCAAATAATCACTAGCTGGACATATTTTCCCTCTGGGTCTCAGTTCCTTTTCTTTTAAAATACAAATCATACATATCATTTACCTCAATGGTTGTTATGAGAATCAAATCACATTTCATATTAAATGCTTTATAAAATTTAGGGTATTATACAAACTAAAGATTATTATTATTAATATTAATTTTGCTTTAAATTACATTAGTAGAATCCATATGAAATTGGTACTAACATCGAATACTAAAGGTATGTTTCAAAATATGATTTTTATTTGTCTATCTAAGAAGCAACATAAATTATGTCTTTCATTTTCATGTTCCCTCTTGGTTTCATGGCCTAATTGAATTAATTATGTGATTAATTTTTCATTATACATTGGGAATTACAAATTGGCAAAGTCTAAGATGTAGCTTGACATTGATCTAAGAAGGAAATTATTTATCTTTAGTCAGTGTTTGTTTGCTTTACCTCTCAGTCAGGAATGTGGTGTTGCAGGAAACTATTATTAATAAATATTCCATAGGCATACAGTTTAGAAAGTTGGAAGAGAACATCGAGATCATTTATTCTAGCCTCATCACATTGTAAATGAGGAAACTGAGCCCAAGAGAGAGGAAGCAACTTATTCAAGGTCCCATAGGTAGTAATTATCTGAGCTGGGATTTTTAGCCAGGCATTCTAATTCTAAATATTGTGCTGTGTCCAATACTGCCCGTTGTATCAAAATACAAGAGCGTAAGTCAAGAAACACATAATGTTCCCATTGCAGATGTATTTGGAATGGAGTAGATAAAGTTCTAAGGTGGGAGTCAGAGAAGCCCTGGATTCACACCCTCCTCTGACACTAACTAGCAGTATGGCCTTGGATGTATCATATAATTTTTGAAAGTCTCAGTTTTCTCTTCTAGAAAATGAAAATACCAGTTAGGTTTATTTCCACCAAGCAATTTGCAAAATCTTAAATTACTTCATATATTTAAGTCTTTGAGGATATATGGCTAGACCTGTGATTTCCTTGGTATAAGGATCTTTACATACCAACTTCCAGATCAAGGAAGTTTCTCTAATATTTCAAATGAATACTTTCTCTGCAATTTATAACTTTAGAGAGTTTCATAGATCATTAAGAAGTGATTTACCTAAGCTTATATAGCTTATGAATATCTGAGGCAAAATTTGAACCCAGGCCAGTTCTCTGGTCAGTACTTCTCACTAATCAAAAGGAACATTTTATTAAGATCACATGAGACATAATAAAACACATAAAAGATGTAAAATAAATCCATTTTTAACTTTAAAGCACTAAAATATTGATTATTATTTGACCCTTTTTAGTCTTCAGTGTTTTCTTCTGTAAAATAAGATATTTAAACTCACTCCTTTCATGTCCAAATCTAATTGGCTTAGAGCACAAAAAAAACAAAAACAACAACAACTTTATATGCACTTTTCTGACCTAAGAGGTGTCTAAAAGTAAAACCTACTAACAAAGAAAGTGGGATTGGGGAATAAATGATAAGGAGAAAGCTTGTAAGTGAGGTAGAGATGATCTTCCCAGGAATTAAATAGCTTTAAGGGAGGAAAGTTGAATAGTAGTGAAGACAACCATAACAATTTCCAGACCCACCATTGGCCATTTTATAACTAAAATGCCATATATGTTTTAATTGTCATTTTGGCCTGGGACAATGGTTTTCATCAAAGTAGGAAATGACAGATTTGGAAATGCCCTCTTATAATGCAAAATATATTGGACTTCACTGTTACAATGGGACTTGTTTCCTAATAATTGTGTTACTAACGCTAAGCAGATATGATCACACTCTAGATATATTAACTGACTGGTCTGGATAGGAAATTTCATGGAATTTTGAGAACTCATAGCATGAAAATATCCTCCATTGGTGGAGATCTACAATTCATCATTAAGACAAGTCTGAAAATTGCCAAGCCAATGAAAGTTTAAGTGACTTACCCAGGATCACAAAAATAGCATTCCTCTGAAGTTGGATTTGAACCCATGTCTCCTTGACTCTAAATGTAACACTCTATCCACCAAACTGTGTTATAGCTGAGTGTTTATTGGCAATGCTAATTTTACTTGATTGAATAGAACAAGGATTTCTTCATTATTTCAATTCACTTCAGAGGAAGATATTTAATAAGTTACTACTATGCTCCAGATACCATACTAGATGCTATATAAGGAAAATCAAAACAAAACACGCTTAGTCTTTAAGGGTTTACAATACTTTTGGGGGCCTGCCATGTACACAATAAGTAAATATAAGGTCACTGCAGAGGAAGAGGGCAACCGGGCAAGAAGATACAAAATTTAGCAATTGTTTTCTGACATTTTATGATGCATATTCTGTCTTACTGAAAGAGAATTAGAATTGTGAGAGCAGAAACTGAAGATTTAAAGCATTCTAGGCATAGCAAATATCTCACATGTGTTTGTAGGGGAAAGAATGCTAAGCTTTGAGAAGATCAAATGAGCCAGCTCTGCTGGAAGAGAAAGGATGGGAACAGGAACAATGTGAAATGACTGGAAAGATCATTTAGTGCTTAGTACAATGTCGACAACATAGTAAGTCCTTAATAAATACTCATTTGATTTTGGGTGGCTTTAAATGTCAGGCTGAAGATTTCATGTGTTTTCCTAGAGGTAAGAGGGAGTAATAGAAGGATTCTGAGTAGTAAAATAATGTGATAAATTCTATATTTAGCAAACTAATTTGGAAGCTAAGTGATAGGAGAGTCTAGAAGTTTTCAACATGCTAGTATTAAAATAGAATGTCAATGAACTATTTTATGCTCCTGAAATTGTTTTTTTTTTAATTTTGCTATGTTCAATCTAATTTATTTTTATTTATCTAGAATATTTTTCTATGGTTACATGATTCATGACTTTTCCTACCCCTTTTCCCTCCCCCCTCCCAGAGCTGACAAGCAACTCCACTGGGTAATACATGTATCATTGTTCAAAGCCTATTTCCATGTTATTCATATTTGCAATAGAGTGATCTTTTTAACATCAAAACTCTAATCTTATCCCATTGAACCATGTGATTGATCATATATTTTTCTTCTATGTTTCTGTTCCTGCAGTTCTTTCATTGCATTGCTGGTAGAAGAAAAGTCTATTATATTCGATTGTGCCACAATATTTCAGTTTCCATGTACAATGTTCTCCTGATTTTGCTTATTTTTCTCTGCATCAACTTTTATAGGTCTTTCCAGTTCACATAGAAATTCTCCAGTTCATAATTTCTTTCAGCACAATAGTATTCCATCACCATCAGAGATCACAATTTCTTCAGCCATTCCCCGATTGATGGACACTCCCTCATTTTCCATTTTTTGCCACTACAAAGAGTGAGGCTATAAATATTTTTTGTACAATAATTTGTCATTATTATCTCTTTGGGGCACAAATCTAGCAATGGTATGGCTGGATCAAAGGGTAAACATTCATTTAAATACTTTTGTAAATTATTTCAAATTGCCCTCCAGAATGGTTGGACCAATTCACAATTCTAAAAGCAGTGTATTAGTTTCCCAATTTTGCCACATCCCCTCCAACATTTATTACTTTCCTTTGTTGTCATATTGGTCTGTCTCCTAGGTATGAGGTGGTATCTCAAAGTTGTTTTAATTTACATTTCTCTGATCAGGAGGGATATAAAAGACTTTTTCTTGTGCTTATTGAGAGTTTTGATTTCATCATGTGAAAACTGCCTATTCATGTCCCTTGACCATTTGTTGATTGGGGAATGACTTGATTTTTTTGTAAATTTGACTTAGTTCCTTATATAGGGAAATTAAACCTTTGTCAGAGAGTTGTGTTATTAAAAAAGTCCCTAGTCTTGCTTTCCTTCTAATGTTGGTTGTATTTGTTTTGTTTTTACAAAAAAGTTTTTAATTTGATATGATTAGTCATTTATTTTACATTTTATAATGTTCTCTATCTCTTGTTTAGTATTAAATTCCTTCCTTTCCCACAGATCTAACAGGTATAATATTCTATATTCACCTAATTTATTTATGATTTCACTCTTTACATTTAAGTCATTTACCCATTTTGAATTTACATTTTTATAGGGTGTGAGTTGTTGATTAAACCTGACTTTCTCAATATTGTTTTCCAATTTTCCCAGCAGTTTTCATCAAATACTGAATTCTTGTCCCAAAAGCTGGAATTTGGGGGTTTATCAAACACTAGTTAGATGAGGTCATTTACCCCTAGTCTATTCCATTGATCCTCCCTTCTGTCTCTTAACCAGTAGCATATTGTTTTGATGACCGCTGCTTTATAGTACAGTTTAAGATTTGGTACTGCTAGGCCCCCATCCTTCACTTTCTTTTTTAATTAGTTCCCTTCATATTTTTTATCTTTTGTTTTTCCAGATAAACTTTGTTATAATTTTTTCTAATTTTAAAAGAAAAAAGTTTTTTGGTAGTTTGATACATATATCACTGAATAAGTAGATTAATTTGGGTAGGATTGTCATTTTTATTATATTAGTTCATTCTACTCATGAGCAATTAATTTTTTTCAATTATTTACATCGTTTTAATTGTTTGGAAACTGTTTTGTACTTCCGTTCATATAGTTCCTGTGTTTGTCTTGGCAGATAGATTCCTAAATATTTTATATTGCCTAGCCCAGTGATGGGCAAACTTTTTAAAGAGGGGGCCAAATGAAAGGAAATGCTCATCTGTCAGCCTGTTTTTAAGGCAACTCTTTTTAAGTTTCATTGTATTGTATCCTACTCACTGTATTCATCAGATTAGGAATAATGTCTCACAGCCAGATAGAACATTTCAGGGGGCTGCATCTGGCCTGCCAGCCTCAGTTTGCCCATCACTGATCTAGAGTGATTTTAAATGGTGTTTCTCTTTCTAACTCCCACTGCTGAATTTTGTTAGACATATACAGAAATACTGATGATTTATGTGGGTTTATCTTGTACCCTGCAACTTTGCTAAAGTTAATAATTATTTCTACTGGTTTTTAAGTTGATTTTTTTTTGATTAGCTAAGTATACCATCATGTAATCTGCAAAGAGTAATAGTTTAGTTTCCTCATTGCCTACTTCATTCCCTTCAATTTCTTTTTCTTCTCTAATTGCTATTGCTAGCATTTTAGTAAAATATTAAATAATAGAGGTGAAAATGGGCATCCTTTCTTCACTCCTGATCTTATTGGGAAGACTAGACTTCTAACTTTTCCCCATTGCAGATGATGCTTGCTGTTGGTTTTAAATATATACTGTTTATTATTTTGAAGAAGGGCCCTTCTATTCCTATATTTTCTAGAGCTTTCAATAGGTATGGGTGTTATATTTTGTTAAAGGCTTTTTCTGTATCTATTGAGATAATCATGTGATTTCTATTGGTTTTATTATTTACATGATCAATTATGTGGATGGTTTTCCTAATATTAAAGCATCCTTCCATTCCTGGTATAAATCCCACCTGGTCATAGTGAATAATCCTGTTGATAACTTGCTGTAGTCTTTTCGCTAATATTTTATTTAAGATTTTTGCATCTATGTTCATTAAGGAGATTGGTCTGTAGTTTTCTTTCTCTGCTTTTCATCTGCCTGACTTTGGAATCAATACCATATTTGTGTCATAAAAAGAATCTTAAGACTCCTTTGCTTATTTTGTCAAATAATTTGCGTAGTATTGGGATTAGTTGTTCTTTAAATGTTTGATAGAATTCACTTGTGAATCCATCTAGCCCTGGGAATTTTTCTTAGGGAGTTCCTTGATAGCTTGTTCAATTTCTTTTTTTTAAATGGAATAATTTAGGTTTTCTATTTCCTCTTTTTGTTAATCTAGGAAATTTATATTTTAGTAAATATTCACCCATTTCACCTACTTTGTCATATTTATTGTCATATAATTGTGCAAAATAGTTCTTAATAATTGCCTTAATTTCCTCTTCATTAGAGGTGAAAGCACCCCTTTCATCTTCGATACTGTTAATTTGATTCTCTTCTTTCTTTTTTATTAGATTAACTAGTACTTTATTTTATTTTGCTTCTAAATTTCTGCACCCACACTACTATGATGTTTCTCTTCCTCTCTGTTTCTCTCTGGTTATAGATTTATCAATGTCTCTGTCTTGTCTGTCTGTCTTTTTCACTTTCTGTTTGTCATCTGCTTACAAACTTACATATGAATTTCTTTTGGTAAATAAAATGGTTGCTAGATGCTAGTGATCCTTGAAGCCACTCTCATGCTTCCTTATTTGGGTTTCTTTTTAATCTTAATTTTCTATGATAAAACATTGAGATATAATAGTTTGTATGATTGGAGGTCCATTTCTGTCCTGGGACTCTATTTAAATCACTTAAAATTCAAGGAATTCCTAAGGACTTTTCTTCTAAGTTATCAATACCTTATTAGGTTGTGGGACTTCCTCGATAGGGAAAATTATTTTCCTCTTTCCACAAAATCACTGATTCTTTATGTATTTTGATATAACAGTCAGGCCCTTAATAAAGCAACTCTGACTTTTCTTAGTTTTGTATCTCCAGTACTTTGAATATAACATGATTGGGACAGAAATGGTACTCATCATCTTATGCAGTTCTCAGATGAAGCAAATCCAGTCATCAATGACATTTATCTTGAGGTTAGCATCCATCTTCCAGTAAATATTGGGCAATGAGATATCAAGCAACTTGACAGGGTTCCCAAAGCCAGAATTTATTTAAGGGAGAATGATATGCATTTAATAAGCACATAATATTTATTGAACTGAATTATTTATATATTAAGTACATACAATGCAGAATAGCATTCTACGGGCTATATGAATGGAAAGACATACAATGGGAAAATTGGTTGCAAATGGCAAATTTGATTTGGCCTTCATATTTTCACTTCTCTCCCTTTTTGCTGCCAATCTTTTCCAGACTCATCATTTTGAACCTACTTGCTCACTGTTCACTCATTTTGCAATGCTGTTTCTTTTGGTTTCTATAACATTATTTTAGTGAAACTACTTTCCCCATGATCATTAAATATTTCTGGGAAGGAGAGAGAGAATAACATGGATTGCAGAATGTCAGAAAATGATATTTTAAAAGTGTGTCAGAAATGCAATCTGGAAAAAATATTAAAATTAAAAAATAGCAGGTAGGAGTCAGAGTAGAGAAAAATAAATACAATATTTCTTTGAGTTCATTATTTGTGAACTTGTTCTATTGTATTTGATATCTGCTCTTTGATGTTGTCTCTTGCCTTGGCTTTTCAAATATTCCTCTCTCCCCTTGTTCCTCTGATTCACACTTATACCAGGCTAGTCTCTTTATAGCACCATTTCCCTTTTCCCCAAGGTAACATGGTTATTCCTACCAACACCTTGAAAAGCCCTCTCATATCAGCTCCTTATTATCACAATCCTACCCACTCTTCACCTCCTATTAATACCTTCCTTTTTTTAGTACAGTTTTCCCTGACAATGTTGGTCTTTGTTGTACTATTTGCCATTATTTAATAATTTCTCTGAGAAAAAATAGTACTTTTAACCTCTTTTTCAACTTGGTAAAATGATTTCCTTATAATATGCCTCTGAGAAAAGTTGGCTTACTAACTTCAATTTCCATACTAAATTGCTAAAAAATGTAGAAATTAAGTTACTTTCCAAATTCCTATAACCAACAATCATCACAGCCTTGAAAATGATGTATTATATAGTTGTCTGTCAGAGAAACTTCATATAAGGACCTTTCCCCAGTTTATTGTTCCCCTTTTAATCTTGACTGCATTGCTTTTGTTTGTGTAGAAACTTTTAAAATATTCTCTGCTTTGCTCTAAATTCTTTCCTTATCCATAGATATGACAGGTAAACTATTTTATTCTTTCATCACTGGTTTAGATATCACCCTTTATTTCTAAATAATGTATCCATTTTGACTTCTCCTTGATATATGGTATAATGTTTTGGTCTATGCCTATTTTCTGACATGCTCTTTTCCAGTTTTCTCAGCAGTTTTTCTCAAAGAGTGAATTCTTCTTTCAGAAGCTTGCATCATTTGATTTATTGAACAGCAGGGTCATTTACTATTACATATTGTATCTAGTCTATTCCATTGGTCCTCCATTCTATGTCTTAGCAATTGCCAGATTGTTTTTAATGTTAGCTGCTTTATAATATAGTTAGAGATCCAGAACAGTTAAGGCACCTTCCTTCCTATTTTTTTCATTAATTCCCTTGATATTCTAGGTCTTTTGTTCTTCCATATAAATTCTGTTGTTTTTACCTCTATGAGATAATTTTTGGATAGTGTTATTGGTAGGGCACTGAATAAGTAATTTAATTTTGGAAGAATTATAGTTTTAATTATATTGGCTCAGCCTACCCTTGTGCTTTTAAAGTTTTTTTTCCAGTTGTTTAGGTCTGACATTATTTGTGTGAAAATAGTTTTGTAGTTGTGATCATTAGTTCCTGGGCTTGTCTTGGCAGATATATTACTAGGTTTTTATATTGTCTATAATTACTTTAAATGGGGTTTCTCTTTCTATCTCTTACTATTGGATTTTATTGGTAGGATAGAGAAATGCTGATGATTTTTGTAGGTATATCTTATATCTTGCAACTTTGCTGAACTTGTTAGTTGTTTCAATTACTATTTTGGTTGATTCTCTAAGATTTTTTTTAAGTATGCTATTATATTATCTGCCAAGAATGATAGGAAGATGATATATTTTTCTTTATAGGATCTTGGACTCCTTCCACCATGTTGCATTTTCCACCTGTAAAGTGTTTACTATTGTACAGGATTTAACTTTGATCAAGTTATGTCACTTTTGAATGGCTTTGAATATTTTGGGAGAAACTGATTCTTGGCCAAGAACTATTATACTTATAAATAGAAAGATCCATCACCAAGATATTAGACACTATACCAAG
Organism: Gracilinanus agilis; assembly: GCF_016433145.1. Classification (NCBI taxonomy): domain Eukaryota; kingdom Metazoa; phylum Chordata; class Mammalia; order Didelphimorphia; family Didelphidae; genus Gracilinanus; species Gracilinanus agilis. The sequence goes on from NC_058131.1 coordinate 702,544,427, forward strand.
GACTGGAAATCAAAGAACAAGAGAGTCCCCATGGTCCAAGAGCTCATATTCTAATTAGGGAACTGAATACATACAAGAGTATTCAACTAAAAGGAGGATAGAATGGACTATAAGTTTTTAAGGAATAGAAGATAGCAGTGATAAAGTGACATATTTAAAAAACAGCATCAAAACAGAAGAGATTCTTGTGATCTCTGGACAGAGTCTATTCATTCTGGGGCTTTGAGGGAAGAAAGGGTACATAGTTTTCTGGGGAGCTCAACATTTCAGAATCCCATGCTGATTTTATATACCCACATTACATAGGTCCATTAATTGAGAGATGGAAGAGATCTTAGAGCTTATGTTATTTTATAAATATTTAGAATTGTGATTTTTTTAGAACTTTTATAAACATTTCATAATATAAATGTGAGATCATTACCCAAAGACTGAGCAAAGATCTATAATTAGAATTAGGCTAACAGATGGAAAACCTGAGCATTTTATTAAAACCATAGAATGCCAGGCAACCCTGAATGTGGGGTTTAAATTTTTCCAGATTATGTGTCTTTACAATTTTCAAAAAATATTTTCTCACATTTTGTGATCCATGATCGCTCTTTCCTTGCCCATATTCCCTTCTTACCTTCCCATGGGAAAAATGTAATATGAGAGAGGTTTTCCATGTGTTATTATTCAATAAATATTTCCCTGTTCATCATTTTATGGTAGAAGACACATATCATTTACACTAGAGAAAAATGAATGGAAGAAGTAAAGTGAAGTATTGTTTACTTCACTCTGTATTTAGACTCTGTCACTTCCTTCCTTGGGGCTCTTCTGGATCCTGGCATTGCTGATGATATTTGTCATTCCCAGTTGATCATCATATGTTTTTGCTTTTGCTCTTACTATGTGTGCACAGTTATCTTTGTTCTGTTCATTTCACTTCATATAAGCCTTTCCAAATTTGTTGTAATCATTTTGTTTGTCATTTCTTATGGCTCAATAGTATTCCATTTAATCATATGCCCCTTGTTCAGCCACCGAGCATGGATTCTTAATCTAGTGGTCAATGGACTAAAAATGACACTGGATGAATATAGAAGAACACAGGTGTGAAATATATTTACATTTTAATAAATCGTGTTTCCTTTATAAAACAGTGTTTTATTGTATGCATTTAGAAACATTGTTCTCCAAAGAATTCTGTGGCCTCTGTAAGAATAAAGGGGAGCCAATAAGAAATGTTTGATAGTTCATTATGTAAGAGGTAAAAGGGGTATTATTTTTCATTGGATATATCAATATTTAAAGCTGTGGTCTCCAAGGAACTGAATAAATACCAATTCCTAAGATGATTTTAGTAATTTATTTATAAAAGATAGGAGAGAGCGGAAGTAGAGATGAGAAGAGGGTAGAGTAAGAGATCTAACTTAATGAACTAGATTTGTATTCAAGTCTGGGCTTTACTCTGGCAGGGCTCCAGAGGCCCAGGCAGGGAGCCTAAAAGTCATTTAGCAAAGGGGTTAGCCACTAGGACTTCTCCCAATCAAGGGAAACTCCTGGAGGCTAGTACCTTCAGGGAAGTTAAGGTAGTCAGTCAACCTTCTTCACTCACCACATGTAGTTCTAAGATTTAAGAACAGTCTCACCCAGGCCTCAGGTCCCAGCCAGAGTTCCTCCACATCCAAGCAATGAGCAAAAAGAGCCAAAAAGAGCTGAGCCCTGGAAGTTCTCTTAATTTATCCTGGCTGTTTCTTTCGTCACTTCCTGTGCTTTCCTCTTAGTTTACATGTTCAAACACAACAGATGCTTTTCTTAGGACAGCCCAGGAGGCAGTCAGTAAATTTTGATTCCTCACTCACTCTAGCACACATAACTCCCAACTTGTGAAATAAATGGAGTTGTTTACACTTTTGGTGATTAGATTTGAGAATGGGCAAGGTAGATTTAATCTCATTATCACAATTAGACTGCCAAAAGTAACTATTACACATAAAAATCATTAAGAATCTACTCTAGAAAAATGCTTCCAGAATGCTGGTAGGCAACTATTAACTCATTATTGACTAGTATCCATAATAAAACATAGGATGCAAAGGCATGAATGGGCTATCATTGGAGTAAAGAACCAAGAAATTGACAAACTTCAATCAATTGCACTGCTCTCTGCGTGACACAAACAATTCACATCAGTTTATATTGTTTCATCTTGCTCACTCATTTATAAAAATATCACAACTACTTACCTAGACTATAATGTCCTTTAAGGAATTTTACTTGACTCTGTGTTCCTAATGCCTAGAACAGTGCTTAAGACATAGTAACTTCCCCATAATTATTTGTGGTTGGCTGATCCCAAGCTCTGTGATCTAGCATGTTTTCTGTGCAAAGCAAAATGAAGAGCAGGAGGATACTTTTCTAGAAGCTTATAAAAATATTGCTATGAACTAAGTGAGATAAATTGAAAAAAATGACATATGTCCTTGTGCTGGCCCTTCTTGATTTAAAATAATTTGACCTCCACAAGTCTCAAACTAAGGGAAGTTAAGCCTAATGAATAATTTTACCATCTGGTAGATGAAGTTGTTCTAAGCAGTAACAAAACTATGCCAGGAAACCTAATTTGGCAGAAAATCTTTCAAGTGACTAGGGACTTAGTTTTTCTATTACCTTTCCCCACTCTGACTCCTTTCCTGTGCCCTATATGGTCTCTGTTTTTTACATTTCCATGAAATTTTGTATTTAAAACAAAACAAAACAAAAATTAACCACCACCAAAGTCTAAAACTTCACTTCGAATACTTTCCATTGGAATATTAGGTTGGGAATTGCTAAATGTGGATAAGGAGCTCTTCATTAATAAAATATTTCTGCACAATGAGAATACATGTGGAGAATCACTGAAAAAAGACGAGATTAATTTATTTCTATCCTGCATAATTATTAATCCATCATCACAATGGAATATTTCTGGGTAACTGAATTATCACATACATTGGACATAGATTAACAATTTACATAAAATTTACATCAAATCAAAATATAATTCAATATTCCTGACATGAACATGCAATTTAAACTTTGATTAAGAAGATTGTTACAGTTTCTCAGCACCATTCTTAGGATTATTATGAATGACCACTCCTATTGTATAGTTTCCAATTTCTAAATATAGAGAGGGCAAGAGTTTAGGGTGAGATGTTTCTAACTGAATACAAAAGGGATGAAGATTTTTGGAAAATAATTTCCTAGGTTTATTTGTTTTCTATTAATCCCCTACTATGACAAATAAAGGGAAACAAAAACAAATCCCCTATCCCCTTTTACTTTTAAACCAAGTTTCTCATTACATAGCACACATTCATCAGAAAAATGAAGGGTAGATATTACCTCTATCATTTACAATCTATTTGACCATGAGGGAAACTTGCCATTTCTAAGCCTCAGTTTCTTCATCTGCAAATTGATGATTAATAATACTTGAATTCCTGTTACACAGTTCCCAAGCTGATTTGAGAAAATAATTTTAAAAAACCATCAAAAACAAAAATAGAGTTTCATGTAGAACAGTGATTCCCAAAGTGGGTGCTGCAGTGATCCAGGGGGGCAGTGATGGCCACAGATGCATTTATCTTTCCTATTAATTGCTATTAAAATTTTAAAAAATTTCCAGGGGTGCTAAGTAATATTTTTTCTAGAAAGGGGGCGGGAGGCCAAAAAAGTTTGGGAACCATTGATGTAGAATGTAGAAAAATGAAAGGTAGGAAAATGAATGGATTTCTTTTCCTTTTTTAATCTACACTTTTGAAATCCTCAGTGTAGATAACTTTCTCTACCAACTTCTCTGGAATTCTTTCTCTTCCTCTCCATCTCCCTCTCCATCTCCCTCTCCATCTCCCTCTTCTTCTCCCTCTCCTTCTCCCTCTCCTTCTCTTTCTCCTTCTCTTTCCCTCCCTCTCTCTCTCTCTCTCTCTCTCTCTCTCTCTCTCTCTCTCTCTCTCTCTCTCTCTCTCTCTC
>NC_058131.1:702558288-702625254 GCF_016433145.1 Gracilinanus agilis
ATATATATATATATATATATATATTTATATATATATGTTTAGTTTAACCAAACTTCATTATGTATATATGTATACATACATACATACATACATAATGAAGTTTGGTTAAACTTTCTTTGTCTTGAAAATAGATTCAATCTATGGTACTTTTTAATGGAATGGGTAGACAGAGATAAATATACAGAATGTACATGAAAATTAGTAAGACATATGATGAAGACTAATTATTAGAAAGGACCAGTAATAGCCATGATAAGGGAAGTAATAATGAAATTCAATGTCTTGGCTGTCTTTGTATAAACACGGATAGTAGATGAAACAAAAAGTGAACTAAACATTTTATCATAAAGTATATTCAACCTTAAAAATACAACATTTTTGTGACAAGTTTCTTTGGCTATGGAAGTTTACATTTAATTCAAAAAGAACAGACTGATACAGCACTAATATATATATATGTATGTATATATAATACATAATCACTTGAAATATCATAAAATTGAGGAAATAAGTGGAGAACTTTTGGAAAGGGATCAGCAGAGAGAGAGAAATAGAGGCATTATTGCTGTCAGAGTAACAATCTGACCTCCTGGACACAGTGAGTAAAATATGAACTTGGGAAACATATCAAAATTCTCATATAGAGATAGAATATAGTAGAGGAAGTGGACTGGAACTATTAGGGCATGTGATGAAAATCGTGAAAATAATCTCCCTCCCATTTGTTCATATAACTAGGTGTTAAAATCCTAGCAAATGAAATGTTATTAGCTTTAACAACAATACATGTTCAACATGAGTAGAAAATCACAAGGAGAATAGCTAATCTGAATATAATTTTTTGAAGTAGGGGAAAGCTTGACTAATAAAGTAAAATGAAAAAAGGGAATTTTGGAGGAAATGACCATTTCATTCTATTCTATTTTGGAAAAAAAGACAGAAAACTGTAATAAACAATTGTTCCCTTATTTTTGGGTGAAAGTAGTGAGAACATATTTCAAAAAGTTCAAAGAGATATGATATCACTATCGATGTAACCTCATGTATTAACATTCTCATTGGGACTATGAGTCTGAAGGAATCACAGGATGTGGCATGTAATAAGTGTTTAAAAATGTTTGTTGATTGATTAGCTGATTAATTGGATGGTTCTAAGCCTGGAAGATTTTCACTTATGGTAATATTTCTTTCCAAGTTCAAAGGATACTGCCCAGTGAGGATGTATAAGTATTTGATAGGATATGTGAGAATGTGGAAGGATGAGTGTGTAGGAGTTCCTCTCATCCCATTCTACCAAAATGGTCTATTTAAGTATCAATTACATTGGAATTATGCGTCGTTTTTATGTTAACAAGAGATAAATATGGATATGAGATGCCTTCCATGCTTGACTTTATTGGAAATTTCTGAATTCCTAATTTACAGGTCCACTTAAGTCCCTATGTGAAATTGTAGTCCCATGATTCATAATTACATAGCACTCAGGCTATGTGTTCCCATAAACCTACATAATAGACAATTATATTATGATTTCTGGTGACATTAATGATCAAGGAATGAGTAATGATGTATCATCAATCAAAAGGCAATCAGAAGCTTAGTGTGAGATTATAATGGTGACCTAGGAGAATCAGTCATGCTGAGCTTCCCTGGGCTAGTTTTCACAGAAACTTTTATCTCTTTGGAAAAGATAGAAGTAGGAATCCAGGCAAATATCTTTAGAGATAGAAAGGGAATCGTGCCCATCTAATTACATTTACTTATTTATAAATGAGGAACTGAAACCCAATGACTTTTCCAATTTATATAGATATTAAATAAAAGAATGAAATTGGACATAATTCTGTGACTTGGCATCTTGTATTCTATTGGTTGTAACATTTGGGTCCCAGGAATGGTCCCTTTTTTTGGGAGGAGGTAGTGGTGGAGAGTAGGGCCAATAACATTGCTCAGTTTATAATGGATAATGTTTCCCTCTATTAATACCATTCCTTCACTAAAATGAACTTGTGAAAAGCCTCAGGTAGTTTCATATTGGCCAGTCTTGGGAGGATATTAGTTAAGATAGTCATCTAGGATCATGAATCTGACTCAAGATTTCAAGAATTTATGAAATAGAAACTCTTTCTATGACAGAGACATCCTTCAACAACTTATAAGCAAGTGGGATACCTATTCTTTTTATAAGTATTACTTTTTCTATGAGAAATCAGTTTATTTATTTATATCAATTCATTCAAATGACTTTCTTCAAACCATCCCAAACATTGGACTGAATATTCATTACTGATAATATTATGATAAGGTGACAGAAATTCATGTCTTAGCTCTTTTTCTTGGAAGTTTAAGATTTTCCCAAGTACTAGATCATAGAAATATTTCAAATGTCATGCTATATGGGATATTTATAAAAGCATTATTTGGAAAATTTATTTTCCATGTCAACTTTTCTCTTTTTACATTGACCCTTATATAGAAGAACATTTGAATAGAATAATTCTCTCAATAATTAAGCATTTACTAATTTCCTACTTCATGCCAGGAAGCATGCTAGAACTTGAGGATTCAAAGACAAAAAGATAATATTCTTTGACATTAAGGAGTTTATAATATGTTGTAACACAGACTCTATGGTAACAGTCCCTCCTCTTTCATACAGAGGAGTCAGGTCTTTAGAACTCAGCCACTACATTCCCTTACAACTCTAGGGTTAGCCCAGAGGAGTTGAATGTTCTCTTTCTCATGAATTTCTCTGCCTCTTATCAGTATGCTCCTTTTTTGATTATCAGTTGATATAAATTAGTCATCCAGCCTCAATTAGCTTCTAGAAAAGTAGGGTATTAGCAACGTGTTATAATTGGCACAATTTTTATTAATATCCCAACCTCCTAAATCTCTGACACACTATCTCACCAGGGCACAGAATCCAAAGGAAATTAGACTCATCTAAGAGAGCACATGAGGCAAAAGAGTAAGTCACAATTCCTCATAGTACATTTGATGAATGGTGTAATATTTTCTTTATGTATAGTGTAATTTTCTGTTTTGTAAAGCTCTGAATCTCCATCCAGCTTACATATGGATCCTGAAAGAGATACTTATTCCAGTGATAATGCTACAATGCTGATGTGAATATAGGAAATAAACTGGACCTCAGATTTTCATTAAATGCTCCTGCAAAGAAATAGGGTGAAAGAATATGTAGAATAGAACCCAAATCCAAGGTTGTGGCTCCTTCCCCTCCATTATTCATAGTTTTAGCTGGAATATTCTCTCTCTTCCCCTCTTGTTCAAATCTTTCAAAACTTTCTTAATAATTTATAAGGAATCCTCAAAGTGTGATTTTTTTTTTGCCACCAGGACATTTCTCCTAAGAATTATCTCTCCATTTCAGTAGGGACCTTTCCTATTTAGTCTAAAGTCTGACTGAGACATAGTCTTAACCTTGACAAAGTATCTCCCACTTTGAATTTAGTGGAGTGATTTAATTGATATTTTCCTTTAAATCTCATCATTATCCTCTTCCTCCTTTTTGCTTTTTGTCCTCCTCTTCCTTCTTATCATAATCTTCATCCTTCTCATCCTTATCCTCAGAAAAGACTTCATTAGAATCATAGATTTGTATATTCAGGATTTAAAGGGAACTCATCGATTTGACCAATGTTCTCTTTTTATAGATGAGAAATTGTCATTAAGAGGAATGAATTATTAAGATTTATTAAATGAATTGTCTAAGGTCATTCAGCTAAAAAGTGATAGAAGGGTGAATCAAATCAAAATCTTCTGATTCCAGATATTTTGTTCCTTTTACTGCATCCATATTCTTTAACCTTCCCCTGTGTTAGATTTTTAATGTCTTCTTAGAGTACTTTTATCCACTAAGGTGTATTGTGGAAGTATCCTAGATGGATATCAGATGTTACAACCCACCTAGGAACTCTCCAGGGCCAGTGAAGCACAAAAACCCTTGGCTTATGGAAATAAAGTTTATTTTTAAAAAGGAATAAAGGAAACCAGACTATCCCTAACTTATTCCTACAAAGGTATAAGTAGGGCAGCTAGGTGGCACAGGACAGCTAGATGATGCAGTGGATAAGGCTTTGGAATTATAGTCAAGAAGATATGAGTTCAAATTTGGCCTCAGACATTTAAATAATCTGTGTGATTCTGGCCAAGTCACTTAGTCCTGTTTGCCTCTAGGTCCTCATCTAAATGAGCTAAAGAAGGGAAAGACAAGCCACTCCAGTATCTTTGCCAAGAAAATCCAAAATGAGTCCATGAACAGTTGGACTTTACTGAACAAGAAGTAGTACCTATTGTGTAAGATTTTACTCATAAAAGAATGCCAGAAAGTTCTATCTATCTGTCTATCTATCTATCTATCTATCTATCTATCTATCTATCTATCTATCTATCTATGTGTGTATTTATTTGTTATTGTTTTACTTCTGCATATTTTAGGTATTCCACTTACATCCAGTTTGTTGAAGGTCACCATCAGCAACGTGTAGGATATACCAAGTTCAATTTAATAGAATAAAATTCTCTAAAACCCTTTTAAAGCTCTATCTTTCACCAAAGAATGATTTTCCTGGGTCACCATGGGAACGAGACCCAAGTGTTTACTGAATCTGGTCTAACTTAAAAATACATCTTTTCCCAGATGTGCTTTTAAAAAATCTTGTTTTCTCTCAGCTCTTTGCAGAAATGGTGTCCATAACTTTTGAGGAGCTCCCTAAATGAAAAGACCTGGCCTGAAGGGGACAATATAAGACACAGAGTGAAGCTCCAAAAGATCACTGTGATTATGATAACAGGACAATTGATGTCTAACAAAAGGTTGAACTGATTCTGTCCATTTAGATACCCTTCATATAATACTACAGCTAAAAAATTTAAATTGTCAGTCAGTGATGGTGAGTGATTTTATATGTATATTTAGGCTTTTGAAATCCTATTATAAATATAAGATTATATTTCTAAAATATAACCAATAATAATAATATATGCACTAGCTATTACATATATATGTATATATATATAAAGAATCATCCAGGGTATAGTGGATAGAGTACCTGTCCCAGAGCCAGCAATGCCTTGATTTTATTTCAGCCTCATTAGGGCTGCTCATTCACCTTTGGTGTCCATATTTTACCCAACTCTCACCTATAGCTCCAAGAAGCTACCACCTACCCAATAGCCATCCTGCAGTAAAACTCTCTCAGCATGGTAACCAGGATTTGGGTAACTATTAGGCCTCAAATTCATTGAAGAGTGAAGGAAATGTCTATCCTAGCATGTGAAGGCTTCCCTGGTGGTAGAATGGGCAGATGAGAACAATTTGTTCTAACATCAATGAAACTGATGGAAGCAGACAATGTGGAACACTTAGTGCTAGTTAGACATTGACGAAGCCAAGGTCTTTCCCTGCATTCCAGAACATTTCCACATCATAGCCTTGAACCTTTTGATAAAGGAGGGATAAAGAACAAAACAATAAGCCATAAGCTGATTGTGTGACCCTACTAAAGTCACTTACCTAAGCAGTATTCCAAATAATTAAATAACTCAATTGAATCTAATTAAAGAATGACAAATATGAATATATGCCATCATTCATCTTCCCAAACAGGAAAATTTAAAGTGATCCTTGCATGGAGATGCAGAGCAGGTGCCAATATGCCCTTATAGAGGCATTTTCCTAACCAATAGCTCCCTAGATGAATGAAATACCAGGTTTAGAACAAAATTACATAGCACTTGAGGGATTTGCTCAAAGGTGAAATCAATTCACACTGCTAACTCAGACTATCTCAGCAGCTGTCTCCAGCTCTTAATGTTCTCTTCACTTTCAAATGGCTGTGTATTTATTTCAATCAATCAGCAAGTATTTATTAAACACCTACTGTGAACCACTGACTATGCTAGGCTTTAGGGAAGAAAGTACAAAGAAGGGAGCAATCCTTACTTGGAAAGAGCTTAAATTGTAATGGAAGGGATTAGAATTAAAAATAAAATAGGTGAATTCCTACAAATATAGGGATTCATATGCATTTAGATGTTATACATCCACATAGAACCATAGCATGAACATAAGCTAAATAAATACAAAGGAGTTACATATAAACATAATTTGGGAAGGATACTAGTATTACCGGGATCTTGAAAGGAGGAATCTAAGCCTTCATATTCAAGTGGGGGAATCTGTGGGGCTGAGGGAAGAATGAAAGGCAACCTAGACATGGAATATAGCAAGTTTAAAGATATAGTAATGGGAGATGGAATGTTATGTGTAAGGAAAAAAAGAAGATCATTTTGGCTCATTTTGAATAGTGAAAGAAGGGTTGTAATATCCAATGATGCCAGGAATATAATTTGGGATTGGATTGTTTAGGGCTTCAAAAGCTAAGAAGAGGAATTTTCCAAGGGCATGCTTTCTCTTCCTATAGAATCTGAACCCATTGAAGGCGGTGATTGTTAAAATTTTTGCCATTTTGTTCCAATTGGGCATTGACTTCTAGAATAAGTCCTGTGGCTTATTTCACATACCTCTTGAGGAATGAAATTAAAAGGCTGTGAGGAACAAAGATTTAGAATTACACTGCTTCATTTTATAAAGTAGAAGGAGCTCCTATGGGTGGAATTCAAATATAAATCAATTTAGTGTTGATATAATGCATAGAGATTGAAACTTTCTAAAAACTAGAGCAATGCTAAATTAAGAAAATCAGCATTGGGAAATAGTAAATGGGTTTCTGTTCATTTGTGCTTTTCAATTATAATATGGATAGATAGCAAATTAATCAATATCTATATCTGTACCTATCTATCTATCTATCTATCTATATATGCATACATCAATTCAAATATACATATGTATAGGCATCCATAAAGAATATTTCCTAAATACCAGACTCTTTGTGAGACTGAGATGATATTAATATTTAAAAAAAAGATTGATCTCACTGAAGTTTTATCCAGTCAAGGGAAATCATTTGTCCTCATGTAATTGTCATTCCACCTTAATTAATGTCACAGAAGGCAAAAGCACTTTTATAGAATCAAATAATCAATTAATCAATGAATATAGTAAATAGAATATTAAGAAAGATGCATATACTCTCATAAGAATCAAATTGAAAGAACTATAGAACACATGAGTTATTAGATGAAATCACATGATGTTATAATGGAAATATATTGTGATAGGTTGAAACAACCAAACCCACCTTTGGGCCCCATGCATAAAAATGACAATTGTTTCTAAAAAATATTAAGCCTATTTAGAGGTGTCAGAAATTTAATTCAGGGAATCAGTATTAGGCATATGAGGGACCTTCTTCCATTTTCTACCCCACCCTCTCCAACACATCATCACAATAAAACTAAACAGGCTGACCCAGTTGGAGAAAATATATCCAACCTCAAGACAATCACAGTAATGATATACTAAGAATAAATATCAACAAATATGAGTATAGATAAAGAAATAGTTACTTATAGAAGGAACAGCAACAAGAAGTATGGCTCAAATGAGGCAGAAAAGAAGTTGTAATAAAAGGTAAATAAAGAAAGGGCTAAATAGGGGGTTTAGGTCCTTTGGTGGGAAAGGAGGGTGCAATAGTGGATTGAGGTGGTAAGGAGAGATGTAATGGAATGGCTGAGTTTAGGGAAATAGAGGAAAAGGTAGTATAATGAATGGTAAGGAAGATGATGAGGAAATTAGGGGAGGCAGCTGCAAGAGGGAGACACTCAGACTAGAGACAGAGGTTACTGGTGAAGGAAGGCTGGACTCTTCCAGGGAAAATGGTATTTCTACAGACACAAAGGTTAGGGCCAGTCAGAAGTGGTTTGAATCTGATTAGAAGGTTTTCTAGTTAGTTTCTCAAGTCCATTAAGAAGGAGTCCCAAGGCTCCTCCCTGTCAATGAAACTGAAGGGTTTCCAGGAGGAAGTATAGAGACAACTACTTCCTCTCAAGATGGATGCCTCTAGCTTCCCTCAGGAAAATAGAGAGAATAATTCCTTTCCTCCTTCAGCTCTCATTTATCGTCGAGCCAATGGTTTAGCAAAGGGTTTGAATAGGTAACAATGGGGTTTATTAAAGTTTCAGGGTTGATTATTAAAGAGAGGAGTTCAGGGTTTCCTTAAAATACGCTAGGGAGAAACTCAAGGGGGGGGGGGGGCTGATCTCTCTCAGGCCAGGGAAGTTTGTCTGTCCATGAGGTTAGGGAGTACTAAAACAATGAAGCAAAGGATAGTTTGTTTCAAGGGTAAGCCCTACTTGTCTATGAGGAACTAAATCCTCAAAGTCTAATTGCTACAACCCAAAAATCCACCCTTCTCCCAAAGCCCACAGGAAATTAGGAAGGTAATAGGGGAATGATATAGGGAAGATCAGGGAAGGTCCAGAGAAGTTAGCTAAGCTCCAAAAATCCAGAGACAAAAGTACAGATTCAAGGCAAGGTTTCAGCTCGAAGGCAGAGCCCAGTTTGCCCCTCCGCCCTTCACAAGCTGACCTTTGTCAGAGTTCTAAGGCTGGCCAACTGCCAGAAGTTCTACAGTTAAGTTTTGCAGGGGTAAATGCCTTGATTGCGTCTCTGCATTACAAAGTCAAGGCTAGGTACTCCAAAAAAGAGACTTCCAGTCACTAGGAACTGTGAGGTTAGCCTTTGGCTACCTGTGTTTCCTTACCTTTGTATCAAAATTCAAGTTCACACTCCCATTGACCTGTATGTATTTATGGGAAGGTGAGCCCTGACCTTTGCAAAAATGTTTTTGCCCCCTGTTCCTGTTTCACTACATTAGTAAATACCAGTTTTGTAAAAATTAATTTTTTCTGACATGTTAATGGGAAGGTTTTGAAGGGGCAGAGCAAAGAATTCAACCCTCCAGATTTACTTCTAGTATCTGAAGGAAATTATTAATCACCACTTGTTCTGAGGTCCCAAACCTGTCATAAAGATGGAACTTGGAAAAAGTAGCTGCAAAGGGTACCTTCAGGCGTAAATACAAAATATAAAACAAATTCATTGAAGATAATGTCTAGTGGTATATAAGGGAGACACTAACAACTTGAGCAGGAAGAAGGAAGGGATCAAAGAAGACCTGAAATAATAAGAGAAGTGCCTGAGCTTTAAAGGACAGTATAAATTCTGAAAGGTTAATATTTCAAATATATGTAACCCTAAAACAATCGTGGCGACACAGTATTAACAGCCACCTGTATAGAAAATTATAAAGATCATTTTACTGAAATGTAGAATGCACAAAAGAAGTAACATGTAATATAATCTTAGAAAGATTAATCCCAACCATATTATGAAAGGTTTAAATGTCTCCCATCATTAGGTTTTTGAGGGATTGTCCTGTGGAAGAAGGATTAAACTTTTTGGATCAACTTCACAGTTTAAAAACTGAAAAGAAAGGGTGTAAAGTGAATAGAGGCAATTTTAAATCTCAAACAAAATAATACATTGTTATCCCAAAATGGAATGGACTACCTCTGACTGGGGAGGGATGCCTTTCCTTTCACTGGAAATCTTGGATTCAATGCTTCAAGGATACTAGGTGGGAATGGTGTAGGAAAAATGTCTCTTCATATATGGATTTGAGGTCTTGGGATATCTTCCATCTCTGACATTGCTCTGTTTTAAGAGAAACAAAGTAAAATTTAATGTATGAATTAAAAATATTAACTTAATAAGTGACTTAAAAAATACAACCATTGGTCTAGTACTTAAAGGTATCTTCCAGGCCATTTATTCCAAACAGTTTGTATTATCAATGAGCAAAGTGAGTTCCAATGGTGTTAACCAACTTCCCCAAGGTCATGAGATACTTACTATTAGCAAAAGGATTTGAACTCATATTCTCTATTTCTAGAGTCAATGCCCTTTCTCTTCCTCTACTTTTCTTGAAGAAATATTCATAATAATTATACTATTTTAATGGGAATAATTTGCATTCCCATCCCATCATATTATCTGAATAATTCTTGTTTAAAATTATAGATAGAAAATTTAACAAGTAATGAACCAAAAAGAAGTCATATAATTCATCTCCATTAAAAGATTCTATAAACTCCCTAAATGCAACTTGTTTTTTTAACCTTAAAATACAGCTATTTAATTCCAAGGATAGGCAAGATTTTTAACTAAACAATTTAATTTCTTAAGAAAAAGTAGATGAAGTAGTTTGCCTCTTAATAACTCAGTGACAGTGATTGTCAGTTTGCTCTGAGGAGAGAAATTAAACATTGATTGTTAATATTATATATAACTTTTCATCTTATGATCAATATCATTGCTGTTTGTGTTATTTTTAGGCTGGAAGGTGGCAAAATTTTTGTTTTACAGCCCCATTTTGGAAAGGATGTCCTTGCCCAATGATACTAGGATGAAACTTTAGATCTGGTAGGGATCTTAGACATCACATAATCAAAATTCCATGGTTTACATTTGGGGAAACATAGGACCGTAGAGGTTAAACAACTTGCCAGAGGTCACAAAAGCAATGATTGAATTAAATGGCAGGGAAAGGACTAAAACCCAAGTCCTTTGAATTTAAAGTCAGTTTTCGTATTGCTGTACAATGAGCATACTCCTAGTCAATTTTGGAACAAGTTGATTTCTACTTTGTCGTTGATATCCCACCACTCCCATAGATAATGCAGCATATTTCTGAGTAACATGTACATCTGTGTTTTCCATTAAGTATGAGTATCTTTCTCCCTCTCCATATCAGTGAGTGGAGGTTATTCTAAGTATGAGAGATAGAAAAAAAGGAAATATTCCTATTCTCATGATCATCTGCTACATTCCATCCATCCATCTATGTATCTATCTACCTATCCACCTAACTACTTATTCACATATATGTCTTTCAATCTGGTAAACTGGAGATAATAAAGACTACTTGGAAATTATTTTCAAGAAGATTGGACGTTACATAATATTTGAAGGAAAACAAGAAGACCAGAATGAGAGACAATGAAGGAAAGAATTCCATGCATAGGAAACAGCTAATAAAAATATAGAATTGAGAGACTGTCTTCTTCAAGGACTAGCAAGGAGGATAGTGTAACTGGAACATGGAATACATGGGGGTGAACAATGTGTAAGAAGAATGATAAAGATAGGAGAATACTATGTCGTGAAGAGTTTTTTACTTTAAAAAGAAATTTTCATATTCAATCCTGGAAATGATAGAGAGCCACTGTATTTTATTTAGTAGGGGGTTACATAAGAAGACCATGGATAGAATCCCATTCTGCAGTCAGAAGATCCTTTATTCCTCACAGTGTGGTGTCTCTTATCATGGTGTTTTTACACTGGCAATCTCCCATGATTTAAATATACTCCATTCTTTTTTTTACTTCTTAGTATACCCCTTGTCCTTTGCCATTGAAATTCAGGTATTATTTTATAATTGAGACCAGCTCGCAAATAAGAATGAGACTTGGAGATAAAGAGTTTAAATTCAAGTCTTGATTTTTATACAAAAAAGCTCTATTATCTTTGTGTAAGGATGGAGGCAAAGGGAAGATTGGGGGGTGGGCATGGGTTGTTGGGAGAGGAGCATGAAACCAAACAGCAGTTGAGAGAACAGAGGGACTTCTGGGAAGAATTCCTGAGAACTGGGTCTTTCTGGGTTGGAACTCAGTGGGAGAAGAAGGAGAAACGAGCTTTGAGCATCCTGAAGGCAAACCTAGAGGGCTTTCTGATTTGATATAGAAAACCTGTTTCCTTGTTCTCTGCCAGTTGATATATCTACATGTCCAAGACCATACCAAGTAGTTCTTTGGGGATTTCTGGACTCCATCTTGGAGTAGATCCCTGAAGCCCCACTTCCCTTGAACCTTGCCTTACAAGAGACCCTAATCTATTATAATTAGTCTTAATAGGGATATTAGGCACAGATTTAGAAGGAAAGGCAGGAAAATATTTGGGTTGAGACTGACTTGGTCTCCCCAAGGTGAGGGACCTGATGGGCTTAAACATTAGGGTAAACATTCCACTGAGCATCACCTATCCCATCACCTTTATTTCCTTTGATATCTTAAATAAATATTTTTAAGTCAGATAGTGTTAAGATTACATGTGAGACACTGAGGAAGGAAATATTGCAACAGTGTCTGGCTGCATCCATCTTTGAACCAGATCCCCGCCCCCCCATGGTGCCAACCTCCAGACAACGGGGAAGCTTGCTGAAACTCTGGTTCAGCCCAACAATGAACTGGGCCATGGCATTCCTCAACTTGTGTTGAAGCCTTCCCTCTAACCCTTGAGGGATGGCACACCTTCCACGGGTCCCCCATTTTCTAAGGGGAACTCCATTTAATCTCTTAGTATTAGTGGCTTCAACAGTGAGTGAGGAGGGGATTACTACACAAACCCCATCACTTTTCATTTGCTGTTTCTACCTCCTCATAGCCACATAATACATTTTGGCAATACAATTTATCTTCTCCAGAACTCACAGTCTTCATCTGTACAATGAGAAGATTGAATCAAATAACTTCTAAGAATCCTTTTTGATCAGTTCATGAAACTATGATATATTAGCTTAAAATTATCCATTAAGTAATTAACCCACCAATAATCATTCATTAAGTGCCTGTTATAGACTAGGCATCAGGATAATTGTTAGGGAAACAAATACAAAAGTGAATCAATCTCTAACCACAAGAAACTTATATTCTATTCACTCATACTTGATTATCTTGAGTACAGAGAATGGGTGAAATTGCATATTGAACTCCAGATGGGAAATGCCTAATTATCACTTAATTTGGAAATGTACCATAATTTACCAGATATGTAGTTTTTTCAACTATGGAACATAGTCACTTCTCTCCCAACTAGTGAAAAAGAAGGTTGGCATTTCATTAGTTTGTTCAAGTTCTAAGAATGATGGGTCTTTAAAGGATTTGTATTTTATTTTATTCCCTAAAGTAAAGAAAATCACAAGCTCTAGGCAGTAGTAGGAAGTAAGATTTAAGGATGAGTACAAAGGACTTTACATGCTATAAATTTGAATGCTAATATTACTTTGAACAAATTTAAATTCCTTAAGTGATTTTGGAGTAAACCAAATGCAGTACCAATATTAATAATGTGCTCTGGAGAAAATAGTGGTTAGTGTTTGTTTGTTTGTTTTTTTAATCTAGAAATTGTCTTTTGGATATCTATCCCATTAAAAATGTTTGGAAAAAAAAGAAGATTCAGACATTATGTAAGCCAGTCTTGGCCATTATGATAAAATCTATAAGTGGACACTGAAAAATTGCCTTGATAAGAAAGTGTGAAATAAAATCAAAAGACTTTATTTTTAAACTTTCATATGGGGAAGTTGAGAGAGAAGTAAATGTGATGTCTGTTTGAGGCATGTAGTTGGTAGTATTCAGAATAGGGAAGGATGCCTCCTAATGAGCTATTAAATTTTTACTATGCCCACAGATAATGACCTCTAAATAGTGGGTTATTTTGTTTATTTTAAGGAATATTGGGAGAAGGCAGAACATGAAGACAAATGAAATTGTCAAATCCTAACTGGAACCTAGGATTGACATTAAATAAATAGAAATAGGAAACACTCATAATTGGGTTCCGTCTCTGTTCAGAGGATTCACTAGGGGAATTTGGAGTTGTCGGGTGACTGATTTTTCATCTTTAGCTTTCTATTTTCTGTTTTGTTTCTTGTTCATTCCATGTAACAATATAAGTGTGTCTAAAGATGACCTTTATCCCTCTGAGCTCACCATACTCCACAGACATCATCATCATCATCATCATCATCATCATCATCATCATCATCACAAAATTTTTGTACAATAAGGGAGAGTTTGATGGATTTCTACCTGAATACAACATAACGATTTTTCCTGTCTTCAGTTCTCTAACACCTGAGTTCAGTTCACTAAGCAGTATGGATGTTTTTAAAGATTTAATTCAAGACTGGAAAATTGCAGTTCTTGGATTAAGAGAAAGAATGTTAATGATCTTATAGTAATGCTGTTCTTTTGTAGACACAGAAATTTAGGCATACAGAGAAGATTATACAGAACCAAGACTTAGAACCGAGGCCCTCTAACTTCTACTTCAGACTGAAGAGATACTAACTAAAATGAAAATGGAGTGACTCAAAGAGAGTGAGAATTCCTGTATAGTCATTGTTGTTCAGTTGTTTCAGTAATCTCCAACTCTTTGTGTCCCCATTTGGGGTTTTCTTGGCAGAGATACAAGACTGATTGGACATTTCTTTTTTCTCTAGCTTGTTTTCAAGATGGGAAAACTAAGACAAATAGAGTTAAGCCACTTGCCTAGAGGCACAAAACTACTAAGTGTCTGAGGTCAGATCTGAATTCAGGAGGATGGGTCTTCCTGATTCCCAGCTTTGCACTCTATCTCTGTCCAATGAGCCACCTACTTGCCCTTTCTATAATGTACTGTAATACTGATATATAAATTTGAATGCTGGGTCTGCATTCCAAATACATCACCCTTTCACACTGAACATTCCCTGGTAATGCACACATATGAGAGTGTTCACACTCACTTACCATCCAATTTTACATTTTCTCTTTCTTCCTTTATGTGCTTATAGATCCATAACCATTTCCATTCCACCATGAATTCAAAACTCTTATGACAAATATAGTTGGTGTGTGTGTGTGTGTGTGTGTGTGTGTGTGTTGGGGGATGAGGTCTGGAACAGTGTTTACAATAGTGTAAGGAATTAGCTTTATTAGGAGAATGCCTTCCACTGATGAATAGCAAAATAGAAATCATTCTTAAGATAAAGGCTGAATTGCCTTATCCACCAAGTTAAGGGTCACTTTCCCAAGGCCATAGAGCTGAGAGGGGTCAGAGGGAGGACTTGGCTTGAAGTAGCTGGCATTCTTGAATCCCCAATTAGCCATCCATACACTAGGCTACACTTTCTCTATAATAACATGTTCCAGCATTTTTTCCAGGAATCCAAATCACACAAACTGGCCAAACACTGGTTGTTGATTTTTATTATATTGGCAATATCACAAATTGAATAATAGGTCATTAAACACCAGCTTACAAGAATAAGAAATAGGTAAAGAGTGACATCTGAAAGCAGGCTTCTTTTATCAAATTCATGATACTGCTAATAAGTCAGGTTTAAGTTTCTATCATCAGAGAAGCACCAGATGAAAATCAAAAAGGGTCCATGTCTGGAAGTCATTGATAGGAGATAGAAGAGATTATGGGGGAATAGGGCCAAATAGTCCCATGAAGGAAATGGCATCAGGGATGGAATTGATGATACTGTAAGCAATTTCCCAGATGTATGACTTTGGATGTAGGATAAAATATGTGAGAAAAGAAAAGTTATGGTGAAAAATGTGAAGTTTTTCACTTATAGGAGGAGGCTATATATTTATTACTTGTCTAATGTTTTAGAAACAACACCATCATAATTTTATATGAAACAACTCAGCATTTTAAGTGCCTCTAATGGTGTAGGCAGTAAAAATATACCTCTCCACCCCCGAAAAACACACACAGAAGAAACAGTCCTTACTATAAAAGCATTTGTATTCGACTTTAGAGAAAGCATTTGAATACAAATATATGAGGGTATAGGCACACAGATACACAAATGTATCTATCCATCCATATAGGCAGAAAGAAAGTCATTTGAGGGAAGTGTGAAGAATGGGGGGAGAATCAAGAAGTTTCATATTTAGGAGAGGGCATTTGAGATAAATCATGAAGCCAGTTAAGAATTTCAAAAGGACAACCAGAGTAAAATAAGCTCTCCAATCATGGAACATACATAGTCTGTGCAAAGAGAAAGAGGCAGGAGAGAGAATGCTATACATAAGGATCAGCAAGTAGGCACTCTGTGATAAGAATACCACCACCACTACCACTACTACTACTACTACTACTACTACTACTACTACTACTACTACTACTACTACTACTACTACTACAACTAGTACTGGTACTAGTACTACTACTGCTATTGCAATTACTGCTACTGCCACAATAACCACTATTACTACTACTATTACCAATAATAATAAGCATAATAAATATAAGTTTAATAATATCCTAGTAGATTTCCAAAAGTTATGCAATATTTTTATAGACTTCTAGCTTCCCCTAAGAGCAAAAGTCCATTTTTTAACCAAATTAATCACCTGCTGTTACTTTATGACTGACCTGTAGAATTACAGTTATAATAACAGCTTTCATATAGCAAGTTTGCAAAACAAAACATATTTTCTCTGTTAAAGTTCACAAAGGAGTTATAGAGACATATAGAGAAAATCTAATCTGTTACTAAAGCTTATATACACTATAAGGGAGGTGACTCCCCTGAAAAGAACCCCTCTTAAGTCCCATTCAGCCAATCATCAGGGCTTCTCTGTATGTCCTCAGAAATCTGTCCAAGAACATTTCCATATTCTACTGTGAGGCTGGTCACTCAGATGCCTCCAAACAAAAGTTTATGTTCTATAATTCTGTAAAGCTTATTAAGGGATCTCATTAGAGTGAACAGAGATTCCTCAGATTTTTAACCCTTCCCCTTATTTCTCCTTCTCTTCTTCCCATAATTTCTTTCCCAAGTAGAAAATCCAAATGTAAATAGGTATAATTTATAGTCTTAGAGAATTGCCTTGAAACACTGAAAGCATATTGTGACTAACTATGGCTACAAATGACTACATGTAAAGGAGAAAGAAATTATATTGAGATATGCTTTACTACTAAAACATAGACTTGCCCTCTCACCAATCTGACTCATTTTTACATCTTACCTTTATAAAATAATAGTATCACTTTATAATGCCCAGCTTTATGTGCCCTGTAACTTTTAATACCAGGGGCACAGAAACTATTCAAATCCTTTGAAAATTCACATCATTGATTTGAAATTTGAGATATATTTTGTTAACCTGCTTGATACTGTAAATTACAGTTTAATGTGTTAAAATACACATTAAACATATTTTTATTATAGACATATATGCACATATACATGGAAAGAACCATTTTATATATCACATATTTTATTTTAATACTAATGCATATTTACATCTAAATATTTATTTGCATATATAAGTACTTATATACAGGTTCTCCAGCCAGAAGTTCTTGGTTCAAATCCAACTTTCTCTTGACACGATTGTTGACACAAAATTTTATCACCTTTAGCAAATTATTTCATCATTTCATCTTCTTGGACCTGAATATACTCATTTGCAAAATGAGAGGATTGGCCTCGATGACTTCTAATCTCTTTTCCAGTTCTCTAAAAAAGTAGTTCTGAGCAGAAATCCAAACAGAAAAATCAGTATGTCATATTAAGGAAGCTAAAAAGGTGTCCCTTTGCAACATTGCTTTGATGTTTATATTGGACACGAAGATGGGGGTTGCTAATCAAAGCTTTCATCTTTGTCTCCATTTAATTCACATGTCATACCAGGTTTAAGGACACATAAAGGCAAAAATCTAGATACTTTCCCTTGGGATCTGGATGTGGAGTCTTGAATGTGTTATTACTGACCTGTTCTATAACTACCCTGCTTTGGCCAAATCTTTTTTCATTTTTTTTTCTTTGCTGCCCCCTCACCCCCAAGTATTTCAGAACTTTATTTAATTTTTACTTTTTCCTGATTACATATTTATATAATTTTAAATAATCATTTTCTAACTGTTTTGATACATGTTCTCTTCCTCCCTTCCTTCACTCTCCTTTCTTCCCAAAGATGGCTTGTACATTTATTGTCATACAATAAATATTTCCATATTCATCATATTGTGAAAGAAGACACATATCACTATCACTTACACTAGAGAAAAATTCAAGGAGGAAATAAAGTGAAAATGGCATGCTACCTGCTTTCTAAGGAACATCCAATAAAGTCTGAATTGTACAGTGTAATCAAAGTATGAGTGGGGTCATATTATGGAGCAATTATCATATAATGCATATGACATTGGGGTATTATAGGCAAATACATTTAGAGCTAGCATGGACCTTGGAAGCCATCAAGATCAATAGTAGTAGTATCAACAACCTCAGCAGTTGCAGTAGTAGTAGAAGTAGTAGTAGTAGTAGTAGCAGCAGCAATAGCAGCAGCAGCAACAGCAGCAGCAGCAGCAGCAGCAGCAGCAGTAGTAGTAGTATCTATGATTTATAAAGCATGTTAAAGAAGGAAATAACTGATTTAAAATCAGATAGAGAGAAAGCTTTTTGTCATTCTTCCTCCACCATTAATAAAGTAACCAAATCACATCAGTTAAATATTCATTTTCAAATCTTGGAAGTGTTAACTTTTCAGCTCCACATTTCACTTATGATTTATTATCATGAAATTCTTCTCTCTAAGAGGAAAAAATGACAAGTGCCTTTGTTATGAGCTGATTACAGAAACTCTTGTTTGTAACTCTTGAGAAATGTTCTTTAGACACATCAGTGATCATGGCTTAATCAGCCTTTTTTTTATCTATCTATATGGATATTTCCAAGTGCTTATGCTTATATCATGCTTGAGGAGTTACTAAAGAATCTTTAGAGCATCTGATAAGATTTCTTGGCTTTCTCTTCTCTAATTATTCCTCCTGTCTTATCCCCATTAGAACTATCAGCTATACTAGTGTAAACTCATGCATTGTCAGTGAAGTTGTGAATTAGTGCAACTATTCTAGCAAGAAATTTGGAATATTACTAAAAAGATTAAGATGTGAATAGCATTCAATTCACCAAGAAATTTCCTGCTAGACATATATTTTATGATAAAAGAATACATTGACAAAAAGAAATACTTGAAAAAGTATTTATCATATAACCTTTTGGTGGTAGTATAGAATTGAAAAGAACAAAGAACATCCATTGACTGGGGAATGACTAATCAAACTGTGGTACATGAAATACCATTGTATTCTAAGAAATTATGATACAATGAATTGTGGAAGGGGGAAGGTTAAAAAAATCCATATCATTACTTGAACTAATTCAAAGTTAATGTTCAAAGTTACTTAGAAATAACAGAACAAAGTAAAAGAAGAGTTCTATGATGTCACAGATCCCCAACTGGATCATTACTTATGAATCAAGGTTCTGGATTGATGATTTCTCAGTGAGGACAAAACTGTAACTTCCCCTCAGGCATCTAGGGAAATAGCTGGAAGATTGTGCTATCTTTCTCAACTGATGCTGGTTTGTGTTTCCAATTTAGTTTATTTTCCCCAATGTTAGCCAACAATATTTATTACCCCAGTTCCTTTTATCTAATCAAATCAATTGCATTTTTAAATTGCATTAATTTTGAAGATTATAGCAAGAATAGATGTTATAAAACTTTACTCCTACTGTCTATGGATATACTCTTCCCTATTCCACCTAAGTCCTTATTGTAAAAATTTATAGAGACTACCCATCCTACCATGCTGACTTTCTAATGTGGCATAACTGATAAATAAATCTTTATCTCAGCTATTACCTGATCAGGTCCAGAAAATCATTCCACATGGCTTCAATATTGGGCTGGATAGCTGCAAAACCTGCTGTACTAAACTTCCGGTGTCTCTAGTGACTTTTATTTCCAACATTTAGAAGCTAAAGGTCTTACCAGCTGTTAGCAAAGTGCCAGGCATATAGTAGGTACTTAATAAATATTGATTGACTCACTATCTAAAAATGGAATAGAAAAAAAAGAAGAAAAATCAAGAGAAAAAAATTAGCCATGTAAAACTAATCCAAAGGGAACTCAAAAGCAGAGGATATTTGTATTAGCATACATATGTAATTTACATTTTTTAAACAAATCTTAAACAATGTGGAAAAAAAAGAATGTTAATTATTCAGAGACTACATGTTGGCATCCAATGAAGGAGGTCTGAACATTATCTCCTCATCACATTGTCATTCTCTCCAGAATGTAGCCAAACAGGAAAATCTAGAAAAAAAAATAACCCCAGGCTATTTAGTACCTTAGGTGGCCCAGTATACCCTAGAGTGCCAAGCCTCATGAGGAGGAGTGGAATTCAAATCTGGTCTCAGATACTTGCTATGTGATTCTGGCCAAGTCACTTAAATGTGTTTAACTCAGTTTCCTCATCTGTAAAATAGAAAATGACAAACAACTCCTTTATCATTTGACAAGGAAAGGACTGAATGGCAACAAAAATATTTGAGTGCAATTCAGTTCTATTTACATAACGGATCAATTTGTTCTCTTCACCAAGTAGTTAGCAGAAAGAAAACAGTTATGAAAAGTCTATAATTATTCCCAATTGGAGAGCAGTGTCTCACTATTCCATGTCATTATGTTTCTCTGGAAGCAGACTCCCTAGACTCTTCCTTGTGAGGGATTGTAATAGTTGATTATTCCAAGTTCCAAGCATTGTTATCCTGTTACTCTGATTAGCTCAAATATTTTGGATGTGTAGGTCAGCTATGCAAATTTTTTACTTTCTGATTCTTTTTGTATTTTTTAAATAAGGGATGGTTCTCTCTCATAGCAATGATGTAGGAGAGAGATTGATATTTAGAAAAGTTATAAATAAAAATTCACTAGTGAAAAATGAGGAAAGAATGATTAGAAGGTAAGGACTTTGTCTGACAAAGATCTGGGGACTATAATGGATAAAAATCTCAATATGAGTCAGCACTGTTCTATTATAATCAAAACTGTTCACATAATCTTGGGCTACTTTATGAGATGATTTCCAGGAATCAGGAAGTGATAGTCATGTAGTACTATGACACAAACACATTACACAGGTAACATTGTGTTCAATATGAGTGTCTCACTCCAAGAGAATCAGTGCTTTTCTGGAGAACATGAAGAAGTTGTCAAAGGAAATGGTGAAGGGTCCTGACTACATACCTACTGTCAACATGGAATCTAGAGATCCCAAACTTGTGGCTTAGTGAGATCTGATGAACCTCAAGTTTTAGAAATAGTTTGTAGGTTGGAGACCCCCAAAGCTTGTGCTTCCAGGTTCCAGAGGGAATCCACCCTAAAGGGAATCTCAGGCTAGCAGTTGCAGACTGAATAATAGACCCCGGGGTAAATGCTAAATACCCTTTTGTCTTAGGTAGTCTTCCCCATAGTATCAGAGACCCTGTCCCAGGAAGACACACCTGGGCAGGGACCATCCTTTAGTATCCATTATATAAGCAGCCCCTTCCCTTACACCCTAGCCTCTAGCTATGATTCCTTTCCCAGACTTGATTGTATCCAGTCTTTATAATGTCAATCATCTCTCCCAGCCCCTGGATCTTCCCAAATGGTATATAAGTTCCCCAATTTCCTTTGTTCCTTGCAGTCCTCATCTAGTGAGGTTTCACTTCCAGGGGGGTCAGGGAGCAGAGTGAAGCAGTGTTCAATTCTTTGATTCTGCACAAGGCGCAGCTCTGCAAAAGAGGCCAAGTAGCCCTAATCCCCCTTGAAGAAGGACATTTTCCAGTATGAACTTTATCTAGACGAAAGGGCTGGTCAGGACCTCCAGTGGTTTCACAGTGGTTTAAGACATACTGATAGTCTGGATAAGAACTTTCCTAAGAGGATGTCGAGATAAGAAAGACCAGGGACAACATTGAGATAAGAATGTCTGGGAGACTATCCCAACTCCTATCCCTTCCCCCATTCCAGTTACTTTAAAAGAATCCTACTGGAGGCTCCCGAGTGGAATACTACTTTACAGTCTTCCCTGGTGCACCAGCTTAATAAACAAACCTCCTTGTGAATTGCAGTGTAGGTCTCTTTTTTTTGGGTGGGCTCAAGGAAAACGGACCCTAACACCCTTTCCCTTGATTAAAGAGTGGTTTATGACTATTTAATAATTCTCTGTTTTTTCTAAGTTAACACTACAAAGAACAGATGAAGGAACCAAGAATATTGATCTTGGAAATGGAATGCTACAGTTGGGGTGCAGGCTGGAGGATGAGGTCATTAGAATGGTCTTCTTCAAGTACTTGAAAAACTTTTATGTGGAAGTAGAGTACATTTGCTTAGTTTGGCTCCAAAGGGCAGAATAGGAGTTGGTGCTAGAATTGCTGGAGGTTCAAATTTGAAATTCATGTCAGGGGGGAAAACCAAACTAAAATCCAAGAGAAAGAAAACAAACAAACAAAAAAAACAGCAGTAACAATAATAGCTATAATTAAAATAGGTTAATTATGTGCCAGGTATTATACTTGGTAGTTTACAATTATTATCTCATTCAATCATCACAGCAAGCCTGGGAGGTAGGTTGTTATTATTTCTATTTTGTATTTGAAGAAACTGAGGCAAACAGATTTAGTGATTTGATTATGGTAGTATGACAATGTCTGAGGATTTGAATTTGTCTTCCTGATTCCAGACCCAGTGGTGTAACCATTGTACAACCTACTTACTACAATAATCACCATTACCACCATGGATACTTCCTAAAAAAAAAATCCAAAAGTTCCAAATAAGAGTTGTCCTAAAGTACATTGGACTGCTTCAAAAAATAATGAGTTCTTCCTCCTTTCAGATATCCAAACATGATTTCTCTCCTCATGTGAAGGTATCTTCCTTGATAGCACTATGTTCTCTTTCTCTGTATCCTAAGGAATTAGTGTAAGACCTGATGCTTGAAAAGCTTATTATTGTGCCCAGAATATAGTAGGTGATTAATAAATATTCCTTCCCTCCCTTTCCCCTCCTTGGAGATATCGAAGCACTAAGTAGTTACTACTTTGATCATAGAAAAGGAAAAAGTTCTATAAACTGGGAATAATATAATGATTAACCCTGGCAATCATCACAATAAAAACAACTCAGACTATCAATCCTTAGAAAATATGATTCCTAGAGGTCTGAGGGAATCCCCAAAAGCCCTCCTAATAGAAAGCTTTCTTCTCTCCTTCCTCTGATTTGATAATCACATTGTTTGGACTGAGGGTTTTGTTGCCCAAGCTGGCTTAGGTAGTTAATCATATGCTGGGCCCATTGTACATCTTCTTTGCTATTCAGTTTGGACATATTTTCTATAACCTGTAATTTACTTTTGTCAAACTATAGCTCAATGGTTAAGTTGCTCCCTGCAGGATTTCCTCCATTTACAGAAAACCAATATTTTCATTTTCTTTTTATCCATCCACACTTCTGAATTTTAGAAATTAATAGATTAATGCATCATTAATGTCATGTTTCTATAATAGTAAGAGGTGACAGTAGATTCTACTAATGAGACATAGGATTGTGGGAATGGGATCGAATACTTAAAAAACATAAAAATCTTTTGATAAGAAAATTCATCAAGTATTAGGGACTTGGACCAGATGTATGGTTTCACCAGTATAGGAAATTCTGTGATAGGAATACAGGTCGCCTCTTCTGTTACTTAAATCTTTTTAAAAAATGTTTTTATCAAGTAATTAATTTAGAATATTTTTTCCACATTTACATGATTCATGTTTTTCCCTCCTCTCTTCCATCCCTTCTCCCAGAGCTAGCAAGCAATTCCACTGGGTTTTTACATGTATCATAGTTCAAAACCTATTTCCATATCATTAATATTTGCAGTATAGTGATCATTCAAAATCAATATGCTCTATCATATCCCCATCGAACCATGGGATCAATCATATGTTTTTCTTCTGTTTTTCTGTTCCTACAGTTCTTTCTCTGGATGTGGATAGTTTCCTTTCTCATGGGTCCCTCAGAATTGTCTTGGATCATTGCATTGCTGCTAGTAAAGATATCCATTATGTTCCATTGTGCTACAGTGTATCAATCTCTGTGTATAATGTTCTGGCTCTGCTATTTTCGCTCTGCATCAGTTCCTGGAGGTCTTTCCAGTCCACATGGAATTCCTCCAGTTCATTATTCCTTTTAGCACAATAATATTCCATTAATATCAGATAGCACAATTTGTCCAGCCATTCCCCAATCAAGGGATACCCCTTCATTTTCCAGGTTTTTTTGCCACTAGAAAAAGCATGGCTATAAATATTTTTGTAAAAGTATTTTTCCTTATTATCTGTTTGGGGTACAAATCCAGCAGTGATATTGCTGGAATCAAAGGGCATGCAGTCTTTTAAAACACTTTTGGCATAGTTCTAAATTACCTTACAGAATGGTTGGTTCAATTCACAACTCCACCAACAATGCACCAGTAGCCCAATTTTGCCAGAACTCCTCCAACATTTATTATTTTCCTTTACTGTCTTATTCACCAATCTGCTAGGTGTGAGGTGGTACCTCAGAGTTGTTTTGATTTGCATTTCTCTATTTACAAGATATTCAGAATACTTTTTCATGTGTTTTTTGATAGTTTTTATTTCTTTATGTGAAAATTGCCTATTCATGTCCCTTGCCGATTTATCAATTGGGGAATGGCTTGATTTTTTGTACAATTAATAGACTTAACTCCTTATGAATTTGAGAAATCAGACCTTTGTCAGTTACATTTTCCCCCTAATTTGTTGTTTCCCTTCTAATTTTGGTTGCATTGGTTTTGTTTATACAAAAACTTTTCAATTTAATGCAATCAAATTATTCATTTTATATTTTCTAATATTCTCTATCTCCTGCTTGGTCTTAAATTCTTTCCTTTCCCAAAGTTTCGACAGGTATACTATGCTAAGTTTCACCTAATTTACCTATAATTTCCTGCTTATATTTACTCATTCTGAATGTATCGTGGTAGTGTGAGAAGTTGATCTAAACCTAATCTCTCCCATACTTTTTTTTCCAAATTTTCATAGCATTTTTTGTCAGATACTGGGTTCTTGTCCTCAAAGGTAGGGTCTTTGGGTTTATCATACTCTATCTTGCTGAGTTCATTTACTCCAAGTCTATTCCATTGATCCTCCCTTCTGTATTGTTGTACAGTTTAAGATCTGCTACTGCTAGGCCCCCATCCTTCACATTTTTTTTTATTATTTCCCTTGATATTCTTGATCTTTTGTTCTTCTAAATGAACTTTGTTATATTTCTTCTAATTCTTTTTTAACATTTAATAATATTTATTTTTTAGAAAAGTTAACATGGTTACATGATTCATGCTCTTACTTTGCCCTTAGCCCCCCCCTTTAGCCAATGCACATTTCCACTAGTTTTGACATGTGTCATTGATTAAGAGCTATTTCCAAATTGTTGATAGTTGCATTGATGTGGTAGTTTCGAGTCTACATCCCTAATCATGTCTGCCTCAACCCATGTGTTCAAGCAGTTGTTTTTCTTCTGTTTTTCCACTCCTGAAGTTCTTCTTCTGAATGTGGGTAGCGTTCTTTACCATAAGTCCCTAAGAACTGTCCTGGGTAATTGCATTGCTGCTAGTACAGGAGTCCATTACATTCTATTTTACTACAGTGTATTGGTCTCTGTGTACAATGTTCTTCTGGCTCTGCTCCTTTCACTCTGCATCAATTCCTGGAGGTCTTTCTAGTTCACATGGAATTCCTCTAGTTTATTATTCCTTTGAGTGCAACAGTATTCCATCACCAGCATATAGCACAATTTGTTCAGCCATTCCCCAATTGAAGGACATACCATCATTTTC
Organism: Gracilinanus agilis; assembly: GCF_016433145.1. Taxonomy (NCBI): domain Eukaryota; kingdom Metazoa; phylum Chordata; class Mammalia; order Didelphimorphia; family Didelphidae; genus Gracilinanus; species Gracilinanus agilis. The sequence goes on from NC_058131.1 coordinate 702,583,820, forward strand.
CAGGATTTTGCCACCACAAAAAGCGTGGCTATAAATATTTTTGTACAAGTCTGTTTATCTATGATCTCTTTGGGGTACAAACCCAACAATGGTACGGCTGGATCAAAGGACAGGCAGGCTTTTATAGCCCTTTGAGCATAGTTCCAAATTGCCTTCCAGAATGGTTGGATCAGTTCACAACTGCACCACCAATGCATTAATGTCCCAATTTTGCCACATCCCCTCCAACATTAATTATTCTCCCCTTCTTTAATTTTATCCAATCTGCTAGGTGTGAGTGACACCTCAGAGTTGTTTTGATTTGCATTTCTCTGATTATTAGAGATTTAGAACACTTTCTCATGAGCTTATTGATACTTTTGATTTCATTATCTGAAAATTGCCAATTCATGTCTCTTGCCTATTTATCAATTGGGGAATGGCTTGATTTTTTTATACAATTGATTTAACTCCTTGTATATTTGAGTAATTAGACCCCTGTCAGAGTTTTTTGTTATAAAGATTTTTTCCCAATTTGTTGTTTCCCTTCTGATTTTGACTACATTGTTTTTGTTNTGTTCACTTAACTTATTTATAGTTTCCCTCTTTATATTCAAGTCATTCATCTATTCTGAATTTATCTTGGTGTAGGATGTGAGATGTTGATCTAAACCTAATCTCTCCCATATTGTTTTTCAAATTTCCCAGCAGATTTTGTCAAATAGTAGATTCATGTCCCAAAAGTTGGGCTCTTTGGGTTTATCATACACTGTCTTGCTGATGTCATTTACCCCAAGTCTATTCCACTGATCTTCCCTTCTATCTCTTAGCCAGTACTATACCATTTTAATGGCCTCTGCTTTATAGTATAGTTTAATATGTGGTACTGCTAGGCCACCTTCCTTCACATTTTTTTTATTATTTCTCTTGATATTCTTGATCTTTTGTTATTCCAAATGAACTTTGTTATAGTTTTTTTCTAATTCAGTAAACAACTTTTTTGGTAGTTTGATAGGTATGGCACTAAATAGGTAAATTAATTTGGGTAGAATGTTCATTTTTATTATGTTAGCTCATCCTACCCATGAGCAATTAATGGCTTTCCAATTGTTGAGATCCAGTTTTATTTGTTTGGAAAGTGTTCTGTAGTTGTTTTCATATAATAGCTGTGTTTGTTTTGGTAGATAGATTCCTAAGTATTTTATGTTGTCTAGCATGATTTTAAATGGTGTTTCTCTTTCTACCTTTTGCTGCTGTGAGTGTTGGAAATATTTAGAAATGCTGATGATTTATGTGCATTTATTTTGTATCCTGAAACTTTGCTAAAGTTGTTGATTATTTCTACAAGCTTCTTAGTTGATTCTCTAGGATTTTTTAAGTATAACATCATATCATCTGCAAAGAGTGATAGCTTAGTCTCCTCATTGCCAATTTTGATACCTTCAATTTCTTTTTCTTCTCTAATTGCTATTTCTAGTGTTTATAGTACTATGTTGAATAATAGAGGTGATAATGGGCATCCTTGTTTCACTCTTGATCTTTTTGGGAAGGCTTCTAATTTATCCCCATTGCATATGATACTTGTTAATGGTTTTAGGTATATACTGTTTATTATTTTTAGGAAAGGTCCTTCTATTCCTATACTTTTCAGTATTTTCAATAGGAATGGATGCTGTATTTGTCAAAGGCTTTTTCAGCATCTATTGAGATATTCATGTGATTTTTGTTTGTTAGACTGTTGATATGGTCAATTATGTGGATGGTTTTCCTAATGTTGAACCATCCTTGCATTCCTGGTATAAATCCCACCTGATCATGGTGAATGATCATCTTAATTACTTGCTGGAGTCTCTTTGCTAGTATTCTATTTAAGATTTTTGCATCTATGTTCATTAGGGAGATTGATCTATAGTTTTCTTTCTCTGTTTTTGGTCTCCCTGGCTTTGGAATCAGTACCATATTTGTGTCATAAAAGGAATTTGGTAGGACTCCTTCTTTACTTATCATATCAAATAATTTGTATAATATTGGGATTAGTTGCTCTTTGAATGTCTGATAGAATTCACTTGTGAATCCAAGTCCTGGTGATTTTTTCTTAGGGAGTTCTTTGATGGCTTGTTCAATTTCTATTTCTGATATGAGATTATTTAGGTATTTTATTTCTTCTGCTGTTAACCTAGGCAATTTATATTTTTGTAAATATTCATCCATATCTCATAAATTATTATATTTGTTGGCATATAATTGGGCGAAATAGTTCTTAATGATTGCCTTAATTTCCCCTTCATTAGAGGTGAGGTCTCCCTTTTCATCTTTGATACTGTCAATTTGGTTTTCTTCTTTCCTTTTTTTTATTAGATTGACCAGTACTTTGTCTATTTAATCTGTTTTTTCAAAATACCAGCTTCTAGTCTTATTTATTAATTCAATAATTCTTTTACTTTTGGTTTTACTAATTTCTCACTTGATTTTTAGTATTTCTAATTCAGTTTTCATCTGGGAATTTTTAATTTGCTCGCTTTCTAATTTTTTAAGTTCCATGCCCAATTCATTATTCTCTGCTGTTCCTAATTTGTTAATATATGCACTCAAGGATATAAATTTCCCCCTGAGTACTGCCTTGGTTGCATCCCACAGAGTTTGGTAGGGTATATCATCATTGCCATTCTCTTCAATGAAATTGTTGATTGTTTCCATGATTTCTTCTTAGACAAATTGGTTTTGGAGAATAATATTATTTAATTTGATTTGCCTGTCCAGGTGCCCTTACTAATTATTATTTTTATTTCATTATGATCTGAGAAGGTTACATTCATTATTTCTGCTCTTTTGCATTTGTTTGTAATGTTTCTATGCCCTATTACATTGTCAATCTTTGTGAATGTACCATGTGCAGCTGAAAAGAAGGCATATTCCTTTTTGTTCCTTTTTATTTTTCTCCACATATCTATTAAATCTAATTTTTCTAGGACTTCATTCACCTCTCTTACCTCTTTCTTATTTATTTTTTGGTTTGATTTATCTAGATCTGAAAGAGGAATATTTAGATCTCCCACTAGAATGGTTTTACTATCTATTTCCTTCTTGAGCTCTGTCAGTTTCTCCTTTACGAATCTGGATGCTACATCATTTGGTGCATACATATTGAGCACTGTTATTTCCTCATTGTCTCTACTGCTTTTATCAGGATGTAATTACCTTCCCTGTCTTTTTTAATCATTGCTATTTTTACTTTGGCTTTGTCAGAAATGATAATAGCCACTCCTGCTTTCTTTTTCTCATTTGAAGCCCAAAAGATTTTGCTTAACCCCTTCACCTTAAAGTTGTGTATGTCCACCCTCATACGTGTTTCTTGTAGACAACATATGGTAGGATTTCCATTTCTAATCCACTCTGCTATTTGCTTCTGTTTTATGGGTGAGTTCATCCCATTCACATTTAGAGTTATAATTTTCAGTTGTGTTCCCCAACATTTTGGTGTCCTCTCCTCATTCTACCCCTTCTTCTCACACTATTTCTTTTTAAACCATTGTTTTGCTTTAAGCCAGTAACCCTTGTCCCCTCCCTTTATTTACTTCCCTTTCTATCACCTCCCTTATTATTCCTCTCTTTTTATTTTTAAGGCCTAATGAATTACCTCCCTTTCTTCTCCCCTCCCTTTTTTGAACTACCCACTCCCCTGCTCCCCTTAGTTTATCCCTTCTGACTTTCTCAGTAGAGTTAGATAGAGTTTTATATCCCAAAGGATATAGCTACTCTTCCCTCTCAGGGTTAATTACACTGAGAGTAATTACCTATTAATGCTGTCTTCTTCTCCTTCTTATAATAGTATTCATCCTTTCCCCTTCCCATGCCCTCTTTGTGTGTAATAGAATATCCTATTTTTCTTATTCATTCAAGTTTTCCTTGATGTCCTCTACTATTCACCCCCCTCTTTCTTACCCCCCATGTCATTTTAGATCATTTAGTATTCCAACCTCTCCCTATGAAAATTCTTCTAATTACTATAATAGTGAATACTATAATAGTGAATAGAGTTCACTACAGAGAATTATACATAATATTTCTCCACATAGGAATACCAATAATCAGATCTAATCGAAGCCCTTAAAGAGGCAAATTTTAAAAAAAAAATATGAGTTTTCTTACTTTCTCTTCTATTTCTTATTTACCTTTTCATGTTTGTCTTGATTTTTGTGGTTGGATAACAAACTTTCCATTTAGTCCTGGTCATTTCTGTGCAAATTCTTGGAAATCTTCTATCTTGTTGAATGCCCAAACTTTCCCCTGGAAGTATATAGTCAGTTTTGATGGGTAGGTGATCCTTGGTTGTAGACCCAGTTTTCTTGCCTTTCTGAATATCATATTATAAGCCTTGAGGTCTCTTAGTGTGGTGGCTGCCAGATCCTGTGTGATCCTGATTGATGCTCCTTGATATCTGTATTGTCTCATTCTGGCTTCTTGTAAAATTTTTTCTTTTACTTGGAAACTCTTGAATTTGGCTATTATATTCCCAGGGGTTGTTTTTTCAGTGTCTAGTGAGAAGATGATATATGGATCCTTTCAATGTATATATTTCCCTCTTGTTGTAGAACTTAAAGGCAGTTTTGCTGAATAATTTCTTTTAGTATGGAGCCCAAATTTCTATTAATTTCTACTCTTTCAGGAAGACCAATGATTCTTAAATTGTCTCCCCTTGACCCATTTTCTTGATCTGTCACTTTCTCATTGAGATATTTCATGTTTCCTTCTATTTTATCAGTCTTTTGACTTTGTTATTTTTTGTTTTTGTTATCATGAGAGATCATTGGCTTCTACTTGTCCAGTTCTTATCTTTAGAGACTGCTTTTCTGCTATATTAATTTGATTTTCCTTTTTGATTTGGTCTATCCTGTTTTCCAGCTGTTTGATTTTTGTCTCCAATTTGCTTATCAATTCTTTTAATTCGTGGGCATCTTTTTTGAATTGCCCAATTCTAGCCTTTAGAGACTGGTTTTCCTTTTCAATCTGGTCATTTCTAGTCTTCAATTTACTTGCCTCACTTTCCAATTGTGAAATTCTTCCTTTTAAACTGTTATTTTCTTGCCAGATCTCTTCCATCTTTCTTATCATTTCAGATTTGTACTCTTCAAGACCTTGTGACCTGTTTTCATTTTTTTGGGAAGGTTTGGATATGGTTATTTGTTTGTTCTCCTCTGCTGTTTGCTCTGTTGTCTGGATTTTTTTCTGTGTAAAAGTTGTTGAGTGTTAAAGGTTTTTTCTTGATTTTTCTCTTCTGGGGTTCCTGAGCCTGGCTTGCCATTTTTAGCCCAGCACCCTCTCAGCTTTATCCTCACACCCAGGGTCTGTCTGGGCTCTTTAGGCTCCTGAGATCTCAGGTCTAGTTGTTCTCAGGGTCAAGCCTCCTGGAGGTCCCCTTGCTTGTTCCTCTGCCCAAGGATCCTTTAACAATCTCAGGGCACTTCTTCCACAGTAATGCACCCCTCTGCAATGGGTCCCCACTCAAGGTCCATGCCTGCGCTCAGGATGTATGTCTGTGCCTGAGCTCAGGGTCTGTGTTCAAAGTCCACGTGTTCTTTAGCCCCTTGGTGTCTTAAGTCTTGCTGCTCTCAGGATCAGGCACTGGTGACCCCAGGTAGCTGCCAGTGACTTAATGGATGCCCCAAACTTGCTCTAACGTTTTGTGCTGGCTTTGGCACTGTAGGTGGTGTCGGGGGCAAGGGGGTTACTCAGCTCATGTTTTAGTGAGAGCTATTTCACCCCCTTATAGCATGGAAATGCCCTGATTCTACATACCTTCAATGCTGTGCCCTTTTGTGGGGTCCCTTCATTCCTCTGGATTTGTTTTTATGTCTTCTTGAAGAGTCCTATATGTGTGGGTTAGGAGAGGTCAAGCAGCTGCTTTTTACTCTGCTGCCATCTTAACACATATATTTCTTCTAATTCTAAAAAAAAAGGTTTCTTGGTAGTTTTGATATTTATGGCACAGAATAAGTAAATTAATTTGGGTAGGATTGTCATTTTTATAATATTAGCTTGTGCTACCTATGAGCAATTAATGTTTTTTTTTTAATTTCTGCCACTTAAAAATCTTAAGAAATTAATAGAGCAATAAGAAGCTAAATGATTTTTACTGAACCGTACAACCAGTATGTGTCCATATCAGTATTTAAAAGGAGATCTTTCTTTCTTGAAGGCCTGTTCTCTAGCCAATATGTCATGGTGACTCCATACCAGATCATATCTGGGTGATGAACTAATTCATAACTTTCAAATTCATTGAAGTTGTATACATTAGATTTTTGTTTTCTTGGTATGACTAGTATATTTATATGTTTAGAAAAAATGAAAGCATGAGTATAAGGACAGTAAAGGGATCCATATCATATGAGACCTCATTCAATCATTATTGATCAACTGATTTTTTAAGAGAATTGTATAATTAGGGGAAGCACGAATATTGTATTTGTGTACTTGAAGGAGTAGTCAATGAAAAATTCTCTCTAGGGCAGCTAAATTTTTCAGTAGAGAACCAGGCATAGAGATGGTAGGTCTTAGTTTCAGTCTGACTTCAGATACTTAGTAGCTGTGTGATTGCGCAAATCACTTAACAGTCATTGCCTGGGAATTACCTTTCTTCTACCTTAGTACCAACATTTAGTATTAGTTCTAAGACAGAAGACAAGCCTTTAAAAATTCTCTCTCTCTATCTCTCTGTCTCTGTTTCTCTTTCTCTCTCCATCTCTCCCCCTTGTTCCTTTGTTGTTGTACAGTCATTCAGTCATGTCTGCCTCTTCATGGCCCTAAAGTCCATACTATCAATGAATTTTTATTTTAGCAAAGATAATGGAATGATTTGCTATTTCCTTCTACAAAGGGTTAAGGTAAACTGACCTTAAGTGAATTTACCAGGGTCACGCAATTAGAGAGTGTCTGAAGCTAGAATTGAATTCAAGCCTCCGTGATGTCAGTGGTATATCCATGGAACCACCTCACTGCCTCCATATTTTTGTTAGTTTATAATTATTAATATAATAGCAGAACTAAGGAATGAACAGAAGTTTTGGAAAGGTAAATTTAGTTCAAATGTAAGGGAAGTCCAACCCCCTCATTTTCATTTGGCAACAATAGCAATCAACAATAACAATGATAAGGCCCAGAGAAATTAATAACTGTTCAGTATAACACAAAAAATGTAGTAAATTGAAGAACTGGGAAGTTGAACCCAGAAATTCTGAAGACAGAATTAGATTTCTTTTCACTTTTTTCACTCTTCTAATTGATAATGAGTTCAGTTAGAAAGGTGGTCAGATAGCATATTTCCTTTCTTTGAATCAAATTTTATTGATAGCCTTAATTATGTTGCCTAAATTTCTCCCAGTATCCCTTTCTTTTCCCCAATGAGCCACCCATTTAATGAATTAAAAACATTTAAAGAAAAAAAAAATAGAAAGGTCAACCAAACCACTCTATATGTTGAAATTACTTTGAAATATACATGCTGCACCCTAATGGTAGATGTCCTTTTCTCTACAAAGTTATATGGGGAATCATTTTCTCTTTCATTTTCTTTGAGGACATATCTCTATATTCTTGGTATCTTTAAAATATCCATTGCCCAACCTTTTTGTTTGCTTCGTTTTGTGTTATTTCTACTTAAATTGTTCTAATCATTGTATACTCTCCTAAATGCTGATCATTTATGAGTTTATATCAGTTTTTCACTGCTTGTCTATAATCATATTCTACATATTTCTTATGTCATATTAATAGTCTATTACATTTACATGCCATTTGTTTACCCATTTTTCAATGAACTTTGTTTATTTCCACTTCTCTGCTTAGTCACTATTAACACTGACCATTCCTTTAGTTTAAGGATGGAGCCAAAGATTGGTCTTAGAATACATATCTTGACTGGGAAACATAGACTTTAGACCTCTCCCCTCTATCTACATATACTTTTCATGAAATAGTGTATCCTGTTGAATATTCTAGTGCTTCTCTTGATGTCTGTATAATAAATCTATCTATCTTCCTTTTGCATAATCTGTTGTGCTCGTCTGGGCTAGCTTGGTTTTCTAATTCATATTTGTTTAAAAAAAAGTTTCCATCTGAAGTTCAAGCAGAAGCGTTTCTGTGTATCTGTCACCAGTGATTCCCCAAGTTTCTAGCTATCCTATGCTTGACTGGTTTGAACCCAGTTCAGTGGTGCATTTCACCGAATATACAAGATTTAGCTTATTTGTACCTGTGTTTGGATCAAAAAGGACCATGTGTAAGATTGCACATTTTGAGTTTTGCTGGTAATCAGCAGGCCATGCCAAAGCTTTTGTTTGGCTTTCCACCTTCAGGCATGTATAAAGTCCCTGGCAGGGAATGTTTCTTATGATAATCCCTTTCTCCTCTGTTTGTCTCACCAGGAGAGGAGAAAGGAGAAATAAGATAAAGTCTGTCTGCAGAGAGCTTTGAGCTCTTTTCAAGACAAGCAATACAAATACACTGCCTTTCCCCATTCCCAGAACAACCCATTTGCTTCCTTTTTATGTATGTGTATACTACCAACATCTTTTGACCCTACTTTCTTAGTAAGTTGTTGGGTTTTTGCAGCGTTAGCTGTGGTAAAATAGCAAAAACTATGTTGAAAGTTTGGGGATCATTATTCATATTTGCCTTCCTCTTCAACAGAAGTCAAAGCAAAGGGGGCAGTTATTTCTTTCTTGTTCCATACTACTTATTCCCATCCAATCCAACAAATAGTAAATAAGTACCTGCTACACATAAGATATTGTTTCTATTTTCTCATTCATAAAGGGGAATAAAGGAATGAAATTTTATAGTATGTTTCAGGCTCTGTACTAAGCTTTTTTTATGAATGTTACCTCATTTAGTCCTCCCCAAAACCCAAGGAGGTAAGTCATCATTATCTCCATCCAACAACTGAGGAAACTGAGTCAGGCAGAAGTATACTGACATGCCCAGAGTCAAAAGGGTAATAGATATCTGAGGTTGTATTTGAACTCGTCTTCCAGGCCCAGCATTCCATCTGCTGTATAATCAGCTACCCTAAACTGAATAACATAATAACAACTAGCTCAGCTGGTAGGTGTAAGAATCAAATGAGACACTTTGCAAAACATATCATTAGATAAATGTTACTCATCATCAATTTGTTGTTGTTGTTGAAGACAGAGTGGTGTACTGGTCAGAAGTGTCACAACCAGAAAGTTCTAAATTCATTTTTTTGCCCCATCAACATGTGACTATGTGACTCTGAGCAAGTCACTTCACTTTAGAAAATCAGGAATCACCTTAAGATTCTAAATGGTAGAGAAAGTATTAACTTGCTCTGGTCAAAGAAGTCTCCCCATCTAGGAGTTCCCTATCTCTTGGTCTTTTTTAGCATCATCATTATTGTTAATATTGATCATTATTATTATGCTACATCTTTAAATACAAAGAAAAAGCAAAATATTTTCTGCTCTTTAGAACTTCACATTCTCTTCTGACTCTAACCTAGTGCCTAGCACAGAATCACAGAGTGCTTAATAAATATTTATTGATAGATACTAGAGCAAACAACTTGTCCACAGATATGTCCACACCCAGTACAAATCCAATAATATAATTTCAAGATGAGTAGAACAAAAACAAAAAGAGAATTTTGAGTTTTCATAGTAATTTCCTATAATATCCCTTTGGTCTGATCAGTAGGACTGTTGTTATCACTAATAATAAGTTATTCACCAAGCATTTATTAAATATTTGGCATCAGTCAGACACAGTGCTAGCTAGCTAGGCACTAGTGTAATGAAGGATTGGAGGGATGTTAACTATTATTATTTGTGGGTTCACACTGGGGTGAGAGAGACAGGAAGGACAGGAAGGGGCCCACAAGTAGGGAGACTAAAGTTTAACAGCGAAGGGATATCTGTTACTGAATTGGCTGTTAGGTCCAACTGCCACTCTGAAGCACCAAGACTAGGCCTATGGTAATCAGCAAAGAAAAGGCAGGAGTTTATCAGTTAAGGCAACACATTTAATCAAGGACAAACTAAGATTAAGGATGGGAATAGGGTTTACTACACTTAAAAGCTAAGGGCAAACCACAGGGACAGGGCAAGGACTTGACTACACTAAACTAAGACCTAAGCCAGGCAGGGCCCAGACAATAATAGGACTGGAGTGGGAATCCTCACAGTAGAGTCCAGAGATGTTTTTAGGATACCAGGAACCAACTCTTTCAGAACTGATAGTCCAAAGCAGCCCAGTAGGGAGAGGAGCCTGCAAGTTGTCCACCAGATTGCAGATCACTCCCTACTCAGTGCTATTGTGCAGGATAGATGTCCTCTGCTTCCAACCTTCACCACACTCCAGGATCCCAGGGAATCAGGGTACAACTCCACAAGCTCTGATGTCTCCCAGGGAATCAGTTACTCCCACCATGGAGTCCTTCTCAGAGAGTGCAAGCAACTTCCTGCTTCCTCATTCCATGTGGAATTCTCCAGCGCTTCCTTTAGGTCCACATTAACTATATATAAACTAATACCTAAGTAATCCTCACAACACTAGAGATATGGAAATGATGCATGGGAAAGCCCCTGACAGCAAAAGGAGTTTCTTGGATACTGACTGATTTATGGTTCCATAACTGGTAAGCATGCCTGAGTCTAGGATGCCCCTACTGAGAGATACATATTGCTGGGAGGGGTTCAAGCTGCAGAGGGAGGGTCAGGCTACATCATGGAATTCCATAGTGTCCCCCAGAACTCAAAAAGAGGGGGAAGTTAAAGGCAGTTGGAGCCCTGGTATAAGAAGGCAGGCCACCCGGCTTGCTGGGCTGGAGTCCTGGGTTGGTCTTGGGTTTTTGGGTCTTGAATCTGAGCAGAGGGATAATCTGGATGACTCTGAGATGAACCATTCAGTACCTGACTGTCAAGCTGTTTTACTTTGGTTAGACATTCAACTATATTACAGTCTACCATAGTTTAGCTATCTTGATATAGAAGAAGAATATTTATAGGGTTAGAGAGCAGATCAGCCATTCAAAATACCTTACCCACTTTGGGGGGAGGGGCTGTTTTGACATAACTGTTTGAGGGCTTCCCTAACTTTATCAATCCTTATCCATTTTTCATCCTTCCCATTCCCACCCATCATTAAACCCATAACATCAAGGAACAGTGTCTAGATCAGAGGTCGGCAACATATGGCTCTTTCTGCAGGAGCCATAAAGTCAATTTTTTTCCAGGTGCTGTTACAGGAGCATGCACTGTTACAGGAGTGTGCACTGTGAGCACTGTACAGCTCTCACGAAATTACATTTTAAAAAATTTGGCATTCATGGCTCTCACGGCCAAAAAGGTTGCTGACCCCAAGTCTAGATATATATCTTGGGGGATATACTCACAACTTCCACAAGTCAAGTTTCTCTTACTGGTGGCTCTGTAGTTGGTCCTAATCTCTGAGCTAGTGAGCTGCTTTAAAAATCAAGTTTCACCTATTCTATCCTGTGGGGAATAATACAGAGAAGCATATAATTATAAGGAGTTTGCCTTTCTCCACTTACCATCTTGGCTGGAAGATATCAAGTTAGCTTTCCAACTGCCTAGTGGAATGGGGAAGTGAAGGAGCACTTTGAAAAGATCCTGCCCCTCCCTTCCAGTCAAGCCTATTTGTGGGTGTGTTCCTCCATAGACCAAAGGATTAGGGAGATTTGATTGCTACAGACCCCTGTCATCTTATAGTGCTTCCCAAATACAAGACTACCAATTTCTTGATGCTAAAGCTAATGCTCCCAACTACCCTATCTATTCACATCAGGTAAGAGGGACAGTTGTAGAAACTTTTATTTGCATGGCTGTGCTCTCCTATCCCATCTTTAGAATTGGGCACACAAACTTACAAAAACATCCCACCTCTGAGCCCTGTGTTCCTAGAGGTGCCAAAGGAGGTGGTCTATGCCCTGGAAGACTCTGCCCAGGTCCCTATACCTTCTCCCTTTACATAATTTTGCTTGATGACCTCAAATGCCCCCAATGGATTCCATTATCTTTTCTGAGAGCATGATTCCCAGATCTATTTGTCCAAACCCTAAAGCTTTAGTCTAGTATTTCCAGGTGTCTACTAAAAATGTCAAACTGGATGTCTTGTTGACATCTTACTCTCCACACATCCAAAACTGAACTCATTATCTAATCACTGGACTCTCACCTCTTTTTAGCTTTCCTTTTACTATCAAGGATACTACCTCTCTCTCAGAGTTATCTAGGCTCACGGTCCTGGTCTTCTCATTCTTTCACCTCATATCCAGTTAGTTTCTAAATCCTCTGTGACCTGATTTTTTTCATCTTTGAAAACAAGGGACTTGAACTGGGTGGCCTTTTCAGATTTATAGCTATAATTCTATAGGAAAAAGGTTTTCAGATCCATGACACATAGCAATTTACAGGATCACTCATCTAGAGCATTTCAAGGACAAGACTTAAACTAGGTCTTTCCCATCTTAAAATCCAGTCCTCTATGAACTCTGCAGAGTTTCTTGCAGTATGGCATGATATGATCTCTCTTTTACCATCAAAATAATGCATTGTACTGAGTCATTGGATTCTTGGTTTCTGTAGAATAACTTCTACTTTTTGACTTCAACAAAACATTCAAATTAGTAATGAGTTATTTTCCAGTGAATTTGGGTGGTGGTAGTAAGTGATAAACAGCTGAGGTTTATAAGAAACAGATCACAGTAGAATGACATGATAACTATCCATGGGGAAATTATAAGATGATATAGAGGGAATAAAATGGAGTTATATTATTCAGTTGTTATAGAGACTGATGATGTATTGGGGAGGGAAATTTGAAAGGTGATGCCTTGAGAATACTGCAGAGAGAAACCATAGAATGACTAATGATGAAATATCCAATTGGGTCGAAGTTCCAAAGTAGGGAACTCATCCCATTAATTCTGGTGAAGAGCAAATAAATTGCACTATGATCCTGTCAACTGACAGTTCTGGCAAAGAAGAACTAAGGAGAGAACAGAAAGAGATGAAAATTCCTCAGCATGCTGGAGGTCTCAGAGGAATGGTGAAATTAATATCAGATAAGAGTCATCTTAAAAAAATATAAAAGATCCCACTACAGCAGGGGAGTCAGTCCAAGTACAAGGGGAACAATGCTTAAAGGTCCATGAGATAAAAGATATGAGAGAACATTAGTGGTTTGGAAATTGGGTTGTTATTTTGGCAATGATCACAAGTTAGCTTTCCTATGTTGGTCATCAGGGAACCAGGGAAAAGCTTGAGACAGTGGCAAAAACAAGCTGAGGGCCCAGTATACAGGGCAAGCCTCCTAGGAAGCTTGAGTAGGTTTAATGAGCAAAGTCTATACCAAGTTATCATACATTTTTACTTGTTGGCATAAAAGACATAATACCTAAGGACTTTGGAAACCTCTTTGGTCATTTCAAATAGGTCCCTATTACTTGTGTGTTTATTAGGAAGGTAGCTCAGGGCTTAATATAAAAGGATTATGATGTGAAGCATGTACCCACATCTGCTGATTCCTTCCATTCTATTTTACTAACTTTCTATGTTTTTTTTTTTATTTTTTGTTTTTTTTTTATCCTGGGACTCCATTCTAGGAGCATAGGGCCACAACCCGTAGGCAATGGGTCACACAGTCGCTCAGGGTCACCCAGCTGGGAAGTGTCTGAGCCTGGGTTTGAACCTAGGACCTTTCATCTCTAGGCCTGGCTCTCAATCCACTGAGCTAGCCCAGCTGCCCCTACTTTAGGTTGCAGTTTCTTTAGCAGATGTAGTTTTTACAGGGTGGGGTTGCTAGCCCCACGCCCAACCCTCCTCCTTTTTCATCCGGGCTAGGGACCGTCCTTGGCCCAGGAGTGGTAAGGGTGGGCAATAGGGGTCAAGTGACTTGCCCAAGGTCACACAGCTGGAAGTATCTGAGGCCGGACTTGAACCTAGGACCTCCAGTCTCTAGGCCTGGCTCTCAATCCACTGAGCCACCCAGCTGCCCCAACTTTCTATGTATTTACTATAAAACCATGTTCTCACCTTCGTTAGGCTCCTTCAGTGGGGGGAAAAGTTTTAATTAAAAATTCTTCTTTTCATTTTCTTTTTCTTTTTGTCCTTGTTGCTGCTGCTGTTACTGTACTTTTTATTAGTCATTACTGTTATTATCATTACTGCGTTTCTTTGCATTCAAAATACACAGTGTAGTCAGACACAGTATGTGATGAATAAATGTTGTTGAATGACTATTTCAATAATGCATACATTAAAAAAAACTTTTAACAATTGAATTGTTACAAATAATATTCTTTTCATTCACAGGGGGAGAGAAATAAGATATATTCTAATTAAGGACATTCATAGTATCTGTAAATAAATATGGGGATGGAGAGAGAAATTTTGATTCCATTTAAGCAAAACATTCCTATCTATTAGAATTATCTCAGGTAAAATGAATGATCTAGGAAAATAGGATGTTCCCTCTCAAAGGAAGGAAGTCTTTAAGCAAAGGATGAATGATTACTTGACAAAGATGTTATGGAGGAAATCTTTGCTCAGGTTTGGGTTGGCTTCAATATCTGTTGAGGTTCCTTTTAGCACTGAGAGTCTGGGATTTTTGCATTTTATCTGAGCAAATGCCTAGAATTAGAAAGAACCATGTTCTAGAACTAATTTACTATGGAATTTGAGTATATAAAAATGGGGACATGGTATAAATAAATAAAATCTTAGGGTTACATACCCAGAGCCAAAATAAACTAAAGAAAAAATTATCTAGATCCATGGTGGCAAACCTATGGCACATGTGCCAAAGGGGACACTTATAGCCCTCTCTGTGGGCATACGCACTTTTGCCCAAGCACAGAGTTCCCCAGAGTTCTACTAGAAAGTCAGAGGGACATGGATTGGGGCTGCTCCCCTCATCCTCTCCATAGGTGCCTAAGGATTTTTTTTACATCACCTGCCCCTCTGAAAGGTTCACCATCACTGATATAGAGCTATCTATACATCTTTCAAAATGAGGAAACTGAAGTAGAGATCAAAATTGGTAGAGCCAAAATTTGAATCCTGTTTACCTCTTTGTATCTTTTGTCCCTGGTGTCTCATGAAATGAAGGCCACTACCCCCCTGAAAATAAGATGCTGCAAGTTCTCTCTTTTTTCTTCTTGGATGGAGAGATCCAGAGACAGAGTGTATACCATCTAAGTACCCACCTATCTATTAGGGAATGGATGAATGATTCAGCTACAGTGTCATTTCCAAACTTTATTGATGAAAGGTATATCAATAAAAAATAAACAAACAAAAACATTAAGTATTCTTGGTCTAGCCAGCATTAAAATATTATTTGTACTTTAAAGTTTTATACCAGTAATGGGAAAACTTTTTAAAGAGGGGGCCAAAGGAAAGGAAATGCTCATCTGTCAGTCTATTTCTAAGGCAACTCTTTCAAAGTTTCATTGCATGTATCCAACTCATTGTATTTGTCAGATTAGGAATAATGTCCCAAGGCTGGATAGAACATTTCAGGGGGCTGCATCTGGCCCATGGGCCATACTTTGCCCATCACTATTTTAAACCAACTACTTACAAATTTTATGAGAATTGATTCTAATTTTCTTAGAAGTGAAATTTTATATTTGTCATTACTTGTAACCTTCTTATTAGTTCCATAAATCGTGATTAATTAAATAAATGCCTTTCTCTTCCATTTCCACCTTTGTTATCTCTCATCTTCAGCCTTTGGGGTTTAGTAATCCTTTAGAAGCTATGCATCATATGAGAGGTTCATTTCTAAATTGTGATATTTTCTCTTTCTAGACTCCTGAGGAGCTGGAAGATATTTCAGATCTGGAAGAAGACCATGATGTTCGCAGTCATACAAGCATTCAGACAGAAGGGAAGACAGATCGGGTAGGTGCCCTTGAAAAGGGATGAAAGCCTCAGTTGTGCTGGTATTGTGAAGCCAGGGAACTCATAGGAACATGAATAGACATGGCTGTTGTCTTACACAGCATTGGGAGAAAAATAAAGACAAAACGACAAAACAACAAAAAAGAGTTATGATTTTTGAATACCCCATGAAGTTATTATGTATTCTCTCACCTCTCCAGTTAGGAGTAAGGAGCAGGAAAAGAGTAAATAATGCTTTATTCCTTTGTGTTTATCTCTAAACCTCATAGGGAAGTTCTTTTGGGTGAATCAGTGAATCACTCAAATTTCCTTTCATTCTTTGTAGGACTATAAGGGAATATAAAATTGAATTATGTGCTTGTTTGTTTAGAGTAGGCAAGCCAAACCAGATGAACTCATAAATATGTTCTAGATGACACAGAAAAAATATCTCTTGGGATGAAAGCAACACCTCTCAGTCTCCTTATCTCCCACTCAACTTCAGAATGGCAAATGGATTTTTGAGTTTATTTAATCAACCTTGAGATTGGGTCTCTATGTGTCTTTTTATTCCATGCCTACTATGTGCTCATCAGGATGTTATAATTTTGGTCCCTCAAAAATTATGAGAGAATGAGTGATAGAACATGCTGTCTAGATAAATGATGTAAAAGCAAACAAATTGAATATTAGAATAACAAGAGAAGTGAACAATAGTAGCAATTCCTGCTCATGTATTGGATTAATGTTGATTAATTAGCATACATTCATTAAAGGCTCTCTAGCCACATTCATGCTTGTCTGTTGCATTCAAATCTCTACTACTAAATAGAATATATATGTGTGTGTGTATATATATATATGTATATATATATTATATAACATAATATATATTACCAATTGAGCTTCTGATTGTTAAGAGAACAGTAATTCAGGAAACAAAGTCATAGGGCTCCATTCACCATGTTTGTTATCTTGGTTGTCCCTTCTTTATGTTGTTTTCACCTCCTAGAAAATAAACTCTTCCAGGGCAGGGACTCTTGATTTTGTGCCTGTAACCACAGCACTGGCAATTCAGTTGAACCCACTGTACATGGAATCTGGAAGGACCCAGGGACAGTACTCTCCACCCAAGAAGTGGAGCTGAGCTTCAATCTATAGGCAAAGTTGCAGAAGTGGAAGACTATGAGTATGTTGTATACCAGCAAGCTGGCAAGTTTGTTTGGAATGTAAAACATTTAATAAGTATTGTGTAATTTGAAATGTAAATAGTGTTAACATTGCAATGAAATAATTTTGAAAAGATAGTTTGAAAACATACGGTTGAAGTGATTTGATGTTAAGGTGAGGAATTTATGTTTTATCATGAAACATAGGGCAGGAAGGAGTTCTACAATAATCTTTAAATCCAAAGATTATTATGAGGTGGATCTGGAAAAAGATCTCAGAGGTCATCTAGTCCAATCTCCTTATTTAATAAATAATAATACTGAGCTTCAAGGAAGTAAAGTGACCCATTCAGAGTTAACAACATTGTAGAACCACATATTTTGAATATATGCATACCCATTTTACAGATGCAGATACTTTGCTTCTTCCAAAGATATATTTGCTACTTAGTGTTAGCAAGGCACAGTGCTAGAGGCTAGCAATGAAGGTGACTTGCCCAAGATCATGTAGCTGGTAAATAATAGAGCTATAATTCGTATTAAAGTCTTCTGTTTTCATACATATTATTTTTTCTCACTGTACCACATTGCTGAGGAAATCTCCTTGGAACATAAACTTCCTTGAACTTGAAGTCAGCAGAGAACTGGGTTCAAATGTGGCCTCTGTCAGTTGTTAGTCACAGGGTCTTGGAGATTCCTCTTTCCTCTCTGAGACTTTGCTACCTCATATATAATGAGTGATAATAAGACCTCCACATTTCTCAGACATATGGTGAGATTTAGATAAAATCTTTAGGGTATTTAAAGCAAACCTTCGGGGCTTTAGAAAAGGTGACTATTAGTGTTGATAAGACACATGCAGAGATAGAAAGAGTGTGGGGTTCAAAAAATGTTTCTACCTGGTGACATTGACTCCAATCTTTGATCCCCCTCCTGGAATTGATGTAATTTAAATATTTATTTTTTAACCAGGAAAGACTTAAACACATTATTTTGAGTGCAGTCTTTGTTTTATGTTACCTCATGAGAGTATTTTGTTTCAAGTAGTCATTCAGCCAGACTCATACAGCAAATACTGATAAATAAATGCACACCCATAAGAACATTGCTCTACATTTGGAATTCCTCCAATAACTTTCATATCCATGAATAAAGAGAAATTATCCAGTAAAACAACAATAACTACGATAACAAAAATTTTTTGCATTTTCTTCTTTGCCGGATTTTTAAACTCACATACCTTTGCATTTCTCCAATGTGATTAT
Source organism: Gracilinanus agilis (assembly GCF_016433145.1). Lineage (NCBI taxonomy): Eukaryota > Metazoa > Chordata > Mammalia > Didelphimorphia > Didelphidae > Gracilinanus > Gracilinanus agilis. Next base: position 702,602,156 of record NC_058131.1, read on the forward strand.
TTAAATTAATGAATGTGAGATCAATTGAACCAAAGGAGAAAAACAGAAGTTTTAGTGAAAAGGAACCAACTATTTGAGTAAATATTTCTATTTGACAAACTGGAAAGATATTTTATAGAAATCAGATTTAGAATAATATCTTATACCATTTCCCAAATGAATTCCAAAAGGATATGTGCCCTCTATAACCCTTTCTTAATTGTATGTCCAATTCATAGATCAGATTCTTCTCTATTTTATTGTTGTAAGCATTTAGAGATACAAATTTTCCTATAAGTACTGCTTTGATTGTATCCCATGAATTTTGAAATGTTGTAACCTGAGTCATTCTTCTTAATGAAATTATCTACTGTTTCTATAATTTGTTCTTTGACACACTTCTTTTGTATCTTTAGATTATTTAGTTTCCAATTTTTTATTTGTCTTTTCATAGATTCTTGTTGATTATAATTTTATTACACTGTTATCTGAGAAGGATTATTATTTTTTTTTGCAGTTGGTTGTGAAGTTTTTAATGCCCTACCAGTTTTTGTGTGGATATCTTGTGCTGCTGAAAAGAAGTTATATTCCTTCCTATTCTCATTCAATTTTCTCTAGAGATACGTTATTCCTAAATTTTCTAAAATTTCCTTCAATTCCTTCACTTCTTGTTTATTTTTTTTTTGTTTTTTTTTGTTTGTTTTTTTCATTTTAACTACATCTTGAAGGGGGAGGTTGAGGTTTCTCTTTAGTATTAATTCATTTTCTATTTCCTCCTGAAAACTCATTTAATTTCTCTTTAAAAAATTTGGAAATTATATAATTTGGTGTATATATGTTTAGTATTGATATTACTTTATTGCCAATAGTGCCTTTTAGCAATATGTAATTTCCTTCCTTATCCCTTTTAATTATATCTTTTTTTTTTTGCTTTAGCTTTGTCTGATGTCATGATTGCTACTCCTATTCTTTTTACATCAGATAATGCATTATAATTTCAGCTCTAGTCCCTTACTGCGTGTCTACCTGCCTGAAGTATTTTTTTTTATAAACAAATATCATAGGATTCTAGCTTTTAATCCACTTTCCTTTCCACTTCCATTTTATGAGTGAGTTCATCATATTCAAAGTGAAGATGAAGAACTCTGTTCCCTCCTATCTTATTTTCCCCTTTGATCCTGATTGTTTCCTTTTCACTGTCTTTCCTCACAGGTGTTTTGCTTTTAAAAACCTCTTCAGTTTCCTCTCCCTTTTACCAATCCCTCCTTGCTTTATTCTCCTCCTGCTTCTCTTTAGAATAAAAGAAGATTTTCTAGCTGGATAAGTATGGTTGTAATTCTCTTTCTGAGCATTGCCTATCATCACCCTCATATCCCCCTCCACTTTAATAGTTTTCTGTGCCTCTCTAAATGAGATAAATTACCATTCCATCTTTCCCTTCCCTTTTCTCTAAGTACAATACTCTTTTTCACCCTTTTTTCTGCATATCATATCATCATAATTAGCTTACTTTCCCTCCTTCTGTCTCTCTATATTCATTCTAACTGTTCTAATCCTGATTTATAAAAGAATTATGAATTTCCATATAGGAATAAACAGGTTGACCTTCTTGAATTCCTTAAGTTTTCTCTTTCTTGTTAACCTTCATATGCTCCTCTTGAGTCTTGAATTTAGCCATCAAATTTTTTATTTAGGTCTGGTCTTTTCATCAGGAATGCTTAGAAATCATATTAAAATTTTTTCCTCTGAAAGAATATACTCAGTTTTACCGGGGAGGTGATTCTTGGTTATAAGCTTGGTTCTTTTTGTAGCCTTCCAATACTTTAATGTGGAGGCTGCTGACTCCTCTGTAATCCTGACTTTAGCTCCATGGTATTTGTATTGTTAATTTCTGACTGCTTAAATATTTTCTCCTTGGCTTGAAGGAATTTAACTATCATATTCCTGGGAATTGCCAATTGGGGATTTATTTCAGGAGGCAATCAGTGGATTATTTCCATTTCTATTTTACCCTCTTACTCAAGAATATAAGAACACTTTTCTTTGATAATTTCTTGTAATATTCTGTTTAGGCTTTTTTTTTCATCATGCTAGTATTAATCTTTAAAGTGTCTCTCTCAGAATGATTTTTTAAGTCAGTTGCTTTATCAATGAGATATTTGGTATTTTCATTTTTTCCTTCTTTTTCTCTTGTTTGGTGGTTTCTTTATGTCTCCTGAAGTTATTAGCTTCTAGATGCCCAATTCTAATATTTGAGGAATAATTTTCTCCCATGAACTTCCTGTGCCATTTGGTCAATTCTACTTTTTAAGAAACTATTTTTTTTTTCATTTGATTTATATTGCTCTTTTTCCTTTTGGTCCAAACTGCTTTGCAGTTCTTTCATTTCTCTTGTCCATTTTTCCTCTGCCCCTCTTAATTGATTTTGGATATCCTTTTTTTAGCTGTCCTAGAGTCTAAGACTAATTCATATTTTTATTTAAAGTTATGTTTTTAGAAGATATAGGAGCTTTGTTCACATTGTCACTTTCTAAATCTGCATCTTCTTCTTATCTCCATAAACATTTTCTATGGTTAGTTTTTTGTTGTTGTTGTTTAATGTTTGTTTATTTCCTCTGCCTTTTTATTGGCTCTTACTTTCATTTTAAAGTTGGACTCTTTTCTCAGGGAAGAGGGGATATTCCCTTAAACCTGCAATTTTTCTTTATTATTACTCTTTGCTCTGTTTCTGGATTTGAGTAAGTTTCAGAACTTCCTGTGTGGGCTAGGAGCTCTGAAAGCCACTTTATACTGCCAATTCAATCACTCCCTAGGACTGCTCAGAATACTTGGAGCTACCCTGTGCTGGGGCTCTGGGTCTAGCCTCAGGCTTGAGAAGGGGTTTTAGGCTTTACTCTGAACTTGCACATGTCAAGAGCTCTGAAGGTTGCCTTGCCCTGGGGCTTGTTACCTAACATTGACCTTGGGTAAGGGCTCTGGGCCTAATGCTAGGCTAATACAGACCAGGAATATTGTGAACTGCTTTGTACTGAGATTCAGGATATCATTGCAGGCTTGGGCAAGGGATCTGGGCTTCCCCTTAAACTTATACCAGCTATGCACCTGCCAACAGTCTTGTTCTTAGAACTTTAAAAGGTGTATGTGGTGTTGAATTGCTATTGACTAGGGCAAAGTCTCAGGGTCTCAACATTGACATGGGCAGAGATCCAGGAACTGAAATAGTAGATGTGGGGTGAGATAGCTTGTGCCAGTATTCCTTGGTGGGACCTTGCTAGAGATTGAGCTTTCACCACAGTGAACTAGAACCTCACTGCATATATTTCAAGCTGTTGTCTTCGGGAAAATTGTTTCACTCTGTCTCTTTGTTGGTTCTTTCTCTCCATAGTGTTTTGAAATGTTATTTTAAGGTTGGTTGGAGAGGATTCTCAGATTGCTTTGAACTTTCCTTGATTGTACTCTATCATCTTGTCTCCACCCCTAGAACTTTATTTTTAATGCTATTTATTTCTTATGCCATTTTACATTTATTATATTTATATTTATAAAGAGATACTGCTGTTTTATTTTGATTTCCTCTACTAAAACTATTTATTATCTAAATTAGTCTTTCCATTGATTCACTAAGATTTTCCAAGTAAATAATTTGCAAGTCTATATGCTTGGTTTGTATTTATTTAATTTATTTTTCTTGTCTTCTCTCACTATTTTTCAAGAACCTTGTCAAATAGTATCAGAGAAGGGATATCTTTTGTTTACTCCCATATGAATTTTGATAACTTACATTTTTTATTGCATATAGTTATAACATTTTTAGAATAAAAACACAGATACACTGTGTATGCACTTTCCTGTTCATATATTTGTACATGTTAAAGAAAAATAGTTCTTCTGTGTGAAAGATGTATTCAGATTTTGGCATCATGAGGGGTTCGAAGATATTTAAGAATATGATTAATTATGAAACAATTTTCCTAAAGTTAAATTAAGCTACCTAGAATCCTCGATATAAATCTCAAATGACGATAATGAATAATTTGAGCGATGAATTGTTATAGTAATTTTTAACATTATTATTTTATCATTGTTATATTATTACATTTGATTTTGTATGTATGTGTGTGTGTATCCATTAATGGTATAATTTTATGGTTCTTTACTTTACCCTTCTCTGATTCATGCATTAGACCTACAAATTTGTTTCATAAAAAATTTAGGTAGCATGTGTTCTATATCAAATGTAATTTGCATAGTATAAGTATTACCCTTTAAGAAAAGATTTAATTTTTATGTAATTCTTTTCAAAGAAGCTTGTTTCTGTTTGTTTTGTTTTGTTTTTTCATTCTTCATTAGAATCAGGTCATTTTCCTTGTTTTATATCAGATTATTTAAGATCTCTAATCACTGTTCTTTTCACCTGGGTATTTTATATCTTATTTACATATTACTCTATTAGTTTGGAATTTTATTTTTTAATGGCAAATTCATTTGCATAATAGGCACTTTATTTTTATCTTTTCATTTGGGATTTCACCTTGTGCAATTGTTCATTTTATTTCTTTGATATCCTTCTCTCTTTAAAAAAAAACAGATTGGCTAAAATTTTACATTTTCTTATTATTTTCAAAGCATTTAAAAATGCATACGTATATACATATATGCTCCAGGAGGACAAAAAAGACTACTTCATCACTATATTCCCAGAGGGAAAGAAGCTGGCACCAGGCAGGGATGCTGAGCTGCATTTGGGGTTGGAGGGATCCTTGAATTGAAGACTGCAATGATCCAATCACGTTCAGAAGAAACCACCTGGTTAAAGATGGGGTTGCTAAAATTGGAACCACACATCATAATGCTGAATTAGGGAGTAAAAATTATATACATATATATATTACAAATCAGGGAACCAAGGAAGATATACACACACACACACATAGTCTCTATGTTCAGGTGTGTTAGTGGAGAAGTTTACTCCTTAGCAACTTTAAACCTCATAGTATGATATATTGCCTGGATTAGGTCTTCCTAGGTAATTGGAACCCTCCTCCACTCAACTTTTTTTTCTTTCCTTTAATCTTCATGGTCTTGAGTACTTGCACTTTCTACATTATTATTGTACAAGTAATACAAGTAGATTTAATGCTTTTGGTCTATTGAGTGTTAATAGGGAAGGTAAGGTTCTTTTGAGGAGAGTGGATGAGCATGGCCTAGAAGGGGTTAACACGTTTTCTAGTCCAATTTTCTTCTTTCACATATCCTTCTCCCTTGATGAGAGGACATAGTTCTTGGGAAACACATAAGAAATGTGTTAATTGTACCTAAAACAAATATAGAGATGACTAATGCAAAATCCTCAGAATTCAAGATATTTCCAAATATCAATTCAATATTTTGCAGATAAAAGCCTAGACTTTTTTTCTGCTTTAAAAAAATGAACAAACAAGAAAACCAAAAAAGAAAGTTATTCCATAATTATCTCTGGTATCACGGAAATAAGGCCTATGTCAGTTTTTCTTGAATGATTCGATGAAATGGTATACAAATAGAAGATTGTATTCTTCTGTAGGAGTTAGAATGCTTTCTTTTTTCTTGAGTATAACCTTCTTTATCAATTTTTCCACCTCCTACTGATAATTCATGCCAGCTAAATCAGCCCTGAAGACCCTCATGCATGTGAGAAAGTGTCTGGAGCTTTCCTGCAGCTGGCAGTTAGCTGCATTTGTCAGACAAATCTAATAGGACTTAGTGGTGAGAGATCAGATCTGGGGAATGACTCACTGCTAGTCTAGCCTTCTGGAAAGACAAATGGCATTGTAAATTGGAAATGATATTTGCTAAAAGTAAACTTTTCTGATGCTTCCCTAGTAGTCAATGGGTGATGTGCTCATAATGATCCTTAACACCAAAGTGAGCTTGGTTAAGTAAGGGAACATGGTAAGCCAAGTCCTATAGATTGATGGATGGGAAACATTTTATTGAAGTGGAAGAAACTCTCAGCAGCAATTTTCTATTCGTCTGGTCATTTCTCCATCCCTGGGTTCTTTATCTTTTTTTCTTTTTTTTTGTAAGGAGCAAGTGAGGCTGGAGCCTAGGTTTATAGTCCTCAGTAAACTTAGCAGTATAACTCTCCATCTTCATCATTTGGGGGAAAAAAAACGATTTCAAAGATGAAGAATGGAATTTAATGAGCTGACTGAAAATCTTGTCAAATTCCTCTTTCTCGACTAGAGAATATATATTTGCTGCATTTACACCTGCTCTGATTGCTTCTAAGCTAGACATGATATCTATGATCACACAGCAGAAATTTAACTAGCATTTATGATTCCTGGGGCAAGCAGCACCCAAAGAGCTCTTTGACCAGATGTTGAAAATGAGTGCAGTTTTGGAGGGTTTGGGAGGATTCATGGAGAGATCTTAGCACTTTGAGATACAAGGTCCCCTAAAGGAAGAGCCATTGAGACACTACCTACATGGGGAGGAAACAGAGGTGACATACAACAATAGAAAGAGCTTCTAACTAGTAAGAAGGTATGAGTTCACAGTCCAGGTATGTTGTTAGTAGTGGTATGACCATGGACAAGGCTCTCTCTATTTTAATTTCATCTGTAAAGTGCAGAGATTAAATGACAATCCTTGTTGCCAAAGGTCTCTTCCAGCTTTAGTTCTATGCTTCTGTGACATTTTAAATACTGGTTCCATGACAATCAGCCTCAGACCACCCACCGTAGTGAAGTTGTTGTTAAGCTTTTTTTGTTTGTTTTTGTTTTTGGATTTTGTTGTTTTGAATTTTCCAGGGGAGGAATTAAGGCAGGATTGGGGCAGGAGTGAGGTTATTTGAGATCTTACTAGTATCTGTGGTGGCAAGAATCTTGTTTAATATCTTCTTATAGTAACTCTTTTTTATTTAGTTTTATATTTTTATATTGTTGTTGTTTTACCTACCCCTTGAAGGATTATAAATGCTATTAGTGCCCTCTTATTTTTGGAGCCCTGAGACAAAACTCTATTGACCCTTTCCTAGTTATGCCCCTGTTATCCCATTATATATTTGGCTATGGCCAGGGTCAGTTTCTAGTCATGTCTAACCATGTAGTGGTAGTTATTTATTATTATCTCTTTTTATAGTTCTGTTTCTCTACAGCATTTTTTCTTTATCACTTATCTCTGTTCTCAGTAGCAAACATATCAGAATAATGAAAAGGTTTAATGATATAAAATGACTGAGAGTTCATAGGTGATGAGTGAGACAACAATCAAGGCCAGTAACACAATAGTGATAAAGCCATGGTGGTTCTGAAGTACAGTCTAGAATTTAGTTTAATTGCTAAATTAATTTGGGTACACATAATGGTTCTATCTAATGACCAAAAATTCCACACAGGCATATCTGTGCTTGGAATTATGAAGAGCCAAATTCAAATCCTCCCTCAGAGACTCACTAACTGAATGATGCTGGACATATCGACCAAGTTTCCTTATCTGTAAAATGAATGGCTCTTCCAAGGTCCCTTCCAGTCCTGAATCTGTGACCCTCCTTTAATTTAGGCTTATCCTTTGTTGAAAGGGGACTCATCATTGAATGAATCACTTCATTTTTCCTTTCCTCCTTCAGGGATAGGAGCATAGAAGGAGAGAGAAATACATTCTCTACAATATAAATTCCTATTTGAAGGTGGCATAAAGAATGAATTTTTCAATAAGGACAATTTTACACCTAAAACTACTAGAAGGAGGCTTTTGTACATTTATTAGTCATTCTTATTGCTGCTGGGAGTTTTTATCTTTTAATTTCAGCTGCAGCTGTGTGATAAAATGAAATATCATTCAACATTCCAAGTGGACCCAGGAAGAGTCTTGTATCAGATGGGACCTGGTGGTTGTGCAGTTACTGACTGCCCCTGCCACTAGCACAGATTATCCCAGGTTTAAATATAGAAGAGACCTAAGGCATATTCTAGTACAAATTATTCATTTTAGAGATAAGGAAATTGAGGCTCTTAAAGGTTAAATGACTTTCTCATGGACACAGAACTGTGTATGTACACACACATATACACACATGAAGTAAAATATGTAAAATTTGAATTTAAACTTCTGAGAAATGGAGAAAAAGTTGCAGAGTGGCCAATTTAGGTTCAATATAAGGAAATATTTCCTAACTCAGACTGTCTGTGTGACCCTGAATCAGTGACTTAACTTCCATTTGCTTCAGTTTCCTTCTATGTCAAATGGAGATAATCAGATTATCTACTTCCCAGGTAGATCAAATGAGATAATAATTATACAGTGTCTAATACTGTATTATATGCCAGGCACATAATAAGCTTTTTATAAATGGTGAATATTATTATTATTATTGCACTTACATCTGTCAATGAAATGGAATGAGCTTCTTTGGAAAGTGATGTAGCTAGTGAGTAGAGGTCATTTTGGGCAAGATGACTCTTTGGAAATGTCGAACAAAGGACTCTTGCTCAGTGCCAGGTTCGACTTTATCTTCTCTGAGGTGTTATTTAACCCTGAGATTATGTGTTTCTGTAACTCAATAAAAGAGTCTGGTAGTCATGCAGCTGGTATGGGGGAGGTGAGAATATCACTCTCATTCAGAATACCATGTGTGTGAATGTTTTAAAATTACCTGTTACTTCTTCCTCAGGGTCAAAGAAAAGAACAATCACTTCTTCCTTTTAACTAGGACTGCTCAATTTAAAAGCCAGCAAATTAACAGAATTAAGATATATCCTCAATCCCTTAGTTTAAATTTTATTTATAGTCCATTGATCTTGAGAGACGATGAGCCATAATTCAGAGTGGGTCAGATACAAAGTCAGCAAAAAAATAGGTTTATGTCACATACATATTTGGTGAGATAGTTACAATCCCATAAAGCTCATTAAGATTATGCATTTTTATCATACACATTTTTGGAAGGAAGTTCCTGTCGCAAGTTCCTAAAATCAATGAAGACACAGATCTTGACCTCTAAGGTCAAGGGTAGAAAGAAAATTATCTTTTCTTCCATACATTCTTTGAGGGGTGAAAATTTTATTTAATTAATTAATTTAGAATATTTTTCATGGTTACAAGTTTCATGCTCTTTCCATGCCATACCCTCACCCCCACATGTAGACAATGCACATTTCCATTGGGTTTTACATATGTCATTGATCAAGAGGGTGATCATTTAGAGTCAATATCCCCAATCATATCCCCATCAAACCATGTTATCAAGCAATTTTTTTTCTTATGTGTTTCTATTCCCACTGTTCTTCCTCTGAATATAGATAGTGTTCTTTCTCATAAATCCCTCAAAATTATCCTGGATCATTGCATTGCTGCTAGTAGAGTCCTTACATACATTTTTAATTACATTGTGCTATTATATTAAAATTCCAATCAACTTTTCCCATCATGAATAAGGGGAATTTTACAATGCATTTGTTAGTCCCTCCTCCTCCTCCTCCTCCTTCGTCTATCCTCCTCTTCCTCTTTTTTCCCCTCATTTTCTTCATTTCCCTTTTTTTCTCCTCATTTTCCTCTTTCCCCTCCTTTCCTTCCTCCTCATTCTCCTTATATTAGTTTGTTGAGGGTATTGGGTATCTAGAACTGTGATTCTATGGATTAAAGAAGAACTAATATTGCAGTAATTCCATGCATTGCGGCACACAAATGATTGAAAAATGAATTAATGAAAATAATTTTATTAAGCACTTAACACCTTAGCATTGGGCTAAGCAATCAGAATACAGTTTTTTTTTTAAGTTAGATAGCACCTTCTATCGAGGTTCTCAAGGTCTCATTGAATAAGACAAAATACAAGAAAAAATGAGCTGCAGAGCTGATGGCTAAACCTAGAACTCCTAAGGTTTCAGCCAATGGTCATATTACCTGGCTCAGAGGTCCTTTATTTCATATAGGCCAGATAATTATTGGAGTTCTGTAGGGTAGAAGAGAAAGTCTGTAGGATCAGGAGACTTAGAAGTGTTGGAGGTCTTCCATCTCGTCTTAGGAGAGGAATAGAATTGGTGACTTATCTTAACCTAGTGAAATGAACAGTCAAATAGTCTAGAAGAGTTCCCAGTAGTGCTTCATGAGGTATTGAAGGCAAGGGAGAACACCTGGGTATCTAGTCTTCACACAATGGCCATTGTAGATGAGTGAAAAGGGGATATAAAAAGGAAAATAAAGTGGGAAAAGGGTGCTCCTTATGCATATTAATTATGTGTACACAAATAAATTATTTACTTGAGACATGGAAAAGTGACATATATTAGTGAAAAATAATTGATTTAGTATTTATTATTGTGAAACACTGTGCCAAACACTAGATATACACATAGAAAATCACTATAATCCTTCTTTTCTAAAATCTTACTGTTCTAATTAAATGAGGGTGACAACATATAGAGGAAATTACAGCTGCCAGTCAGAAAGGTCCATGACCCTTAGAGTATAGCAGTAAAGGAGCTGAAAGGCAACCTTTTAAATGCAATTTCTGTTGATAAAACCAGATCTCTTTCTGATGTCGCACTGTGTGACAATATCAAGGATCACAGTACCATAATTTGCATTTCTTTATTTAGAGAAAATATTTTTTGCATAATCATATAGTAAGTATGTATCAGATACTACACTTGATCTTAGCCAAAAGGCCAAGAAGCAATATAGTTAATATATATCAGAGACAGGAAGTGAACTCACTTCTTTCTGACTCTAAGATCAACCACCAATCCAATCTGTCATGCTATTTCTCACCACTGAGTTATTCAAGTTAGAGGTCATGACTTCTAATAGGAAGAAGGAACAGAAGACAGTGAGTATCAGATTTGAAACACGGCCTTTGGCTAATAAATGCTGATGCCTTACCCTCTCTGGATCATACGCCTAATCATCGCAAATTTGTTTTACTCTTTAAAATATATTGTTTATCATGTTTACTGTAATGCCTCAGCTAAACTTCACTGCTTCTACAGTACATACTCAGGATCTGTGTTGTACTTTTAATATAATATTCACCGAATAACATGCTGTCTGCAAACCTGCTGCACCTTAAAGAAGACCTTCTGAATTTGGAGCCCTTGAAATAGAAGGAAATTAGGGCAGAAGTCAGAAGAGTTGTCTAGGTTACTGGAGATAACCTTGAAACATTGATAGGGACAAGTGAACTGGAGTGTATTTGACTTGAAAGAACTGAAGATGATCCTTCTTGCAAACAAAAAAGTATGAGAGGGGAAGGATTGCCTCTGTCTCAACATCCCACTGGTGATAGGAGTGTTACTGCCTATACTTGCTCACTCAGGTCTACTGAGATGGAGGCTTTGGTTTGAAGGAGAAGAGCATTTAAATTTGGACCCTATGTGAAAATCCAGGAACTCCTTGTTACCTTTTCAAGAATGAAGGTTCAGGTAACTTGACATATTTGAATGAGCATCATGTACTAGTAGAGGAACTGTATTTGAATCCCCTCCCTCCTCTCCTGCCCTTTGAGCCTGAAAGTTTGGGAAAACTACTAGCTATGGAATTTAATGAAATCTCAACCTCCATGGTCCTCAGTTTACCCTATAAAATGAAGGGAAGGACTAATGGTCCTTTTGTTCAAGGTCTTTTTCATTTATATAGTGTTGGATTTGGACTTAGAATACATCATTTCAAATCCTGGCTTTGTTATGTGCTGTGTGTTTGACTTTTGGCAGGTCATTCAACCCCCTTGGGCTTCAATTTACTCCTCTGTAAAATGAAATGGTTGCATTGTGTGATCCCCAAAGTACTTTCCTCTTCTACATCCTCTGACCTTTTGTCCAAGACATATAGTCTAGAGCAATGACAACAAACTCAAATAGAAATAGGGCTAGTAACATAAGGATCTTGCTGAGCCTTACATTGCCTTAGAAATACCCTTTTAAACATTATCTATGTTATTTATTTCATTAAAGAATTCCAAGTTGTATTATAAATTAGTTGGACATTCAGACTGTTGTGACCTATCCCTAGAAAGTATATTTGACACTTAAATAATTACACATAATTTTAAAATGCCCCCCAAAATGGGAAAAAATACTTGAACTCAGTGAATATACCATCATCTATTATTTTTATTTTTTAACGGTAACTCATGAGCAGTTTCTCCTGACTCATAAAATATAAGTTCCCTGAGGTCAAGGACTATTTTTTAAAATTTGTCTTCCTATCCATGTACAGTGAAAAGAGCATAGGATTTGGGGTTAGTGTACCTGGATTCAAGTCCCTTCTCTGCCAGTTTTGACTATGCCAGTGTGTCCTTTAAACTGACTGCAAAAGGAGGTATTAAAATAAATAACCTTGAATGTTTCTCCCAGCTCTTAATCTACCAATATAGGGACACAATAGGAATTGAATAGATATCGACTTTTATCCCCCAAGAATAAAGCAAACCCCAGACTGACAATATGAATAGATAAAACCATGTTAATACCTAATGTTGTTTTTTTTCTCCCATCAGTTATTTATTCACTTAAGATCTCTTAGAATAGGCCCTCTCTTTTCATTGCCTTTGCCACTCCTACAGAGAGAGAGCTTTAAAGTACTGAGTGACTTAGGAAGGCTTCCCATAGCACTTGGCCTTGAGTGGAGCTATGGAATATGAGAGGTAATGAAAAGATAATTCATTCCAGCCACAAATGATAAAGCAAAAAAAAAAATAAATAAATAACAACAACAACAACAAAGGAGGGAGAATCAATCCCAGTAGAGAAAGTACAAGCAGATTGGTTTGGCTAGAACAGATGATGGGTTAAATAGAGTCAACTGATATAATGACTTCTTCTCATGGCCTCTTTCTGTAGTTATAGACATTGCAATGCCAAGCTCAAACTCAACTTTTCCTTTTAGTTTTGTTGTCACAATTATGTTATTCTCTTTGTAAATAATATATAATATGAAAAGATTATTTATAGATAATGACACATAACTTTTCTTAATAACTGAGTCTTAATCTCTACAAGGTCACACACTGTCCTTTCCTACCTCATCTCCCATGGTTCCGTATATTATTCTATCTAATCTTGCATTTCTCCATTTTGAGACACATCTTTACTATTCCTCCATTGTTTAAATGTCCTCTGCACACTTGGCTCAATATCAACCATTTATTGGAGTTAGTTGAAGGTCCATGTCTCCATCCATTCCATAAGAGCATCCATAGATAGGCTGCTACTATGCTTTATCATTATTATAGGTGTGACTGCTCATCCATCCTCAGTGAGACCTTAAGTTCCACTAAGCATCTGTTAGAGTTCTTCTGTATGTCGTACAGCATCTGAGATAGTATTCTGTGAGTAGTAAATGCTTTCTCAAATTGAATCAGCCTGAAGAAGTAAAGATCATTACGTTACCAGCCTTCTTTCCTTATAATTCTGGATTTCCTTTTTCCCGAACCCTGCATTTTGTAATACTCAGATTTTACTGGTCAAAATGAAAAACTGCTCAAGGGAAATAAGGAAAAGATGGCCCTCCAACAGAACCTCTTCCTTTAACTATTCTCAAGGTGCTGTCAAGCTTAATATGTTCTGTTTTATTATAATAAAAATCTTCATACTAAAATTTGTCTATTTTTAGAGTTTAGTTTTAGAAATTACCTTATTTGATCTTCCATCTACTTACTGTTTTTCTCTTATTTATGGGTTGATATGAATGTTGTCCCTTTCATTTTATAATGTTAGTTCCTTAAGGGCAGTAGCTATTTTTTCTCTTTGTATCTCTAGCGCTAAATATGGTTTGGTATACATTAAACATTTAATAAAGGTTAGCTGATTGAATGATGATTCAGATCCAGTCTTGGAGTAAGCAAAATCTGGGTTTGAATATTGTTTCAAATCCATAGCAAGTATGAAAATATAAGCAAATCACTTATCCTCTCAGTAACTCCAGATGTCATGTGAAGATCATTTTCCTAGTTGAATCAACAGAGGTAGTTTCAATGGTCATGAAATTATGGGTCTAAGCCCCCTACAAAAGTCAGCCAAGATCACTTATATAATTTGGGGGCCAGCTTTGAGGAAACATTAGCCCATGAAATTCCCTCTACTAGTATATATCAGGACAAGCAAGGAACTTACAGATTTAGTGATCTGCCTAGGGGAACTGAGAGTTTAAGTGATTCCCAGAATCACACAGTGTGAATGAGAGATTTTGGAAAGGAAATAAGATTACAGAGTTGACAAAGCAGAGTGACATGGAATGCAGTTGGACCAGGAGAAGCAACAGCAAAACCTCTTAGAATCTTGGAGGGAAGGGGAATTCTGGGATACCATCAACCAGCCAGAGGAGTTGGTTCCAGTCTCTAGAGGCAAAAACATCTCCAGGACCCAGCTCCAACCTTCTGTGAAAGTTCAAATTGTTCCAGAGAGATATTTTACAAAGATCCTGAAGACTTTCAAGTGCCTAGCTCTACTGTTACTCTGAGAAGACCAAATCTCCAAGGGAGTTGACTGAACTGCTCAGTTTTCCTTTGGGGAGGCTTTAGCCTCACCATTGTAGACTTGGTCACTTCTGATACCTGACTTCACCTCTATTCAAACAATATTCTAGAGACGTATTCCTATGTGGGTTTAGCCTAGAATTAGATTAAAATAAAAAGAGAATCATTAGGCAGAGAGAGTAATCAGTGTAGCCTCGATTTTTTGGAGGACAGAAGAGACTTTAAAGCAAAGTCAGACTGGTGGGTAATAAGATAGATTTATTAGTGATAGGGAAACCTCCACAACCCACATTCCTAACTCCATCTCCAGTTATGACTTTCAATAAACCTTGTTATGTTGAAGAAGCAGTCAAATTGGTTACATATCTGCCCAAGGCAGAGAGAGCAGCCATTTTTGCTCTCTGCCCTGAAGACTGGGTATAACAAAATTCCTGGCCTGCAGGCTGTAGTTTGCCCATCACTGATCTATACCATCTTTATAGGTTATCTCTTCATCCTAATAGTTTCATCCTAATAATAACAATTTAATCTTTATCTTAACAACAGTCAACATGAGTCAGAAACAGTACGAGATCACAGATCTTCTTGACTCCATGGCCATTCCAGTATTTACAACACTGAACTTTCTCATCTTTAGCATTTGTGGTACATAAATAATTTTACTAAATATTTGTTTATTTGATATTCGCAGCATCCCAAATGAAGAATTGACTGAGAGAACAATTGTAATAAAAAGTTATTATTAGCTTCATTTTACAATTAAGAATTTGAGGCTGGATCATCAAGTTATTTTTATAGGATCATGCAGTCAGGGATGTAGTGAAAATAGGGTTCCACAGAAATTTCTGATTTACAGTGCACTGGTGATACTGACAGATATATTTTCTGAGCCTGTGATCTTTATTTTAGATAAAAGGATATGTAAAAGCTTTTAGACTGAATATTCTCCCCTACTTCCCTGAAATTTGAACCTTGAACATTGCACATTTGACTGTTTTCTCTAAGGAAAAAAAATCACACAGAGCATTTTCTTTGTATTTCTCTTACCTAACTCCTTTGACATATTCAATTCTTCTGGTCTCCTTCCATCAAATTCAAGAGCAGATATTCCTGGAACACAACACCTAAGCCTCTGCCTGAAAGGAGTGAATACTCTTCACTCACTCCATCTCCCAAAAGAAAAGCATTGCAAGAAGTCATACTACTGCCCACGTAGAAATTCATATACATAAACAGTATATCTCCCTTTCTACCCATTCCCTGGCCCAAGCAAGGTAGCCAGATGGTTCTTTGTAATCAGTATTCCATTACCAAACTCTATAACTAGGACAGCTAAGTGGCTAAGTGGATAGAGAACATGGCTTTGGAGTCAGGATGATTTCAAATTGGGCCTCAGATTTGTGTTAGTTATGTGATACTGGAAAAATCACTCAACCCTGTTTGTCTCAATTTCCTCATTTGTAAAATGAACTAAAGAAGGAAATGGCAAACTACTCCAGTATCTTTATCAAGAAAACTGCAAATGTGATCACAAAGATTCAGATATGACCTAACACTACATTTCTATTAACATCTCCTGCAATCTCTCTCACACCTAGAAGTCGCCCCTTCCTTAACCTCCCCTTAAAACAGAAGAACCTAGCAGAAGTTCATTAGAAAGCACAATCCAAGAAAATGTTTACTAGGAATCCACATGAACCATAAAAAGTCACACCAAGTTAAGAATAAGGGGCTAGAGCCAATCTATTACGACTCAGTTGAACTCAGAAAAGGCAAGGTAGCAATCATGATCTCAGAAAAGACAATAGCAAAAAGGAGACTTGATTAAAAGAGAAACAGGGAAACTATTGTTCAGAGAGATACAAGAGACAATAAATTAATATTAATGCTTAATATATATGCACCAAGTGGCATAGCATCTGAGTACTCTACCTGTGAAAATGAATATAAAACCATTTATTAAGTGTTCACTTTGTGTCAGATTTCCTTCAAGGCATATCTCAGGGGACTTCTCCTGATTCTCCCAGTTCCAAGCATATTTCTTCCTGAAGTGATTTTGAATTGCATTGTCTGTACTTCATGCACACTTAACTGGAATGAATATTATATTCCATAACCTACTCACTGTTGAATGTAAGCTCACTGAAGGTAAAGGCTCTTTTGTTTTTGTTTAGTTGTTTGTTTTCCTTTGTATGCACAGTGTCAAGAAGTTGCTTCAAAGTGAGAACTGAGAGGAGAGAGAAAGGAGAGAAGACAGAGACAAGGGAGAGGGACTTGTTGGTGATTTCACTAGTAAAAGAATTCCTAAGTCAGGAAACCACCTTAACCAACTAGTATAGTCAACTTTTCTTCAAAGTTTGCTCATATGCAATTGCCTGGAGGACTCAGTTTTACTACTCAGAATCAAGGAGATATGTGTCAGGAAGGATTTGAACTCAGGTCTTCCCAATTTAGAGGCAGGTTCTGTTAAAAGGGTAATGGAGAAACACTGAGCTTTGTAGTATTAATAATAGAAGGGCTATGCCTTGCTCAGTCTGACAGACTTTACTGGGCTGAGTCTGCCAAGCTATCTCCTTTGAACAGTTGCCCAAGTAAGTAACCAATGAGAAGTTGTGTGTGTTGCCAACTTATCTAGCTCTTGACTTGGGGTTGGGTTTGTTGTTGATATGGGCTAGTATGGATATGCTAGTTGGATAACACTAAGATTTTGACTGCGTGAAACAAATTCCTCTTCCCAATAGCTTTAGATGTTTCACTAATTAGGAAAGGTACTCCAATTTTTGGTTTGAACTTATTAGCAGGATATATTTCTGACTTTCTTTAGAGGTTAGGAACAAGGAAGTAGGATAATGGGTTTGGAAGTACTAAGCTAGATCTAAATAAACAGAGGTGAATTGAAATGAATTGGATGATAGGTTTGGTAATAGGCTCAAGCTAACTTCTCCCTTTCACAATCCATGGCTCAGCCTCCCTGTGGCACAAGCCAAAGGATAGGGAAGGTTAGTGACATACTTCTTGTTGGTTGTGATGATGTTTCTCTCAACTCTATTAATTAGCAGGTAATTGATTCCCTATGGTGACTAGATAGAGATGCTGGGTTGCAGGTCTGGGCCTACCCTCCCTCCAATCCATTCTCCTCCCAAGAAATTCTCCAAATGAGACTAAGTATGCCATTGCCCCTGGGTATTTATAGGGTGGTTCCAACTGTCTTCTGGCCCTGGCTCACACCACCCTGGGCACATTCCAATGTCTTCAACCAATGTTCCTGTCACTCAAGGTATCCTCCATCTCATCCCAGAAGTTCCTTATTACAGTTCCCTTTCTACTAGGCCACATTGACTCTATTACATGTATTAAAAAGTCAGTAAAGACTGCAATTGACTGAACTGAGTCTCTTTGTACCCTTTGCAATCAAGGTATTCTCAAAGAGAAGAATGAAACTTATGAAATATGTACTTCTTTATTATCACATAAGTAATCAATACATTATTATTTGATTCAGTATTTTAAAAACCAAACATGACTCACTTCCACAATATTCTGGCAAAGCATTTTTTCCCCTTCATTTACATTAAAGCTTTTGTTTACAAGCACATTATTTTGAATTTAAGGGGCATCTAATGGGATGATTAAGTCCTCTCTGCATTTTGTAAGAATTACACTTGAGAGATTGGTCCTTAGACACATGTAAAACCTAATGGAATCATGCTTCGGCTAGGGGAGGGGTTTGGGGAAGGGGAGGGAAAGAATGTGAATCTTGTAACCATGTAACAATATTCTAAATTAATTAAATAAAATTTTCCAGATTAAAAAAAGAGATTAGTCCTTTGAATTAGTAATTTTATTAAATCAAAAGTAAGTAGGGGCAGCTGGATGGCTCAGTGGATTGAGAGCCAGCCCAAGAAATGGAGTGTCCTGGGTTCAAATTTGACCTCAGATGCTTCCTAGCTGTGTGACTGTGGGTAAGTCACTTAACCCCCATTGCCTAACCCTTACCACTCTTCTGTCTTAGAACCAATACCTTAGTTTATCAAGCCTATTCTCTGCCCACTAACTCATATGCAAAATCTCAGAAACCAACCATGGCTTTCTAATTTGCCTGGGGCACCCATGGGAGTAGTCCAGGGGGTAGTTCAGGGCATGTTGCAGGGAAGATCATCCTGCCTTCCTGGTCTCATGATATTCTTGACTCCATTGCTCCATTTTTCTGGCTGTTGTTCTACCCTCATGACTAAATTTATCCAAAGGTTTTCCCCACAGAATCTTTGCTTCCCACCAGAGTTCAAACTCACAGCAGGTATCTGTAGTGGCAAAGGGGAAAAGGATAAATTCCCTTTTCACAATTTGCTACAATAGGACTTTAAGATATCAAGTTGTTAACCCCCATGATGTCTCTTTGATTAACTCACACTGGATTTCAATATCCATGTTACCCAGAAAGGCCTTTGAAGCACTGTATATTTTTCTGATGGTTGATCAACTTAAAGGGGAGTGTACTTAGAAATAGAAAATGATAATGCATATTAGGAGGGTATTATATTTGGGCCTGATCAAGATGAAAGGTATTTAATTTTTTCAGTGATCAGACCTGAGTTTGCAATTAGAATTTTGTCATTTTCACCCTGCATTAGCTTTAATTTACTGAACTGTCTACAGTAAACGAAAAAATAAAATTGTTTCATTCTTTGTTTCCAAAATAAGATAGTGGATTATTTCCTAAATAATAGCTTTCACTAATCATTGCTATAATCATACCGTAGGATAGGCCAGAAATAAAGAATTGAGGTGGAAGAATTTGAATAAAAGACTATGTGCTTCTGAATATTTTGCCTGCCTGTATAGTGTTGGAAGGGATTCAAAGAGAACTTGATCTTCAGGGAGGCTAGAGGCTTTGGCATTGAAAGTTACTCAGGATGGCTATTTAAGGAGATGGGAGCTGGACCCATACTTTCATTAGTAAAAGGAATTCTTAGGAAAGGAAAATTCCTCTACCAAAGCAGATTTATATTATAGATGAAACTTATTCATTTACAGAATTTCCTAGAACACTGAAAAAAAAGTTAAATGACTTGAAAAGGGTCACCTACAGAACCAATTGGTGTCAGAGGTAATAATTGCACCCAAGTATTCCATGTTCCAAAGCTGCCTCTCTACTCACTATACTATCTGATAGAAAATCACAGTCTTTTTAAAATCATCATCATCTTAGTTTAATACTTATTTTTAACTAATTGCGAAGATTATTTATATTTGTATATATGCATGTGTATATATGCATATATGCATGTATATATATGTGCATACATATATATACATACATATATTACCAGATGAATTTAATTGACCTGTTCATAGTTCTGTGCCATCCACCTACTCTGTTAAGAATAATTGAAATTGAATTTGTTTCTGACCATGCTAATTGCATTGAGATGTTGTGGTGGCTTGGAGAAGGGATGGTGTCCATGGTAGAGCTATCTAAAGGTGATGTAAATTTAATATTTTTTCAGTCTTAGTTTTCTTATCTGTAAAAAATTCTCTGATCTGATGACCAAGGTCATGAAACTATTCTTAGGCTTTAGACACTTTGAAAAGAGCCCGAGTAGGTGAAAAGTGGAAAGTAGTCTTAACTGTCAATATAATATATGCTCTTGGTCTTGCCTTCCACCTGCTATAATGAGTGAAATAGCTTCGTGTTTAGGAGGAAATTATTTCAGACTAAGTCAATAGTCAGAGGAAGTGATGGTATTGAAAATTCAGATTGATCAAGGATAACATTTATCATGGCAACAGATAAAACTACCAGCTTAATTAAAATGGAAATCTCCATCACAACTTTCTTGATCATACAACCTTCATACACATGAGAAATTCACATATTTATAATAAGATCGGTGATATTTTTAGCTAAATTAGACTTTCCAGTCTCTCCCTGAAGATTTTTGAACTATTTCATCAATCAATAACATGGTATTAAGCTCCTGGTATGTATCAAGCACATAAAGTCCTTCCCTTCTTGCAGCTTACATTCAAAAAAGGGAAGCAATATGCATGCATGTATGTATGTATGTATACCCACACACATAAATAAATACAATAAATAATAAATATATTCTATATGTACATTCATATGCACATATATAATATCTGTGTATGTATTTTATTTATACACATATACATGTTTACTTTAGAAGAGGAGTAAAGAGAGATAAGGGTAGGTTTGATACAGATAGTGGTCTTAGCATTGTGATTTGAAGAAAGGCAAGAATTATAAGATAATACATGATGAAGAAATATATGCCTAGCACCAATATTTCTAGCTGAGGAACACTCAATGAAAGTGAAATTGTTGGAGATGAAAGAGCATTTCTAGTGAAGAACAATGAGTAGGATAATATTTCTGAACCACATTCTGCATAGGAGAGAGAAATGTTTAAAAAGACTAGAAATACAGCTATTAGGTTTATTTCTTAAGAGAAAAGGAAAAGAACATGTATGTTGTAAAACACTTTTAATAGCTCTCTTTGTAGTGGAAAGGAACTGGAAATTGAGAGGATGCCCATTAATTGGGGAATGATTAAAGAAGTTGTGGTACATGGTATTGTTAGACTATTACTGTGCCATAAGAAATAACAAACAGGTTAATTTTTGGGAAAAATACATAGAAAGACCTATATGAAATTGTGAAGATTGAAATGAGCAGAACAAGAGAACATTATATGCAGTAACAGAAATATTATTTGAAGAATGACTTGGCCATGTCAACCCTGAGACAAAGAACTGACAAATAGAACTAAGCCACATTTTATATATAACATATACTCTTGTCAAATGATGTCTTCTGTAATAGGGGTTAACTGCATATGTTAATGCAAAAAGCAAAATTATATAAATATATATACATATATAGATATAAAAATTTAAATGAATATAAAAAACTGAAAATGAGAATGTGTGTGTGTGTGTGTGTGTGTGTGTGTGTGTGTGTGTGTGTGTGTGTGTATAAAGGAACCACTGGTGTTTCTTGTTTAGGAGAACAATTTTGTCAGAGCTATGCTTTAGGAAAACCATTAGTAACTGAGTGGATGAAGGAATGGAATAGGGAGACACAAGTCAGGGAGATGAAATTATAAGTAAATACCTTACATTTATGGCACTTACCATATGCCAGACAGTGTTCTAAGGGCTTTACAATTGATATATCATTTGATCCTCATAACATATCTAGGACGTGTTATTATTATTCTCATTTTAGGGATGAGAGAACTGAGGGAAACTGAGGTTAAAAAACCTGTCCAGAGTCATTAAGTTTATAAGCATTAGTGGTTACATTTGGATTCAAGTCTTCCAGATTCCACATTCTGCATTCTATCCAATGTACCACCTTGAAATAAATCAAATGATATAGATGAAAAGGGCATGAGTTAGAGTGTTTGGATTTTTAAAGGAGTGATGGGGATATAGCTATATCTATATCTGTATCTATATCTATATCTAATTTATGAAAATACAAATGACAAAATATGACTATTGACTATATATAGGGTAATAAATAAAGTAGGAAATAGTAACAAGGTTATGAACCTTAATGAATGAAATATGATGACAGCCATAGGTGTAACAAATGAATTTAGAAGAAAGTATATTTTAAGAGAAAGATGATTTTAGATGCAATAATTTAGATATGTTGATTTTAAGATGCCTATGATATATTATATTTT
Organism: Gracilinanus agilis; assembly: GCF_016433145.1. Taxonomy (NCBI): domain Eukaryota; kingdom Metazoa; phylum Chordata; class Mammalia; order Didelphimorphia; family Didelphidae; genus Gracilinanus; species Gracilinanus agilis. The sequence goes on from NC_058131.1 coordinate 702,624,308, forward strand.
AACTCTTTAGATATCAGTTGATGGGACTACAGCTTAGGAGAACCTATGGCTTCATATTTAGAACTAAGAATTATCTGCATGGAAGTTATATTTAAACCAATCAGAGCTGATAAAATAATAACTGAGATAAAGCATAAAGAAAAAAGAGTCAAGAGTTCATTATATAGTGCTTGGCTACATCCATAGTCAGTGATAATGCTATGGGAAAGATTCAGCAGAAGAAACTAAGGAGGAATGAAAGGTCAGATAGTCAGGAAAGGAATCAAGAATGATCAGTACCGTGAAGATGTTCAGCACTGTCAAATGAAACATTTAGATCAAAAGAATGATTGAGACAAGGTCATTAGATTTGACCATTTAGATCATTAGGAACTTTTTCTAATATATATATATATATATATATATATATATATATATATATATATATATATATATATATATAGTTTTTTTCAATTATATGAAAAATAACATTAATTAAAAAACAGTTTCATATTCTATATCTCCTTCCCTTTTCTCCTTTTTCATTGATAAAACAAACAATTTGGTATAGATTTTGTGTCCAATAAAGCAAAATGTATTTCCATATTTGTCACATTTTGAAAGAAAACACAGACTAAAATAAATGAATTACTAAATGATGTTTACATTGATCTGCATTCAGATTCCATCACTGCTCTCTCTTAAAGTGAATGACATTTTTCCATTGAGCTCTTGAGCATTACCTAAGATCATTAGTAACTTTAGAGAAATAATTTTCAGTTGAGTGAGGAACTTGGAAGTCAGACTGAAGAAGGTTTGGAAGAGGCTAAGTGCAACTAAGTAGAAATGCAGAAAATAAACAGCTTTTTAAAAAGGAATTTACCTAAGAGGAGGGCTGTAGAAACATTTAATGATTGCTCTTGGTGAAGGTAAATTGTAAAAGGTTTTTTTTTTGTTTTTTTTTTTTT